>NC_089260.1:9976156-10297374 GCF_963930625.1 Muntiacus reevesi
TATTATCTATGGTGAAACAGATCACCAGCCCAGGTGGGATGCATGAGACAAGAGCTCGGGCCTGGTGCACTGGGAGGACCCAGAGGAGTCGGGTGGAGAGGGAGGTGGGAGAGGGGATTGGGATGGGGAATACGTATAACTCTGTGGCTGATTCATGTCAATGTATGACCAAACCCACTGCAATGTTGTGAAGTAATTAGCCTCCAACTAATAAAAAAAAATTAAAAAAAAAGAAAGAAAAGGAATAAGACAAGGACGTCCACTCTCACCACTTTTATTCAACACAGCTTTGGAAATCCTAGCTACAGCAATCAGAGAATAAAAAGAAATAAAGGAAATCCAAACTGGAAAATAAGAAGTTAAATTGTCAGTGTTTGCAAGTGACATGATACTGCTATACACAGAAGATATTAAATGTGCTACCACAAGCCTATAGAACCCATCAATGAATTTGGTAAAGGTGTAGTTTACAAAATTAATACACAGAAATCTGTTGCATTTATATACACTAACAACAAAAGATCAGAAAGAAAATTTCAAGAAACCATTCCATTTATTATCATACCAAAAATAATGAAATACCTAGAAATAAACTTACCTAGGAGACAAAAGACTTGAACTCTAAAAAGCTATAAGACGCTGATGAAAGAAATCAAAGAAGAAACCAATGGAAAGATATACCATGTTCATGGATTGAAAGAATCAGTATTGTCAAAATAGCTATGCTGCCCAAGGCAATCTACAGATTCAATGCAATCCCTATCAAATTACCAATGGCATTATTCATAGAACTAGAACAAAAAAAAATCTTAAAATTTACATGGAGACATAAAAGATCCCTAACAGACAAAGCAATCTTAAGAAAAGCAGAGTTACAGGAATAAGATCCCTGGCTTCAGACTATACTACAAAACCATAGTCATCAAAACAGCATGGTATAGGCACAAAAATACAAATATAGATCAATGGAACCGGACAGAAAGCCTAAAAATAAACCCACCCAATTAATACATAGCAAAGAAGGCAAGACTACACAATGTTGTAAAGATAGTCTGTTCAACAACTGGTGCTGGGGAAACAGCTATATGAAGACCTAAATGCAAGACCAGACACTATAAAACTCCTTGAGGAAAACAGGTAGAATATTCTCCGACATAAATTGCAGCATATCTTTTTCCATCCATCTCCAAGAATAATGGAAATAAAAAGAAAAATAAACAAATGGGACCAACTCAAACTCAAAAAGTTTTTCACAGAAAAAGAAACAATAAACCATGTGAAAAGACAACCCACAGATTGGGATAAAATATTTGTAAATGATGTGACTGAGAAGGGATTAATCTCCAAAATCTACAAACAGTTCATGAGGCTTAACATCATCATAACTATCCATGCAATCAAAAAATGGGCAAAAGACATAAATAAACATTTCTTCAAAGAATATACACATGTGGCCAAGAAAGCACATGAAAAGATGTTCAGCACTGGTAATTATTAGAGAACTGCAAATCAAAATTACAATGAGCTATCACCTCATACCAGGTAAAATGGCTATCTCAAAAAAATCTATTAAATAATAAATGCTGGAGAGGGTGTGGAGAGAAGGGAACCCTCCAACACTGTTAGTGGGAATGTAAATTGGTTCATCCAATACAGAATTTGGTGGTACCTTAGAAACTAAAAACAGAGGTACCATATGACCCTGCATTCCCACTGCTGGGCATAGAGCCAGAGAAAGAACATAGTCCAAAAGGATACATACACCCCAATATTTGTCACAGCACTGTTTACAATAGCCACGACAAAGAACAACCTAAATGCCCATTGTCAGAGGATTGGGTACAGAAGATGTGGTACACATATACAGCTGGATATTATTCAGTCATAAAATGAAAAAAGCAATGCTATTTTCAGCGGCATGGATGGACCTAGGGATTGCCATACTCAGTTAAGTAAGTCAGAGAAGGAGAAATATATGACATCTCTCATACGCAGAATCTAAAAAGAAATGGAAATAGACTCGACAGACTTAGAGAATGAACTTACGGTTGCTATGGGAAAAGTAAAGGGGGAAGGGATATTTAGGGAGTTTGTGACTGACACGTAAACACTGCTATATTTAAAAATGGATAACCAGTAACTCCTACCGTATAGCACAGGAAACTCTGCTCAGTGTTATGTGGCAGCCTAGATGGGAAGGGAGTTCTCAGAGAATGGATGCATATGTACATGTATGCCTGAGTCCCTCTGCTGTCCACTTGAAACTATCACAATATTGCTAATCAGCTATACTTAATACAAAATAAATTTTTAAAAAAAAATTAAAATAAACTATATTAAAAAAGAACTGGAGATAGCAGCAGTTTAAGAGTTAAGAAGAAAGTAGATTGATTTTTGGACTTAAAAGATTTGGATGAGGCCAAATTACCAAAGTCTTATTTCACTCGGGAAGAACTAAAGGTTATTAATAGAACAGGTGAGGTGATTTATGTTATCATTGAGTTGGAGTAGGTTACGATAGAGGGTGACTAAAATGATAGAAAAAAATTTTGGCTGATAAGTTACGGAAAGGTGAGACCAGAATAATACATACTTTAATACATATAAATAATGAAGGCACCAGGAGGGTGGTACAATTTGAGCTAGGATGGAAAGAATAACTAAGATAGGGAGACTCTGTGCTTTGAATGTCCACAGATAACAGCAAAGAGGAGTGGTAAACAGCACTACAGTCTAATGGAATGAACCACAAAGGAGTCAGGATTTTTGTTTTACTTGTCACTCCATATCCGCAGAAAAGGAAATGATCTAGAAGTTGTAATAAAGAAACAAAAAGGTAACAGCTGACTCTTAATCCATGGGTATATGGAGGGTTAAAGAAAGAACAGCCTCCACTTTAAAAAGCTTCAGGAAAATGGTGTCTATGACAAGAATAAGGTTTCAATTAATATCAAGAGGTAAAAGTATTAACTGCTTGAGAAAGTATGGGGTTCAAGAGGGACACAAAGAAAACTATAGAGAGGCAAGGAAATAGCGAAAGACTGGTCCCAAAAAAGAAAAACAAAAACAAACAAGCCACAAAATAATGGGATGCATATGTGTTAAAGGGAGGACAAATGGTCAAATAGGTCATCTTAAACAGTGAATGAGGGCTTCCCTCATAGCTCAGTTGGTAAAGAATCTGCCTGCAATGCAAGAGACCTGGGTTCGATTCCTGGATCGGAAGATCCCCTGGAGAAGGAAATGGCAACCCACTCCAGTATTCTTGTCTGGAGAATCCCATGGACGGAGGAGCCTGGTAGGCTACAGCCCATGGGATTGCCAGAGCTGGACAAAACTTAGCAACTGAAAACACCAAATGGTGAATGAAGATACCAGCAATGTGGAGTAAATGTGGAGTATATTGAACAAACTCATCTCAAAATTGCATGGAGTACTCAGGTCTCCCAGCAGTCAGCTGAGACCTGGGTAAAAATGGGAGATCCCGTACCGGTGGGAAGTATCTGCTGCCCAGACCTGAGGATCTCAGTTCCAGAGAAAAGGCTCGGATCTCAAGTCTGACTAGGCACACAAATTCACCAGGAGCAACTAGAGGCTCTAGGCCAGTATTTCCCAAAATGTGTTCCATCACCAGCAGAAATGTAGATTCCTGGGCCCCAGGAATCCCAAGGGCTAAGGTCCAGGAATCTCCAGGGGTTTTTTGTTTGTTTGTTTAGGCCATTAATGTTTGAAAGACACTAGTGGTCTTTTTAACCAGCTCTTGGGTAATTCTCCTCTGTGTGAGCATATGAGAAACACTGCTAGAAGTAGATGTGAAGCCTGCACCAGGACCATGAGACCTTTTGGCCTCTTCAGTAGAGGCCGAGTGGGCAGTCTGCTTTGTGAAAGCTTTTCAAGACCAGCTGAAACCTCAGGCTTTTTCTGAATTCAACAGGAAGTTATAAAAGGGTAATGGGCAATGTGATGAGTAAATCAGACACTTTTTAGTGATATTAGAAAGACTAGAAGGTTTGAACATAGCTAATAAGCTTTAAAAAAAAAGCCATATTATGTTCAAAGGCAACCCACTAAGGGAGGAATGCAGCAAGGGGGTAGGAAGTGACAGTTTGGTATTCGACTTTTAGACTATGGGAACACCCTGGATGGGGGCATGAGGCAGAGGAAATGGGGAGGCCAACTGTGCTTTAAAAGTAGAGTCATAATTAAAATACAAAGTCCCAGGTCGCACTCTTCAGAGATACCTGGTCAGTAATGTTGGGGAGGAGTCAAGGAAGCTGCATTTTAAATAAGCACCAACTCCATGTCAGAGTTTTCAAACTCATGTGGTATGTGGACCATACCTGGCAAAATACTGGGTTAGAGATATGATACCATCATCAACAGAAATAGGTAATATAGTGGAAGAAGTAGGTATGGGGTAGGTGATGAGGGCAGAATATTATTATAAATTCATATTATAAAATGTTTCAAATGGTTGTAAGAAAACAATATACTTGTTTTTCCTGAACCCTAATAGAATTAGTTAGTCCAAACATAATGCACCACAAATTCACTGGTCTTCATAAAAAAAAAAAAAAACCAACAAATATTTTACTTACTTTTATTTTAATGCCTTTCTAACGCACAGATTGTTGTGGCATCTGGACACATGACATACTTGAAAACAACACATTAAATTTATACTGCCCAGAATAGACAAAGAAGCTGCCTTGCATGTACCGTCAACAACGCTCATCATTTAGGGGCAGGGAGATTAGTTGCATTATTTTTTTTAATTCTGAATTGCATAAATATCAAAGGAATAGGCACTTCAAATCTGGGAGGGATTTCTATCTATCTGAACCATGTTCCTAAGCAGAGAAATGATCATTATGATTTAAAAGGTTTAAAATCAGCAAAATGGGAAATGTATTTTAATTTCCTGTACTACATTTACAAAAGGAGATGTGTTCATTAAGCTAGATTGGCCTATCATTTAACTTTTAATAGTTAATAGAACAATCATTAATGACATACGTTATACTGTCTTTCAAATAAAGGGGGCTTTCTGGGTGACTCAGATGATAAAGAATCTGCCTGCAATGCAGGAGTCCCGGGTTCAATCCCTGGGTTGGGAAGATCCCCTGGAGAAGGAAATGGCATCTCCCTCCAGTATTCTTGCCTGGAGAATCCCATTGACAGAGGAGCCTGGCCTGCACAACAATCCAGGGGTTGCAAAAAGTTGGAGATGACTGAGCGACTAACACTTCAAATAAAGGTTATTTTGAGTATAAACTCTACTTTTAAAAAGTTTATGTAGGTTACCATAATATGGTACCAAATAATACTGCAGACCCTGCTTTTACTAATACAAAGTAATATATAAGCTGATATAAGAAGAGAAACGTACTCAACCATGTAAAAAAGAGTAAAGACATCCACAATTCTAATATAAATCAGTAGGCAGTGTGTACACTGCATGCTACAAGCTACTAACAGTAGTTCAGAATGAGAGATACCAAGGCTATCTTTGGCTTCAGTGACTCGAAGTAGAGAAAAGGCAGTTTCGCATCTTTGACCAAAACACCTTCCGACCGTTTTTCCTGATGAGACGAGTAATTAAAAATAGGATTGTAGTTATAAAGGTCACAAGCTGATTTTTCAATACTTATAATCCCTTTAAACTAGGTTATTTTAAGACAATTTTATGAAACCCAAGATTGTTTCAATTATACCAACAACAAAAAACTTTATTCTATCCAGATGGTACCAAAAACTGGTGGCTAAATGATGAGGGAAAACAATAAGCTCTAGATGCAAACATCTCAGATGGCATCTATTCTTATCTCTGAAATTCCTAAGTAAACAGATATATGTTTACTTCATGATAATTCTTCAATATGAACTCCCTTTTCTTGGCTGTGAAGTGATATTAGCAAATTCTTCTCAGAGCTTTCAATAAGTTACCTGAGACACAGGTTTATGGGCAAAATGTACACTTGTTATGTTTAGCCCAAATGTTACACATTTGAGTAGGAATTTCTAAATAATATATCTGTATAGATGAAATGTTCTGATTCACTCTATCAAAATCACTATTTATAAACAAGTTTGGCTTATTTCAAAGTTAAAAATCTTTTTTCTTAACTTACATGTATTTTACACTGAAGTAAACATGAATCACGTTACCAAAACGTTTTAGGACAATAAACTAATAAGCTTGGCTTTACTGAAAAGCTTCACTGAGTCTCCACTTGTGCCTTGTCAATCTCTAAGAGATTTGAAAATGCCACGTTTCCAATGTTACTTGTCCAACTTTTCAAATTTTGCACATTATCACCCTATAAAACTTCTGTTTCACGTAAAGTTTGGTGAAATAAAGGGATTATCAGAAAGCTGATTTAGGATTATAATGGAAGGGAATAAGCATCTGGTTAATGAATAAAAGCTATCAAGAACTGGTTAAGAGACACGCTTATCAACCAGCTTCAGATGTGAAAGAAATATTCTGTCAACAGAAACCTAAAGTAGGGTAACTATACAATTTACCATCCCAAATCAGGGCACTTTGGAGGTCTCATGTCAATGAGGCCCTGTGATAGCAGGTCAACAACTGTAAACCCGGGCCCGTTGGTATCACCCTAACCCCAACCATGAAGCACCAAGAGTAGCTCACAACACACTGTGGCTCAACTGGCTTGTCTTTTTCACAAGGTGTAGTAGGGTGAGGTTAGAATGGCACATCTTCTGGAATATTTACATTTCAGAAAACAGATGACTATTTTAGACAACATAAGCTGCAGATATGAGAATACCACGAGATCAGGTTGTGCCACAGGACAAACAGTTCTTATTATTTTTTTTAATGAAACCTCTCTCTTGGTGATATGTGGCACTTCTGAGCACAGCTGTTCCTCAGTACCCATGAAGAGATTAATTCTAGAATCCCCAAGGATGCCAAGATCTTTCACGTTCAAGGCCCTTATATAAGATAATACAATACTTGTATAGAACCTATATAGGAGTAGTGTTAGTCACTCAGTCTTGTCTGACTCTGTGACCCCATGGACTGCAGCCCACCAGGCTCCTCTGTCCATGGAATTCTCCAGGCAAGAACACTGGAGTGCATTGCTGTTGGGGTCCTTTAATGGACCAGAACCTGGTGGTACAGAGTCGACCATAAGAAAGTAAAAGAGAGAAAGAGAGAGAGAGACAAAAAAAAGACCCAGGGACCTAAGCTCTGATGGAGCAAAGGTGCTTTAATGATTTTCCTATGAGTATATATAGGCTGTGGTACGAGAAACTTCTTTCAGGAATGATAGAGATCAGAAAACCAAACCTACAGCAACCGTTACCAAGGGAACAAGGGGTAATGTTAGTCACAAGGTCAGGAGGCAATCCGTATCTCAAGAAAGGAGAAGGAGACTAGGCAGTTTTGTCCTAAAGAGAATGTTGACTAAAGGAGACCAAGCCTGCCTCACACAGTGACCTCAGTCCCTGGAAGCAGCGTGCTGGTCCGCTTGAAGAGGGACAAAGGGCTCATGAGAGACAGCACGTAGGAATCCTCCCGTCAAACATTCCCTGACACATTGCCATTTCATTCTCCAATATAACCTATATACATCCAGTCATATACTTTAAATCACATCTAGACTATTTATAATACCTGAAAGTGAAAGTGAAGTCGCTCAGTCATGTCCGACTCCATGCGACCTCATGGACTGTAGCCCACCAGGCTCCTCAGTCCATGAATTTTCCAGGCGAGAATACTGGAGTGGGTTGCCATTTCCTTCTCCAGGGGATCTTCCCGACCCAGGGATCGAACCCAGGTCTCCCGCATTGTAGACAGACGCTTTACCATCTGAGCCACCAGGGAAGCCCTTATAATACCTAACACAGCGCAAATGCTATGAAACTAGTTGCCAGTATGTGGCAAGGTCAAGTTTTGCTTTTTGGAACTTTCTGGAGTTTTTTTCTCTTTTTGAACCATTTTGATCCATTGTTGGTTGAATCAGTGGACGCAGAACCCGAGGATATGGAAGGCCAACTGTACTTAGTATTGAAACTACCTCGGCATTTGTTTTAATTCAGTACTCGCCTGATTTTCCACCTCCATTACCTTGATTTCTTGCTTACAACCATCATAAGCATTTTTTCCTCAGTCTGCTTGTTAAATTTTGGTGCCATCCACAGTACAACTGGGCTTCACTGGAGGCTCAGACAGTAAAGAATCTGCCTGCAATGTGGGAGAACTGGGTTTGATCCCTGGGCCGGGAAGATCCCCTGGAGGAGGGCATGGCTGGAGGAGGGCATGGCAACCCACTCCAGTATTCCTGCCTGGAGAATCCACATGGACAGAGGAGCCTGGTGGGCTGCAGTCCATGAGGCTGCAAAGAGTCGGACACGACTGAGCAACCAAGCCCAGCATAGTACAACCATTCCATAAGTGCTCACCTTGGGTGCCCCATTCCTTCAAAGATGCATTTATATATCCCAAGGACCTACATCCCTGACCCTGACCTAAGGGATCAATGCAAAGAAATAGAGGAAAACAGTAGAATGGGAAAGACTAGAGATCTCCTCAAGAAAACTGATGATATCAAGGGAATATTTCATGCAAGGATGGGCACAATAAAGGACAGAAACAG
The DNA here is from genome assembly GCF_963930625.1 of Muntiacus reevesi. Lineage (NCBI taxonomy): Eukaryota > Metazoa > Chordata > Mammalia > Artiodactyla > Cervidae > Muntiacus > Muntiacus reevesi. The sequence goes on from NC_089260.1 coordinate 9,984,784, forward strand.
TAAGGACCTAACAGAAGCAGAAGAAAATAAGAGGTGACAAGAATACACAGAAGAACTATAAAAAAAATGGTTTTAATGACTCAGATAACCATGATGGTGTGGTCACTCACCTAGAGTTCTTCATAGAGTTGTTCAACTTCAGCTTCCTTGGCATTAGTGGTTGGGGGCATAGACTTGTATTACTGTGAGGTTGAATGATTTTCCTTGGTACTGAACCGAGATCATTATGTTGATTTTGAGACTGACCCAAGAACTGCATTTCGGACTCTTTTTTTGACCATGAGAGGACTACTCCATTTCTTCTAAGGAATTCTTGCCCACAGTAGTAGATATAATGGTCATCTGAATTAAATTTGCCCCATTCCCCTCCATTTTAGTTCACTGCTTCCTGAAATGTCAATGTTCACTCTTGCCATCTCCTGTTTGACCACATCCAATTTACCTTGATTCATGGACTTAACATGCCAGGTTCCTATGCAGTATTGTTCTTTACAGCGTCGGACTTTACTTTCATCACCAGACATGCACAACTGGGTGTCATTTCTGCTTTGGCTTAGCCTCCTCATTCTTTCTGGAGCTATTTCTCCGCTCTTCTCCAGTAGCATACTGGAAACTTACCAATCTGGAATGCTCATCTTTTACTGTGATCTTTTTTTTGCCTTTTCATACTTTTCATAGAGTTCTCAAGGCAAGACAGTGAGTTGGTATTCCCTTCTCCAGTGGACAATGTTTTCCCAGGCCCAGACTAGCAGGGACACGCCCTTCAGCTGTTCCACGTAGCTGGAGGACAGGCCCAGATACCAGCTGCCCCGCTGCTGACCCTTTGAGTGTGTAAACATTCACTGGTCGAGGAAAGGAAAGATACACACATCTGAGTGCAGAGTTCCAAGAATACCAAGGAGAGGTAAGAAAACCTTCCTAAGTGAACACTGCAAAGAAATGGAGGAAAACAATAAAATGGGAACGATCAGAGATCTCTTCAAGGAAATTAGAGACACCAAGGAAACAATTCATGCAAAGATGGGCATGATAAAGGACGTAAATGTTATGGACCTAACAGAAGCAGATGATATTAAGAAAAGGTGGCAGGAATACACAGACGAACTATATAGAAAACATCTTAATGATTCGGTTAACCGCAATGGTGTGATCAGCCACCTAGAGCCATACATATTGGAGTGAGAAGTTAAGTGGGCTTTAGGAAGCATCACTCCAAACAAAGCTAGTGGAGGTGATGGAATTCTAGCCAAGCTATTTCAAATCCTAAAAGATGATGCTGTGAAAGTGCTGCACTCAATAGGCCAGCAAATTTGGAAAAATCAGCAGTGGCCACCGGAATGGAAAATGTGTGTTTTCATTCCAATCCCAGAGAAGGACAATGCCAAAGAATGTTCAAACTATCAGACTATTTCAGGCATTTTACAAGCTAACAAGGTAATACTCAAAATCCTTCAAGCTAGACTTCAATAGTACATGAACCAAGAACTTCCAGATGTACCAGCTGGATTTAGAAATGGCAGAGGAAACAGATATTAAATTGCCAACATCTGCTGGATCATAGAAAAGGAAGAAAATTCCAGAAAAACATCTATTTCTGCTTCATTGACTATGCTAAATTCTTTGACTGTGTGGATCACAGCAAACTATGGAATACTCTTAAAGAGATGGGAACACCAGACCACCTTACCTGCCTCTTGAGAAATCTGTATGCAGGTCAATAAGAAACAGTCAGAACTGGACATGGAACAATGGACTGGTTCAAAACTGGGAAAGGAGTATGTCAAGTCTATATATTGTCAACCTGCTTATTTAACTTGCATATAGAGTGCATCACATGAAATTGCAGGCTGGATGAAGCACAAGCTGGAATCAAGATTGCTGGGAAAAATATCAATAACCTCAGATATGCATGACACCACCCTTATGATAGAAAGTGAAGAGGAACTAAAGAGCCTCTTGATGAAGGTGAATGAGGAAAGTGAACAAGCTGGCTTAAAATTCAACATTCCAAAAACAAAGATCATGCCATCCGGCCCCATCATTTCATGGCAAACAGATGAGGAAACAATGGAAACAGTGACAGACTTTGTTTTCTTGAGCTCTAAAATGTGGGTGGTGACTGGAGTCATGAAACTGAAAGATACTCCTTGGAAGAAAAGCTGTAACAAACATAAATGGCATATCAAAAAGCAGAGACCTTTGCCAACAAAAGTCTATATAATCAAAGCTACAGTTTTTCTAGTAGTCATGTATGGATGTGAGAGTTGGACCATAAAGAAGGCTGAGCACCGAAGAATTAATGCTTTAGAACTGTGGTGTTGGAGAAGACTCTTGAGAATCCCCTGGACTGCAAGGATATCAGACAAGTCAATAGAAAGGAAATCAACCCTGAATATTCATTGGGAGGACTGATGCTGAAGCTGAAGCTCCAACACTTTGGCCATCTGATGTGAAGAGCTGACTCATTTGAAAAGACCTTGATGCTGGGAATGATTGAAGGCAGAAGGTGGGATCAACAGAGGATGAGATGGTTGGATGGCATCACCGACTCAATGGACAAGAGTTTGAGCAGAGTTCGGGAGATGGTGAAAGACCAGGAAGCCTGGTATGCTGCAGTCCATACATAGGGTTGCAGAGCATTGGATACGAATGAGCAACTGAACAACAACAACCAAACCTTTACTGGCTACTGGGTGTTGGTCAACATGCCACCCGCGGGCCTGAGCAAAGGCCCTGCTGGATTTTTTGACTAGAGCTGAATGATGTTGGAGGATGCCCAGGAGGCATGGGGTCCCTGGCCTCCCTGTTGCTGCTGGCTATCCTGGGACTGATCCACCGCCCAGGAACCTCAAAAAGCAGAGGGCTCCCCAGCCTCACTGTTGAAAAGACATGTGAATATACCTCAACTTATGAATAAGAATGGCAGTGTTAAAGTCATGGAACCTATCTTAAATATATTAAAGGTAGGAGCTGAGTATAACTAGCTAGCATATCAGTTTATTTATTACAACAGAATCACAGAATCAGAAGAAACATCAGAGATTAAATACATCTGTTTGTTCTTAACCTGTTTACTTTGATTAAATACATCTGTTTGTTCTTAACCTGTTTACTTTAGAAAGTCTAACAAGCCTTATCAGAGAACCTGAATTCAACCCTACACTGATCCTACTAACAATAGCAAAAAATAATAACAAAATCTTTGTCTAAGAAGATCATGTAAATACTAATCTCAGATTCTGCTATTACAGTAATCATGTGAAAATAGACAATTGGCTTTTGTCTACACTGGTAAAGAATATTGACCTGGTTGAATACTCATATTTGAAAAGCAACACACTCACAAGATTAATGCCTTTCAGCAAAACTTTAGGACTCAACTAACAAAGAATGTCCAAAGGAATGATATATAATTTTAATTACGCTTGATGAATTTCCCCATCTTTAAAAAAAAAACAAACACTATCTAAATTTCGAAAGGTCTGTCTGAGAACCCCAGCTGGTAAAGAATCCACCTGCAATGCGGGAGACCTGGGTTCGATTACTGGGTTGGGAAGATCCCCTGGAGAAGGGAAAGGCTACCCACTCCAATATTCTGGCTTGGAAAATTCTATGGACTGTATAGTCCATAGGGTCACAAAGAGTTGCACATGACTGAACGACTTTCACTTCACTTCACATCTGAAAACAAAGGAGGATATTCTATGCAAAAATTAAACTTCATAAACATTTAAGGAGTTCTAACTGTGACCTGCATCCTATCAAAGGCATATTTACATATTACAAATAATTCTTAAAGATTATTTAAAGACTCTTAAATATTCAAAGATTAAATTAAAGATTAAATTATTTAAAGACTTTAAAGACTCAATTTCTTTTAAGAAGTTGACCAGATGCAATCACCACACAACATTCTGTGTTAGGTCCAACTTATGTATTTTCCCATATTCACTGTCTCCTGGATGCTTGGTCACCTGCCCAATGAACAGCACCAGCAATTACCCACAACTAATCTAACAGTCCTGGCTGGCGTGGCTTCCTCTGGGGGTGGGTGATGGTAAAGGTGAAAGTGCAATTCCCAACACCACCTCCACAGCTACAGCGATACCTACACCTAGATCGATAGGAAGCTTGGCTTCTCCTACCACTTCCAAATCCCAAGCCCCATAGCCCAAACACAATCTGAAAAGTACAAGAATAGAGCTTTGACCAATAAAAAATAAGTGACAGGAAGATGTTAGTAGATAAATTTCTTTCTCTTCCTCAATCCAACTAATTGGCTCTCTACAGCCAGCCTGGAGATGTCCCACATGACTAAATAAAAGTCTATATTTTCTCTTACACTGTGGCCAGTTCAGTAACCACCTTATATTTGTTTTTCCTCCTTATCTAGTCTTTTTTTTCTTCTATTTTTCACTCACTCTTGTCTCCCTAGTATTGCATCCAAGTTTAAGCTGCATCTCAGAATCTGTTGTCTGGGGAGCCTGTGGTAAAATATATAATTCATTACTCTATTTCTGCCCTATCAATTCCTAAATACAGTATAGCTTTTTGCAATTAACTGTGTTTTCTCAAAACAATTTTGAATGACCAAGAGAGACCAACAATAATTCTCCATAGGAATTCATTAGCTGCTTTTTAAAAGTAGGAATCTCAATGTGTGGGTTCCTATGTCTCAACAGTTCTAAACACAGATAAGAAGAAAGTTATAATAGCAACAGACATGTAGAAAGTAGGATGTTAGATGTAAATACAAAAATGGAAGTAAGTAGAGAAAGAAAGAGCTGGTATTAACTACAAAAATAATGAGGCAATCCTGGAGCACCCAGTAAATTAAAAATTACCCATACATTATACTGATAAGCAATGACTATATCAAATGTGATTGGTAGAATTCTAAGATTGTCTCCAATATGCAGTTCTTCGCAAATTTCTTCCTCACCTAGTGTGTGGGTAGAATCTGTAAATATGACAAAATATAACTCCTAAGATTATGTTACATTAACAGCGAAAGGGTTTCACACATTTAGTTAATGCTCTTCATCAGTTGACTTTAAAATAAGGATGTCATCCAAGAGGTACAGATCTAATCATATGAGCATTTTAAATCATAGTCTAGAGGTCAAAGTAAGAGAAGTCAGAGAAATTCAAAGGAATTTTATGTTATGAGAAATTCTCCATTGATGGAAAGGTCCATGTAGCAAGAAATAAGTGTGACATGGAGGAGATCAGTCAACCAAGAAGGAAAGGAGGTCTTTAGTCCTACAACCATAAGAAATTAAATTCTGCCCACAACCTATACGAAGTGGATTCTTTCACAGAGCCTTGAATGGCCTGGTTGGCATTCGATTTCAGGTTTGTAAGATCCCAAGCATAAAACGTATTGAGACCATGTTGGACTCCTGACCTACAAAACTGTGAGCTAATAAGAGATTGCTGTTGTAAGCCACTAAGTTTATGGTAATGTATTATGCATTTATAGAAAACTAATACAGATCTGGAAATGAATTAGCTAGTACCTAGTTTATTGAACCAGTTAAACATAGCTGTTGGTTATCATTAGTAATTATTTATTTGTGTGTTTTTGTTTTTGTTTTGTTTTGTTTTGTTTTTATGGCAGCACCACACAGCTTGCAAGTTCTTAATTCCCCAACCAGGAACTGGATCTGTTTCCCACAGTGAAAGCACTGAATCCTAACCATGACCAGGGAATTCTCACTAATTATTTTTAAAGACAAAAAAAGAAATGTGTCAAGTTTGTTAGATGCTCTCTAAGCTATATTCTTATGAGGAAATTAAATTTTCATTATACTCTACTAACACATCCTTTAAAGGTTTCTATGTTATAATCAATTTTTATTCTTTATAAATTGGCATTACTACTTTGCAAGTTTTCTCTCTTTCCCACTGGTCAATTTTCAACAGTGTTAATTAAATCCTCCTTCACATAAGCTAACATTTTATCTCAGAATCAGGTCCTCTAGAAGAATATTTCAAAAAAAAAGAGGTTGATTATTGTGAGCAGTGTGCTATTTTTCCCATGAACTAATAGAATAATGATTGCTGATGTTCAAAATGAAAGGCTGCAAGCCTAGGAAATACATAAATGCTTTTAAATTAAAAATTCAATTATTTTAATTTAGTTTATAAATATATATTTATATCACTTTCCTTTATGCACTGTTACTCCTAATATGACTAAGCACAAATCTCCTTCAGCCATAACATATAATAAAATAATGTATTTTATTTCTGTCTTAGCCATTGATATTTGAACTAAATGTTATTCAGATGTCTACAGTACTATTTGAAAAAACATCCTTTCATCTTTCTTATTTTTATTATTTTCAAAGAATTTGAGAAACATACACTTTGGATCTTCTGGTTAAAGAAGTAGAAATGAATATAGACAACCTCAGGTTAATGATCTTTAAGTGCTCACTCACATGGTATCCATTGGGAACATGAGCAATAACAAAATAATCAGGAGTAGTGAGGTGTAAGACTTTTGTTTGCACAGTTTCACACCTCTTATAGAATCACTTGCTTTATTACATGGTGAGAGTACAGAGTAATAGAATACTAGCAAGTTTTACTGAATGTTTCAAGTCAATTTGTTTATTATGAGAATTCCATTTAAATTTTTACTAAACCCACACTAGGCAAACACTCATGCAAGAAAAAATGGCATTTATAAAATGAACTAACATACCAGAGTGAATGGAATGATAGATGGGTTTAAAATTGGGAAAGGAGTACATCAAGTCTGTATATTGTCATTCTGCTTATTTAACTTCTATGCAGAGTACATCATGTGAAAAGCTGGGCTGGATGAATCACAAGTTGGAATCAAGATTGCCAGGGGAAATATCAACAACCTCAGATAGGCGGATGATACCATTTTAATGGCAGAAAGGAAAGAGGAACTAAAGCTCCTTGATGAAGGTGAAAAAGAAGAGTGAAAAAGCTGGCTTAAAACTCAACACTCAAAAAACTAAGATCCTGGCATCCAGTCCCATCACTTCATGGCAAACAGATGGAGAAAAGGTGGAAATAATAACAGACTTTTATTTTCATGGGCTCTAAAATCACTATGGATGATGACTGAATCAATGGAAATGAAAGACACTCGCTATGAGGAAGAAAAGCTATGGCAAACCTGGACAGCATATTAAACTTACAATACCATATGTAAAATATTAGATAGCCAATGGAATTTTCTGTATGACTCAGGGAACTCAAACAGGGGCTCTGTAACAATCTAGAAGGGTGAGATGGGGAAGGAGTTGGAAAGGAAGTTTAAGAGGGAGGGAACATTGGTGTGTACCTATGGCTGATTCTTGTTGATGTTTGACAGAAAACCACAAAATGCCATACAGCAATTATCCTTCAATTAAAAAATAAAGTGGCAAAAAAAAAAAGCAGAGACATCACTTTACAGACAAAGATCCATAGAGTCAAAGCTATAGTTTTCCCAGTAGTCATGTATGAATATGAGAGTTGGACCATAAAGAAGGCCGAGCATCAAAAAAATTGATGCTTTTGAACTGTGGTGCTGGAGAAGACTCTGGAGAGTCCCTTGGGCAGCAAGGAGATCAAATCAGTCAATTCTAAAGGAAATCAACACTGAATATTCATTGGAAGGACTGATGCTGAAGCTCTAATACTTTGGCCACCTGATGCAAAGAGCCAACTCACTGGAAAAGACCTTGATGCTGGGAACGATGAAGGGAAGAATGAGATGGGGGCAACAGAAGCTGACATGGTTGGATGGAATCACTGACTCAGTGGACATGAGTTTGAGCACACTCAGGGAAATAGTAAAGGACAGGGAAGCTTGGCATGCTGCAACCCGCCAGGGTCACAAAGAGTCGGACATGACTGAGTGACTGAGCAACAGCTAGAGTGAATCCTTAGAAAAAGATAGGTAGAGGTGATACGCCAACAAATAGTTCATATATTCTTCACTTAGCACATTTAACTCTGGTTATCGTAGCACAGGAATCTCAGCGGGGTGACTGTGGCAACCCAGACGGGTGGAATGGGGGCTGGGCTGGGAGGGCAGGTATACCACAGCTGATGCACTTCCTTGTGCAGCAGGAACTAGGACGACATTGTAAAGCAGCTACACTCCAATGAAAGAAAAGAAAAGGAATCAATCCAGAGTAAAAAAGAAAGAATAAAGGAAGGACAAAAGGAGGTGTAGAATAACCTGAACTGATAAACATTCTGTGCGATTAAAGACAGAAAGTGATTACTTTATGAATCAAAGATTGATATTTAAAGGGTTTGTTCAGAAAACAGCCAGAGACTCCCTGGAAATAAACTTCTTGCTACTAGTAGTGGTTGAAAGTGAAACTCACTCAGTTGTGTCCAAATCTTTGTGACCCCATGGACTGAACAGTCCATGAAATTCTCCAGGCCAGAATATGGAGTGGGTAGCCTTTCCCTTCTCCAAGGGATCTTCCCAACCCAGGGATTGAACCCAGGTCTCCTGCATTGCAGACAGATTCCTTACCAGCTGAGCCACAAGAGAAGCCCAAGAATACTGGAGTGGGTAGCCTATTTCTTCTCCAGAGGATCTTCCTGATCCAACAATCGAACCGGGGTCTCCTGCATTACATGTGGATTCTTAACCAACTAAGCTTTCAGAGAAGTCCACTAGTAATGGTTGGGCTTTTATAAATTTAAGCAATATGCTGGTCTTCATAATACTAAATTAAATAGATTAAGTGTAAGTGTTGACAGACAAAAACTTTTTTTTTAGACAAAAACTTTTAAATAAATGTTTTAGTTTTAATTATTGAAAAGGAAAAATATATACCTGACATAATTTCAGGAAGTTATCTGTATGTAAACAGTGGGGCTTGCTCCAGTTTGACAAGCAAGTTATGTAATTTATCTTCACTTATATCAATAATCACATTTATTCACAATAAATTAATATATCTAATGATAAAATATCCTTTATTATGGAAAACTATATATGTAGGTACATAGTCATAATATATATTAACAAAGATTATGTTTGTGTATAAACTTAGATATTCACCTAGACAGCATATTAAAAAGCAGAGACATTACTTTGCCAACAAAGGTCCATCTAGTCAAACCTATGGTTTTTCCAGTAGTCATGTATGGATGTGAGAGTTGGACTATAAAGAAAGCTGAGCAGGGGCTGGTGCACTGGGATGACCCAGAGGGATGGGATGGGGAGGGAGGTGGGAGGGAGGTTCAGGATGGGGAACACATGTAAATCCATGCCTGATATGTCAATGTATGGCAAAAACCACTACAATATTGTAAAGTAATTAGCCTCCAACTAATAAAAAATAAACGGAAAAAAAAAAAAAGAAAGAAAGCTGAGCACCAAAGAATTGATGCTTTTGACCTGTGGTGTTGGAGAAGAGTCTTGAGAGTCCCATGGACTGCAAGGAGATCCAATCAGTCTATCCTAAAGGAAATCAGTCCTGAATATTCATTGGAAGGACTATGCTGAAGCTGAAACTCCAATTCTTTGGCCACATGATGTGAAGAACTGACTCATTTGAAAAGACCTTGATGCTGGGAAAGATTGAAGGCAGGAGGAGAAGGGGCTAACAGAGGATGAGATGGTTGGATGGCATCATCCATGGACTTGATGGACATGAGTTTGTGTAAGCTCCGGGATTTGGTGATGGACAGGGAAGCCTGGAGTGCCGCAGTCCATGGGGTCACAAAAAGTCAGACACGACTAAGTGACTGAACTGAACTTAGATATTCATTCCAGCGTTACCATGTTCCCAAAGAGACAGTTCCATGTATTAAGTTTAGAGTATAAAATAGAGTTAATTTTGTATCAATTGTATACAATTAATACAATGAAATTATAAAAGGAAGTTGCTAAGATATATATGTTCAGAGAAATAGCAGCATTTACAACTGAAAACAGAGAAGCAAAGAATAGAATAAGAAAGAATATAATACCTTATAAAAAATAACATAACTATAAAAAAGGACAGAAAACATTTATTTCCCAGTGAAAAATATACTCACTCTGGGAAGAAAGAAAATGACTAATATCAAAATGAAAAGTCAGAAAATAGTTTAATAATAAAGGCTAACTCAGTGAAAATCTACTACATTTCCTAGAATACTTTGATGAAAATGATGAGTAAATTATTTCCCAAGTGTGATGTACCTAGGAAATAGATCAGTGAAACAAAAAGAGTAATATCATCACAGCATACAAACAGAAAATTCACATATAGAAGCAAAAAAATCACAGTTTACATTGCATTCATGTTTAAAATCAAACATCACTTTTTCACATTCTGAAGATTTCCCCCCCCCACCCCAAATATGGAAAGAAAAACAAGCCAGGACTTTAATATATTTTTTTTCAACCTGGAACAGCTGCAAAAAACAAATCTTGCTGGAGATAAGCTTGGTTATAAATATCAACATTCCCTTTAAATAAGGGAGTCCAGTTTTCATACCATCTGCCTCTTTCTAAAAGTTAAAAAAAAAAAAATGAAAATCGTAAACCAGGACATTCTCTTTCAAATTAGGCATTTAGAAATGAATGTCATAAAAAGGCTGTGAACTCTTCTGGGCCCCTGTCTTTAAACTTGCCCTTTTCGGTTCATTTTAGAAAATGGGATTTTATGAAAGTAAACAACTGAGTGCACTAATAAACTGCATGAAGCCATTAATAAAGAAAAACCATAATTTTTCAACTGCTCAACCCAGGAATTGAACCAGAGTCTCCTGCACTGCAGGCAGATTCTTTAACAGCTGAGCAGCTACCAGGGAAGCCCAAAGTAAAAAATAATTGTTCAACTTTTTCACATTATTGACCATAATCACAATCTCTGGCCCAAATTTCTCTTTGATGAATCATATTCCCTTACCGTTTATTTTTTAACTATAATACATTTGTCACTTTTGCTACCCTTTTCCAAAATTTTTTTATAACCTGTTCCAAAGACTTACATGTTATCTCTTTCAGTACAAAAGTCTAGTTACTACAGAACCAGACTTTCAATACAGGTTCTATCCTCTGCAAAAATCTCTCCTACACCTCTCTCAACACAGTGGTGTTTTCATGCTTGAATTTCAAATTTACCTTAAAATCTCCCTTCATCTTTTGCCCTTAATTATTTTTCATTCTTTGTTAATGACCTTGTGATTGAACACTTCAATTTTTCACTGTACCACATTATTATATCTTCAATAATGAAGTTCATAAACCATATCCATTTTTTAACTCCTTAAAGCATTCACCAGAAAGAATAGATGCAAGATGATCTACCAAGCAGAGACATTTAGAGTGGTATAGTAGAGACATCTACATAAAAGAATATCCACTACAGTAATATGAGACCACTTGAGAGAAAATAGAGGAAAAAGAGAACAGAAAAAAATGGTATCTTGTATTTTAATGATAATGTCAATGTTTAGTCAATTCCCTGAATCACAGCAGTAGGATTCTGAAAAGCTACTAAAAACAACACACCTAGGGAGCCTGGGAATAATTCATTCTCATTTTCACATTTATTCTTCCCTTCCTCTTTTTTTCTATACACACATAAACACGCCCCTATATACTGCAAACAAAAAGAAGATTGAATCTTTAATCATGAGCATTTATAGCTATTTTGATGTTAAAATGCACTTAAATGTGTCCTTCATAGGAAAAACATGTCCTAAGACTTCTCACTGTCATTCTGTTTAAGCCACAGACCACCTAGGTCTGTAATTACAGAAAATAAAGTTCTTTTACAAATGACATTTAATTGCTTTCTTGGAATGCTGCATCTTCAGTATATAAGAAGTGAGGAGAGAAGAGATTTCTTCAAAGTCATGGTCAATAATATTTAAAATAAATAACCATATTATAGCAATCAATATTTCATTTCTTCATGATTTGATGCAAGCATGACAAAATATGAACAATTAGATGGTCAGTGTTGCAACAGGAAAGTTATTTTACCTTAGACCTATCAATTGTTACTTTTAAAAGGTTAAAAAGCTCTTTTCATATTAGTCCATTTTTTATTTTCTGACTTCCCTTCAGTAGAATGTTTATACAATTGTTTGTATACTAAAAAAACCTCAAATAAATTAGAACACTGAATACTCAGTACATTCTTGAACAGATATTTTCCAGAACTATTACATTAACTTAAAACATTCACATTTTATGCTTAATTATTATAAACTTGATTTTAAAAGCTCTGAATTTTAAAATATTACTATAAGTTCTCTTTTATAAGGAGATAAGTCTGATAAAGTATGGGTTAACTCTTCCTTGCTTTCACTTATTTCCTTTCTGGTTCTGTCACTTTTTAGTTGTTTACTAAGCTAAGCTCGTTTACCATTTTTCAAGTCAGTGCAGTAAGAATTCCTACCTCATGGGCTGCTGTAAGTGTTAAACTAAACTGCTAGTTCATTTAAGGTATGTAACATGGTGCTCCCCACACAGCACGCGCTGGATAAATGTTGCCAGCATCATTCCATCATACTGAGTTGGTCACTTACTCACTGTGGAGTCACCACACACTCCAAATAAGCTTTTTCAGAGAAAAAACTAACCTGAACTTGAAGACCTTACATTCATGTAAAAAGTCACTGAGATATACAAAGAAAAAAAGAAAAGGATGGTCTCACAATATCTATGTGTAACTTAATTACATATAAATAGTACCCTTTCTGCTATCATGTGGTCTCCTAACCATCTTCTATCATCAGCTAAGTGGCTTCAGCAAAAGTATCTTTGGATAACTCCAAACAGCAAATTACATATACAGTCTTCTTCTTAATGTGTTGAAAACTTTGGATGAATAGATTATCACTTATATGCTTGCAGTTTATGTACATAAGGAGCATTCTAAAATACTTTCTAAAATGGAAGGCTTCTGAACAACAACAAAAATCTTGAACACTGGTCCCATTTTTTAAACTAACAATTTCATCTTTGTCAGAAATCTCAAATTATTCTCCAGTCTAAGAAAAGAATCCTCTCAGTTCAACACTTGCACTAATTCTCTGTTATTCCTTCCTCAGGAGTTCAGGAGTTGTAAACCCTTGATGCAATTTCTAAGTCTATATGTCACAATTTCTCTTATATATTCACACTTGCATTAGATAGGTCAGTATAGTTCTTTTTACTAGAGTGGTAGTAATCAGACATTAGATAAAACTGGTTCCATCAATGATCAAAACTTGAATATGCAGTACCAAATTTAGCATCCCAAATGTTAAAAATGACCCTAGCTCTAACATATAATGCTGAGTAAGAAAGAAATACAGTTTTAGGATATCCTTTAAATTACAGTCCATTCCAATGTTTTCCAAAAAAACTCTTAAGAAAAATATAATAATATTCAAATCACTTCTCTATTTTATTTTTGAAAATTAACTTCACTATAATATACTATTTATTTCAAGGTCCATCATAAAAATGATTTTATAAAAGCACTTAATAACTACCTCACTAATTTTAGAAATTTTTCCCCTACTATTGGGTCTTTATTATTTTAACCAAAATTTGGGAGCAGGGAAGAGATTACATATCATGGGCCCTTTTAATGAAAATACACAAAATTCACTGAACTCTGAACAATTTAAAGAAAAAAAGCAATTGAACTTCTCAAAGCAATTTTTATAGTAAAATGTACAACCTGATTTTGTACAAGTACAGAACACTGCCCATCAACCTCTCAGCCCCAAATTGATCTCATCCTCTGTTTGATTCAGTAGCAACTCCAGGTTGTGTTTCTCCTGAAACACATCTTCATCTCAGTCTGGGCACATGAATTTGTTTCCCAAATCACAAAAATATAGATCTTTAGGTAAGGTCAACTGACTTTGCAAGTTCACTCTCACTCTCTCACACACACCAAAACACACATTTACACATACACCAAACAGACAAAAATTCGCATACGTGTGCTCATACAAACACTGATCATGTCAGTACTTTGATCTCAGTGTAAGAAGTGCCCCGTCTCCTGCAAGTATAAAAAGTGTCCTACTTCCTTTGTGCCCTGGAGTTTACCCCACAAATATATGGGGAACCACTAAAGAGTTCTGATTAGAATGAGGGGTGGAAGAAGAGAGTAGAAGATAAGGTCACATACATAATAGGGGCCCATTTTCTTCCATTTTATGACAAATTTCTTCTCTCCAAAAAATTTATGAGACATCAACATATCAATTAATCAAGAAAGATTTAAAATAATGTTGAATAATAGATATTTTATTATCTTAATTTGTTCTATGAACTTAATTACTTATTATGCAGGTACATTGATATTAACCAATGTATAATTATCAAATTACAGTAATGGACCAAAATATCATAGTGTACCAAATATCAAGAGAGAGCAAATATTTTAATGTGGCAACAAATTCTTATAGGCAATCAATAATACTATATGATTTAACAAATTAATCAGATAAAGGTTTATAGTTTTATAGATCTCACTCTGTTTTTTTGGATTTGTCCAAAATCACAAAATAAATCCAAGTAAAAACATTTCCCCATCATAATCCCGCCTCCAATAAGAAAGAACAAATTCCAAACTCAAGTTCATTACCAAAAGCAAACAAAAACAAGAAAAACAAAGTGAAAGAAAACAAACCACAAGTCAAAACACCTTTTGCCAAATGTTAAATCAAATAAACACACCTTGAGCTTTGTCCTTGAGGCTGCCAAGTCTGAACTCTGGAGAGCTGCCAAGAGGTGAGACGTTTCCAAAGGCAAGATCTTCACTGAGGAAGCTGTGCTCGCATTCTTGGCAAATTCAATTCCACCAATAATAATATTCTGATAGCTTTTTCTTACTGGAATTCAAATAGAGTATATGGAAATATTAAATGGATGATCTCCAGGTCCTCAGTGTATGCAAAATAAAATCACTGTAGTAGCATTTTCCATGTTGTGGTTCATGGTTTGCTAACTCTATTATATGTTCATTCAAATTAAGTTTCTATGCCAATATATACTTGAAAAACACTGCATTCTATTCCCCCTTTACACAAGATACAATTTCATTAAAAGGCTCTGAGAAGTCCTGTAATAGAAAAGCCTATTGAAATTTATTTGAACCGAGGTGTCCCAAACTTATTTAAGTAAACACCCTCTTTCACTATAATCAACAGTAACATTACTTCTGCAGATCACACTTTAAGAATGATTCATTGTATAGTGATTGTCTGTAAAGCAGTGAGGTGTTTCCACTATATTTTAGACTTAAATATGAATATAGAGACTGATTTGAATTTTATTTTCCATTAGTGCAATTTGTACAGTTGATCTATAAATATAATTATATTTATTCAACCATAATTTGTTACGTACATGTTACTTTCTAAGTCAAATTTTCATTAAAAAGTAATAAGAAAATTAAAAAATGTATGGTTTATTCCTTTTGTTCAAAAAAATATTTACTAAATATTTACTATGTTCCAGGAACTGAACTTCTATCTAGCTTTATGTTCCAATTGTTCTCACATAAATAAGAATGTCAAATTTAAGTGGTTCCAAGCTGCTATATAATAACAAGCAGCTCAAAATGTAACTATAAGTATTTGAGAATACAATTTTTACTAATTATAGTCACATAATTAAAAATATCTTGCAGAGGTGGCCCAGATGATGGAGTAGGAAGACCATGAGCACACCTCCTCCCAAACAGATACACTAAAATTACACCTACTTACAGAGCAATTCTCCATGAAAACAACATTAAGACTAGCATAAAGAATCTTCTACAACTAAACACATAAAGAAGGGAAAACAAGGAGATGAATATGAGAGGGAGAGATGCCATATAGTCAGAATCCACTTCCTCAAGTTGTCAAACCACAAATGAAAATAATATCAAAATCTTAAGAGTTCCTCCCCAAGGACTAAGCAGTCTGAGCCCTACACTAAGCTCCCTAGCCTCAGGGTCCTGCACCAGGAAGACAAACCCTCAGAACACTTGACTTTGAAAACCAGAAAGTCTTGTGTTTGGGAAAACCAGAGAGCTAAAGGAAATAGACTCTCTGCTCTCAAAGGGCATGCCCAAAACCTCCCAAGCTTTGCCTCCCAGCACAGAGGCAACAGTCTGAGAGGAGCCTTGTCAGATCCACTTGCTGATCTCAGAGAGCCTCCCAGAGAGGCAGGAAGCAACTGGGGCTCCCCATAGGGACAGAGAATCTGGCAACAAGCACTTCTGGGAGCTCATTCTACGGCAATAACATCAGCATTGTCAATTCTCATTTTGGATTCTTGCCTCAAGCCATTAGCGGGACAGCAGCAGGCCCACACCTCCCCGGAATGTGTCGCTGCTGCTGCTGCTGCTGAGTCGCTGCAGTCACGTCTGGCTCTGTGCGACCCCACAGACGGCAGCCCACCAGGCTCCCCACCCAAAGACCGGGCTCCTCTGTCTAGCAATATTCCAACCGAGTATCCCCCTGGACCATGCAGACAGTCATGCTAGGACCCAGCCCCACCCAACAACAGGTGGGAAGCAGTCCTGGTTCCCCAGGCTGTACAACCAACTGCACGGGAAGCTCATTCTACCCCTAGGCCTACAGCTAACATACAACACATGACTTCGCAGTCAGCCAGGCTGGGGCCAGCCTCGCCTACCAGCACAAACAGGGCAGTTGGCCCTGCCACAACAGACAGCACATGCAGTCCACGTAGGGGACGCTCTCAGAACATACGGTTCTGGCGACCAGAGTAGAGGAGGCCATTGGGCCACCCAAGATGTCTATTACACAAGGCCGCTCCAAGAATAAGAAATGTAACTGACCAACCTAATAAAGACAAATAAACACAGAGAACTGGGCAAAGTGAGGTGACAGAGAAATATGTCTTAAATGAAGGAACAGGTCATATCTCAGAAAAAGACCCAAACAAAGGTGACATAAGCAATCTACCCAATAAAGAGTTCAAGGTAATAATCATAAAGATGCTCACCAAATTCAGGAGACTGGATGAACACAGTGTGAATTTCAACAAAGAACTAGAAAATATAAAGAAGACCCAAATGGAGCAAAAACTACAATAACTGCAATAAAAAATTTACTAGCAGAAGTCAATAGTAAATTAGATACAGAGGAACTGATAAGCCATCTGGAAGATAGGCCAGTGGAAATTAACCAAGCTGAATGGAAAAGAAAAAAAAGAATTAAAAAAAAAATTAGGATAGTTTAACAGTTCTCTTGGACAATATCAAGGGAACTAACATCCACATTATAGGAGTCTCAGAAGAAAGAGAGGAAGGAACAGAAATAATAGCTAAAAATGTCTCTAACCAGGGGAAGGAAGCAGACATCCAAGTCCAGGAAGCACAGAGATTCCAAAACAAGATGAACACAAAAAGGTTCATTCCAAAACACTTTATAAATAAAATGGCAAAAATTAAAGATAAAAAGAGGATATTAAAAACAGTAAGTTAAAAGCAACAAGTTATACAAAGGAACTTTGCTAAGGAAAGTTAAGTTTGAGGAAACTCCCATATCAGCTGATTTTTAGCAGAAACTCTGCAGATGAGAAAGTAGTGGCATAATATATATAATGATGAAAGGGAAAAACCTACAACCAAAAATACTTTCCCTGACATGGCTTTTATTCAAATTTCTTAGCAAAACCAAAAGTTTTACAGACAAGCAAAAGCTGAATTCAACACCACCAAACTCAGTCTAAAAGATATATTAAAGGGACTCCTCTAAGAAGAAAAGGCCACATTAGAAATATGAAAATTATGAAATGCAAAAAAATCTCACTGATAAAGGTAAACATACAGCAAAGGTAATAAATCACCTACTTATAAAACTAGTAGGAATATTAAAAGACAAAATTAGTAAAATCATCTATATCTACAATAAATAGTTAAGGGGCACAAAAATATAAACATCAAATGTAGCAGTGGGGGAATAAAAATATAAGGTGGTCAGAATGCCTTCAAACTAAATAGATCATAAACTTAAAATAATCACACACACATATACATATGTGTATACATACATACATAGGTTGTTATATATGAACCACACAGTAACCACAAATCAAAAACCTAAAATACACACACAAAACTGCAAAAAAAGAGAATCTAAACAACACTAAAATAGTCATCAAATCAAAATGGAAGGAAAAGAACAAAGAAAGAAAAAAGAGCTACAGAAAAAACCCAAAAACAATGAATCAAGTGACAATAAGTATATACATATCAAATAATTACTTTAAGCTTAAATGGACTTAATGTTCCAATGAAAAGGCATCCAGTCACTGAATGGATTAAAAAATTAAGACCCATATATATGTTTTTTACAAAAGATTCATTACATATCTAAAGACACACACAGACTCAAAGTAAGGAAATGAAAAAAAGTACTCATGAAAATTGAAACAAAAAAGGCTGGCATAGCATGGACAAATGAAATGTTTTTAGAACAAAAACTATAACGACAGTAAAGAGTATCATGACATAATGATAATGGGATCAATCCCACAAGAGGATATAATAATTGTAAATATAAATGCATACAGTATGTGAGTGCCTAAATTAAGCAAATATTAACCAGTATAAAAGGAGAAACACAGTAATACAATAGTAGTAAAGGATTTTACCACTACATTTACATCAATGGACAAATCATCTAGACAGAAAATTAATGAGAAAACACTGGTCTTAAATGGCATATTAGAGCAGATGGAATTAGTAGATACATATGAAATATTCCATCTCAAAATATCACAATACACAATTTTCTCAAGTGCACATGGGACATTCTCCATGATAGATCACATGCTAGGCCACAAAATACACCTTAATAAATTTAAGAAGACTTAAAATATATCAAGCAGTTTTTTCTTACCAAAATGCTATGAGACCAGAAATCAATTACAAGAAGAAAAAAAAAAAAAGAACTACAGAAAATGCAAACATGTGGAAGCTACACAGTATGCTAGTTAAACAACCAAAAGAAGAACAGACCAAAATTAAATGAAGTAAAAAAATACCTGGAGACAAGTGAAAATTAAAGCACAACAACCCAAAATCTTTGAAATGCAGAAAAATTAGTTCTAAGATGGAAATTTACAGTGATAAGAGCCTGTTTTGTTTCAGGAAACAAAAAATATGAAATAAACAATCTGATCTTACACCTAAAAGAATAGAAAATAAAGAACTAACAAAATCCAAAGTTACTAGAAGGAAAGAAATAAA
Organism: Muntiacus reevesi; assembly: GCF_963930625.1. NCBI lineage: Eukaryota > Metazoa > Chordata > Mammalia > Artiodactyla > Cervidae > Muntiacus > Muntiacus reevesi. Next base: position 10,003,992 of record NC_089260.1, read on the forward strand.
AGATACCAGAACAGAAATAAATAGAGAGGAAAAAAGGCGTGAGAGGGAGCAAGGGAAAAGTTCTATCAAGCTAAGAGTTGGGTTTTGGAAAAGGCACACAAAACAGATGACTGTCTAGCCAGACTCATCAAGAAAGACAGAGAGGGCTCAAAACATTAAATCAAAATGAAAAAGGAGACATTACACCTGATACCACAGTTGGCCCATAAGAGATTACTATAAACTATTACGTGCCAATAAAAGGCTCAAAAGAGATTACCAAAAGCCATTATGTGCCAACATAATGGAAAACCTAAAAGAAATGGATCAATTTCTAAAGATATAGAATTTCCCAAGACTGACTCAGGAAGCATTAAAAAATATGAAGAGGAAAAATTAAGAGTAATAAAATTTAATCAGTAATTACCAAAAAATAAATACTCTCAACAAAGTCCAGGCATAGATGGCATCATAGAATTTTACCAAACATTTAAAGAGTAAACATCTATTCTTCTCAAACTAATCCAAAAATTGAAGAGGAAGGACCATTTCTAAACTCATTCTATAAGGTCAACAGCACATTGAATACCAAACCAAAAAAAGAGACCACAAAGAAAATCACACGTTAATAACACTAATAAACATATATGCAAAAATCCTCAACAAAATATTAACAAATCAAATCAAACATTTAATAGAATCAAACACCATTTTCAAGTGAGATTCATCCCAGTGACATAAAATGATCCAATATTCATAAATCAATTTGATATACTATATTGTCAAATTGCAAAAACATGCCCATCTCAACAGATGTAGAAAAAGAGTTTAATAGATTTCAATACCTGTTTATGATAAAAACTCTCAACAAAGTGGGTATAGATGGAATGTACCTCAACATAATAAAGACCATGTAAAACAAACCCATAGCCAACATTACACTCAATGGTGAAAAGTAGAAAGCATTTCCTCTAAGATCAGTAACAATCTAAGGATACCCACACTTGCCACTTTTATTCAACATAGTATTAGAAGTCATATACACAGCAATCGAACAAGAAAAAGAAATGAGAAATCCAAACTGGAAAAGAAGAGACAAAATTCACGATTTAGAGATGACATGAATATATATATATATGTGTGTGTGTATACTATATATATACATTTATATGTAAAATATGTATACACTATATAATTCATGCTGTGCTGTGCTTAGTTGCTCAGTCACGTCTGACTCTTTGCAACCCCATGGACTGCAGCCCTCCAGGGCCCTCTGACCATGGGGATTCTCCAGGCAAGAATACTGGAATGGATTGCCATGTCCTCCTCCAGTGGATCTTCCCAACCAAGGGATCAAACCCCCGTCTCCCACATTGCAGGCAGATTCTTTACATCCAAACCACCAAGAAAGCCCAAGAATACTGGATTGGGTATCCCTTCTCCAAAGGATCTTCCTGAACCAGGATTTGAACAGGAGTCTCTTGCATTGCAGGTGGATTCTTTACCAGCTGAGCTACCAGGGAAAGCCATATAACTTATATACATATACAAATATATAGAAAATTCTAAAGATATAACCACAAAACTGTTAGGACTCCATGGTTAGGACTCCTCAATGAATGCAAAATGGTAATATATAGAAATTGTTGCATTTCTATACACTAGCAATGAACTATCAGAGAAATTAAGAAAACAATCCCATCTATAATTGCATTAAAAAGAATAAAACACCTAGAAATAAATCTAACCAAGGATGCAAAAGACCTGTACTCAGAAAACTATGACATTGATGAAAGAAACTGAAGCCACACAAATAATTGAAAAATATACTGCACTCATGGACTGAAAGATTACGGTTAAAATGTTCCTATTATTCAAGGAAATCAATAGACTTAAGCAATTCCCATCAAATCCCAAAGGGTTATTTACCAAACCAGAACAAATAACTATAAAATTTGTTATTTTTTGTTATTTGTTATAAAATGAAAACACAAAAAGACCCTGAAGAGTCAAAGCAATATTGAGAAAGAAAAGCAAAGATGGAGACATCTACCTCCCTTACTTCAAACTACACTACAAAGCTACGGTAATCAAAAGAGTATGATAGTGGCACAAAAAAAGACACAGGAAACAATGGAATAGAACTGAGTCCAGAAGGAAATGTACACTTTCATGTCTACAAAAAAGGAAGTAAGACTATGAAATAGGGAAAAGACAACCTCTTCAATAAATGGTGTTGGGTAAACTGGACGGTTACATGTGAATGACTCACATTGCACTACTTTTTCACATAATATACAAAAATAAACTGAATGGATTAAAGACTTAAATGTAAGCCATGAAACCATAAAACTCCTAGAAGAAAACATAATATGCTCTTTAACATCAGTCTCAGCAATATTTTTTTGGATCTGACTCCCCAGGCATGGAAAATAGAAGCAAAAATAAACAAATAGGACTACACTAAATGAGAAAGCTTTTGCACACCTAAAGAAACTATGGCAAAATGAAAATGCTGCCCACTGAATGGGAGAAGATATTTGCAAATGACAGATCTGATACAGAGTCAATATTCAAAATATAACAAAGATGCACACAACTCAGCTTTTACAAAAAAAAAAAAAAACCACCCAAATACAAAATGCACAGAAGACTTGAATAGACATTTTTCCAATGACATATAAATGGCCAACAGGCATATTAAAAGATCCTCAAAATCATTAATCATCAGGGAGATGAGATATTAGTTCATACCTGTCAGAATGGTTATGATCAAAAAGACAAAAATTAACAAGGGTTGGCAAGAATGTAGAGAAAAAGGAACACAGGGAACTGTTGCTGAGAATGTAAGTTGGTATAGCCACTATGAAAACAGAATGGAGGTTCCTAAAAGAATTACAAATAGAACTACTATGCAATCTATTAATTCTATTTCCTGGTATTTTTCTGAAGGGTATAAACACTAATTCAAAAAGACATTGGCTCACAGAAAAAGCAAAGGAATTTCAGAAAAACATCTTCTACTTTTATGACTTCTATGACTTCTACTTCTACTGACTATGCTAAAGCCTTTGACTGTGTGGATCACAACAAACTATGGAAAATTCTTCAACATATGGGAATTCTAGATCACCTTACTTGTCTGCTAAGAAGCCTATATGCAGGGCAAGAAGCAACAGTTAGAACCAGAAATGGAACAATGAGCTGGTTAAAAATTGGGAAAGAGTAGGTAAAGGCTATATATATATTATCACCCTGTTTATTTAACTTATATGCAGTGTACATCATGCAAAATGTCAGGCTGGATGACTCACAAGCTGGAATTAAGATTGCTGGGAGAAATATCAACAGCCTCACATATGCAGATGATATCACACTAAGTGCAGACAGTGAAGAAGAAAAAAAAGCCTCTTGACAAGGGTGAAAGAGGAGAGTGAAAAAGCTGGCTTAGAATTCAATATTCAGAAAATGAAGATCATGGCATCTGGTCCCAGGACTTCATGGCAAATAGGTGGGAAAAAAGTAGAAATAGTGACAGATTTTATTTTGGGGGCTCCAAAATCACTGTGGACAGTAACTGCAGCCATGAAATTAAAAGATGCTTGCTCCTTGGAAGAAAAGCGATGACAAACCTAGACAGCATATTAAGTAGAGACATTACTTTGCTGACAAAGTTTCATGTAGTCAAGGCTATAGTTTTTCCAGTATTATGCTGGAGAAGACTCTTGAGAGTCCCTTGGACAGCAAGTAGATCAAACCAGTCAATCCTAAAGGAAATCAGTCCTGAGTATTCACTGAAAGGACTGCTAGTGAAGCTCAAGCTCCAATACCTTGGCAACCTGATGCAAAGAGCCAACTCATTGGAAAAGATCCTGATGCCAAGAAAGACTGAGGGGAAGAGAAGAAGGGGGCGACAGAGGATGAGATGGTTGGACTGGCATCACTGACTCAACAGATGTATTTGAGCAAACTCTGGGGGACAGTGAAGGACAGGGAAGCCTGGCATGCTGCAGTTCATAGAACTGCAAAGAGTCAAACACGACTTATAGACTGAACAAGAAGAAGGATGGCTATACCAAAAGACAGACAATAAGGAGTATTGATGTGGGTGTGGAGAAACTAGAACCTTCACATATTGCTGGTAGGAAAGCAAAATGGTGCAGCCATTTGGGAAAGCAGTTTGGCAGCTCCTCAAAGTCTAAACAGAAAGGCCATGTGACCTAGAAATTCCATTTCCAGGTATACATGTGACAGAAATGAAAATATGGTCACATAAAAATGTGTACACAAATGTAAATAGAAGCATTATCCCTATAGCCAGAAAGTGAAAACAATCCATGATGAATAGGTAAACAAAATGCAGTATAATCATACAATTCAATATTAATTCAACATAAAAAGAAGTAATGAAATATTGATACATGGTAAAACATGGATGAACTTTGAAAACTTTATGCTAAGTGAATGAAGTCATTTACAAAAAGTCCAATTAATGCATCATTCCTGTTTGTTCTCTTTATATATAATATTCAGAATGAGAAAATCTATAAGGACAGAAAATAGATTGATAAATGGTTACTTAGGCTGGCAGCTCAGTTGGTAAAGAATCCACTTGCAATGCAGGAGGCCAGTTCAATTCCTGGGTAGGGAAGATCCTCTGGAGAAGGGATATGCTACCCACTCCTGTATTTTAGGCTTCCCTGGTGACTCAGCCGGTAAAGAATCTGCCTACAATGCATTAGACCTCGGTTCAACCTCTGGGTTGGGAAGATCCCCTGGAGAAAGGAACAGCTACCCAATCCAGCAGTCTGGCCTGGAAAATTCAATAGACTATACAGTCCATCGGGTCACAAAGAGTCAAACACGACTGAGCCACTTTCACTTTCACTTTTCATGGCTGAGGGTGACAGCAGAAGAAATGGGGAACGACTAATAAAGGGTACTTTTCGAGGTGATAAATATATTCTAAAATTAATGATGATCATACACCTCACTCTGAATATGCTAAAACCACTGAATGGTACAGTTTAAAATCATAAATTTTATGACTGTGAATTATATCTCAATGAAGCTATTATTAAAGGAATCATAATAATATAGATATGTAGTCTTTATCTAAAATACTTGGGCTAGATGTGTCTTGGAGACTACAGAAAGGAACTATGTCTCATAGCTACTATAATTATATAACACGCATGGGGGCAGCATAGCAATACTTCACAGCAAAATCTTATCAATACTGACACTGACTAAAAAAATAAGTACTATATAAGTCATCCCCTGTCACTTCAAGACTGGTTTGCATCAAATGAATTTGTGACAATCTTGGGAAAAATAATTTTTCAAAACTTTGGATTTTGAAAATGTGAATAATGGGTGTTGAACCCTTATAATGATGATGATGAACATTAGTAATAATAAAAATATCAGCAGTTTCCATTTATTGTGTTAATCATGTCACATACATTATCAGAAATTCTCATAATATTCCTGTGGGATAAATACAATAAAACCCAACTGGGAAAACCAGGGTTTCTAATTGTTAAGTGAGTTTTTCAAGCATGCACAGTTAACAAAGAAAAGGTAGAGAACTGAACTCAAATCTATCTAATCAAAGAACTCACTCACTTTCCTTTACAAGAGCTGTGTTCAGATCATTTATCTGAGATATAGATTTTACATCTGTAAAATGAAGAAAAGACATTGGGGGATTGTTTGTATATCTCCCTCAAGGAAGAACCGTTATAAATAGAATATAAATGGGTATATCTCAAGGTAACTTATGCCGCATGAAATTACAAGTCATAACACTGGAGAATTTTCAGTTCAGTTCAGTTCAGTGGCTCAGTCGTGTCCAACTCATTGCAACCCCATGAATCGCAGCATGCCAGGCCTCCCTGTCCATCACCAACGCCCGGAGTTTACTCAAACTCATGTCCATCGAGTCGGTGATGCCATCCAGCCATCTCATCTTCTATCATCCCCTTCTCCTCCTGCTCCCAACTCCTCCCAGCATCAGGGTCTTTTCCAATGAGTCAACTCTTTCCATGAGGTGGCCAAAGTATTGGAGTTTCAGCTTCAGCATCAGTCCTTCCAAGGAACACCCAGGACTGATCTCCTTTAGGATGGACTGGTTGGATCTCCTTGCTGTCCAAGGGACTCTCAAGAGTCTTCTCCAACACCACAGTTCAAAAGCATCAATTCTTCAGCACTCAGCTTTCTTCACAGTCCAAATCTCACATCCATACATGACCACTGGAAAAACCATAGCCTTGACTAGATGGACCTTTGTTGGCAAAGTAATGTCTCTGCTATTTAATACACTGTCTAGGTTGGTCATAACTTTCCTTCCAAGGAGTAAGTGTCTTTTAATTTCATTGTTGCAATCACCATCTGCAGTGATTTTGGAGCCCAGAAAAATAGTCTGACACTGTTTCCACTGTCTCCCCATCTATTTGCCATGAAGTGATGGGACCAGATGCCATGATCTTAGTTTTCTGAATGCTGAGCTTTAAGCCAACTTTTTCACTCTCCTCTTTCACTTTCATCAAGGGGCTTTTTAGTTCCTTCCACTCTCTGCCATTAAGGGTGGTGTCATCTGCATATCTGAGGTTATTGATATTTCTTGCAGCAATCTTCATTCCAGCTTGTGCTTCATCCAGTCCAGTGTTTCTCATGATGTACTCTGCATATAAGTTAAAAAAGCAGGGTGACAATATACAGCCTTGACGCACTCCTTTCAGTCAGTTGTTCCTTGTCCAGTTCTAACTGTTGCTTCCTAACCTGCATATAAGTTTCTCAAGAGGCAGGTCAGGTGGTCTGGTATTCCCATCTCTGGAAGAATTTTCCACAGTTTATTGTGGTTCACACAGTCAAAGGCTTTGGCATAGTCAATAAAGCAGAAGTAGATGTTTTTCTGGAAACTCTTGCTTTGTCAGTGATCCAGCAGATGTTGGCAATTTGATCTCTGGTTCCTCTCCCTTTCCTAAAACCAGCTTGAACATCTGGAAGTTCACGGTTCACGTATTGCTGAAGCCTGGCTTGGAGAATTTTGAGCATTACTTTACTAGTGTGTGAGATGACTGCAATTTTGAGGTAGTCTGAGCATTCTTTGGCATTGCCTTTCTTTGGGATTGGAATGAAAACTGACCTTTTCCAGTCCTGTGGCCACTGCTGAGTTTTCCAAATTTGCTGGCATATTGAGTGCAGCACTTTCACAGCATCATCTTTCAGGATTTGAAATAGCTCAACTGGAATTCCATTACCTCCATTAGCTTTATTCGTAGTGATGCTTTCTAAGGAGAATTTTGGGGAGGGCTATATTTGAAAAATTTAAGAATTAATGTCTAAATATTATTAACACTAATCTGATCATGTTTCTCTACAGTTCAAACATCTGAAATGGATCCTCATTGCCTACAAGATGAAGACTGTTTTGCATGACATATACTAGGCTTCTTGGCCTGGGCTAGCAGGTCTTGATTGTCTCAACTCCAGCCACTATTTTTCCAAATTCTGTTCCAGCTACAGAATTTCTTTCATTTTCCAATCACACGACCCTACTGACAGCCTAGTGGCTTTACAAACCTTATTCTCCGTGTTACCTTAGCGCCAGCCTCATTCACCTGGAATTTACAGGCACCCTTCAAAACTGCGTTTCAACGCCACTTCCTCTAAAATAATTCACCTACACTTGCCAGAAATATAGGCTGATCAAATGATTGACACATAGTCAACTTATTAAATGTGGTATGTGCTTATCTCTAGAAGCACGTATGATTTTGGCATACCATAGTAAAGTATTCACTTTTTCTTCTTACATCAGGATTAAGTGACTTTTGCCTGTGGAAGTGATATTCTAAATCTTTACATGAATTTTGTTTCATTTAAAGCATGGAGATGAAAAAGAGAAAATCTAAGTGATTAAATATACAGAATAATATACCTGGTTTTAACCTCAGTCCATATAAGACCAAAGAGATGCTACAGTAAGTAGCATATTGAAGGGCAATAGCTGAGTAGATTTGGGTACTGTGGACTGAAATCAAAGTCTCAGTCTTATACACCAAAGTTCATATACATAGTTTAGATTAGGAGTTGCAAAGTTTCTCTGTAAAAGGTCAGATCAAAAATACGTTAGGCTCTTCAGGTGAAGAGGCAAAATCAAATTATAACTCAGTTTTGTCCTTTCGATCTGCAGCGCTCTGAGAAGCAGTGCAAAGCAAGGACAGCGCCACATTTACATCGCTGCCGCAATGACTCACAGCTGCTGTTTTAACGCAAACGCTGCTACAGACATCATGCAAACAAATAAGCGTGACTGTGTTCCAATAAAACTTTATTTATAATCGATAAGACTGGAATTTTATTCCTTTCACCTTGTAAAAATTATTGTTTCAATTTTTTCTCAACCACTTAAAACACAAAAAAATATTTTTGGTTCCTGGGTTCTATAAAAACAAGCCAGATGTGGGTGGGCCTGGGTCACAATTTGCTGGATGTATTTTTTTAATTTATTCATACTCTTGAATTACCAGGTTTCATCTCTGGTATAAATAAATCAGAAGATTACATGTCTTATTTAAGTCTAGATAATTGTTGCTGAATAAATTTTTATATTTTATATCTTCTCATGCAGTTTTTTTCATTTAAATTTTTAATTAGACTTAATTATTTAAAGCCACTCTATATCCTAGAAATCTATGATATATCATGCTTTGATTTTTAATATACCATTGCTTTTGCATTTATATTGTATCATCTTCTTATTACATTTTTCCCCCCAGAAGTAAAAAGTATGTAGTTTAGAGGTTTTATATACTTAAGAATGGTTTTCTGTTGCTGTGCGTGAACAAAACAAATGGCATGGAATTTTGTTTTTAACTCTAAAAATATTTCTCTGTTGTCATCTAGTATTTAAAACTACAGAAAAAAAAGGTCTGCAACCATATTAAGTTTGGTTTCCTGATAATAATGCACTAACTTCTCCTCTCTCCTTCTATATACAGGAAGGATGTTTTTCCTTTATCATTATGAGTTGAAAAACTGTTGACATTGTGTCTCTGAGTTGTCATATCTTATATAAGAAATATTCTTTCTGCATCTATTGATCTTTTTTAGCTCAGAAAATTTTATTTCCTGCTATCTCTGTTTATTGACGATCAGGCTCCAAATGAAGAAAGTAGATCATTCATGTATGACCTAAATCAAAACTCTTATGAATGTACCAAAACTCTTATGAATAGATTCAAGGGACTAGATCTGGTAGACAGAGTGCCTGAAGAAATATGGACAGAGACTTGTAACACTGTACAGGAAGGGGATACTAAAACCATCCCCAAGAAAAAGAAATGCAAGAAGGCAAAGTGGTTCTCTGAGGAGGACTTATAACTAGCTAAGAGGAGAAGTAAAAGGCAAAGGAGAAAGGGAAAGATATACCCAACTGAATGGAGAGTTCCAGAGAACAGCAAGGAGAGAGAAGTCGTCTTCTTAAGTGAACAATGCAGAGAAATAGAGGAAACAATAGAATGGGAAGGACTAGAGATCTCTTTAAGGAAAGTGGAGATTTCAAGGGAACATTTCATGCAAAGATGGCAAGGACCTAACAGAAGCAGAAGAGATTAACAAAAGGTGGCAAGAATACACAGAACTGTATGAAAAAAAGCTCTTAATGACCAGATAGCCATGATGGTGTGGTCACTCACCTAGAGCTAGACATCCTGGAGTGTGAAATCAAGTGAACCTTAAGAAGTATTACTACGAACAAAGCTAGTGGAGGTGACGGAATTCCAGCTGAGCTATTTCAAATCCTAAAAGATGATGCTGTTAACATGCTGCACTCATTATGCCAGTAAATTTGGAAAACTCAGCAGTGGCCTCAGGACTGGAAAAGGTCAGTTTTCATTCCAATCTCAAGAAAGGCAATGCCGAAAATGTTCACATCACTATACAATTGCACACATTTCACATACCACCAAGATTATGCTCCAAATCTTTCAAGCTAGGCTTCAGCAGTACATGAACCAAGAACTTACAGATGTATAAGCTAGATTTAGAAAAGGAAGAAGAACCAGAGATCAAATTGCCAACATATGCTGGATCATAGAAAAAACAAGGAAATTTCAGAAAAGCATTTACTTCTGTTTCATTGACAATGTTAAAACCTTTGACTATGTGAATTACAACAAACTGTGAAATATTCTTAATGAGATGGGAATACCAGACTACCTTACCTGCCTCCAGGGAAACCTGTATGCAAGACAAGAAGCAAAAGTTAGACGTGGACATGGAATGACAAACTGGTTCCAAACTGGGAAAGAGTACATCAAGGCTGCATACTGTCACCCTACTTATTTAACTTATACGCAGAGTACATCATGTGAATGCTGGACTGGATGAAGCACAAGCTGGAATCAAGATTACTGAGAGAAATATCAACAACCTCAGATATGCAGATGATACCACTTTAATGGCAGAAAGTAAAGAGGAACTAAAGAGCTTCTCGATGAAAGTCAAAGAGGAGAGTGAAAAAGATGGCTTAAAACTCAACATTCAAAAAACAAAGATCATGGCATCCAGTCCTACAACTTCATGGCAAATAGTTGGGGGAAAAGTAGAAATAGTGACAAGTTTTATTCACTTAGACTCAAAAATCAATGTGGACGGTGACTGCAGCCACAAAACTAAAAGACACTTGCTCCTTGGAAGACTAGTTACGACAAACCTAGAGAATGTATTAAAAAGCAGAGACATCACTTTGTTAACAAAGGGCCATATAGTCAAAGCTACAGTTTTTCTGGTAGTCAGGTATGGATGTGAGAGTTGAACCATAAAGGAGGCTGAGCACTGAAGAATTGATGTTTTCAAACTGTGGTGCTGGAGAAGACTCTTGTGAATCCCTTGGACAGCAAGGAGATCAAACTAGTCAATCCAAAAGGAAATCAACCCTGAATTTTCATTGGAAGGACTGATGCTGAAGTTCTAATACTTTGGCCACCTGATGCAAAGAGCTGAATTATTGGAAAAGACTCTGATGTTGGGAAAATTGAAGGTAAGAGAAGAGGGCAACAGATGATAAGATGATTGGATGGCACTACTGACTAAGTGGACATGAGTTTAAGCAAACTGCAGGAGATAGAGAAGGACAGGGAAGCCTGGCATGCTGCAGTTCACTGGGTCGCAGAGTCAGACATGACTTAGCAACCAAAAAACAACAACAATCTCTTTGCTTATTACACGTTTCTGAATTGTTCTGTTCTCTTCTTTAGGTATAATTATCAGAAATTCCAAATGCTCATATAATGGACTTCATTCTTTTTTCTCCAAACACAGTTTTCTTTTTATGCATTCAGTATTTTAGCTAGGGTAACTTTTCAAGTCTGTTCTCCACACATTAAATTTTCTATAATAACATCAGTTCTACTCTTTACTGCCTCAAATATGGACTTATTTAGTATGTTACTGTGATAGGCAGGATAATGTTCCCCTTCAAAGATGCCCAAGCTCTAATTTTTAGAACTTGCGAATGTGTTACCTTATACTGCAAAAGGAACTTTGCAGATGTGATTCAATGAATAACCTCCTGGACTATCTAACTGCGTCTCTAAATGTTTTAAGCTCTCCTGGTTGTGGTCATAAGTGTATTTGACTACAGAAAAAGAGTCAGATGCAATGTTGCTGGCTCTGAAGATGGAGGAACCATCTTCATAAATCAATGAATGTGTGCAGCCTCTAGAAGATGGAAAAGGCAAGGAAACATCTCTACCAGAGGCCCCTGAAAAGAAAGAATTCCTGCCCATACTTTGATTGTAGTTCAGTAAAACCTATATCAGACTTCTGAAATACAGAATTATAACATCCTGAATTTGTGGTAGTTTGTTACATCAGGAATATAAAACTAATACAGTTCTCACATTTTTTCAGTTTTTTCATCCTCTTTTTGTTCTACCTAATCTTCTTTCCACTGTCACTTAATCATGGCTCTTTTTACATACAGTTCTCTTTTCTATGTGTTAGATATCAAAGAATTCTATCAAATGTTCTTCCTTACCTTAAAATTCTTAGATTTTTCACAGGTACACCTATGAATATTCTGCCAATTTCCTTTTTCTTGGCTTTGTGGGATTTTTTTGTTGTTGTTCCACTTTATTCATTTCAAATGCTGTATCTATCCAGAAAAATTTGGCATTGAAAGAGCCTATATAGATCATTTCTATATAATCCAGTGTTTTCCAATGAGCGTGTGTGGAGGTTGAGGGAGATACTGAAGAAAGGAGAAGAGAATAAACCTCTATGAACAGACAAAATGAAATCAGGAACTGTGAGATTACTGTTTAAATTATACCTTAAAAAATCTAATATATCCCTGACCAGAAAGATTCAGTGCTATAGTTAATCACTGTGAATAATGAGAATTTTCATAATAGTCAAGTATAGTCAAAAAATGGTAGAAAACCAACAAAAATCTTCAACTCTTTCTATTCTCAAATAAGGAACTTGATGCCTGAAGACATTATAAAATCTAACGAATGATATGTCTACTGCATGAAGCCAGGTCTGAAGCTTTCACTCCAGTGCACTTTCTACCTGATGGAGGTTATAAACTGCAATCCACAATTAGGATTCTGTCACAGGTATCCATATAATTTTTATACAAATATATATTTGAATATTTTAAAATTCAAAGTATGTAAAAAATGCTTTGGGATTAAACTATTTTCGTCTTCGCCAAAATTTTAAGGTGTTCAGTCTAACTGGTCTGCTGCTTTTGCAACTTTAATCTGTGTAATACCACTACAAAAAAAATGAAGCTACTTTATTCCTGCTTCTTTCTCCATGTTTAATGGCTTAAAAATCATGAAACTAATACAATCCTCTCATTTAGGGAACTATCTCCACCTTCTGATTCAACATAACAGAGTTTGTTAAACCACTAAGTACAGAGGATTTACCTTTCTATCATTGTTTTTTAACACTGCAAAATTAAAAAGTAAGCTATGTTGATTTAGTGGCTAAGTCATGTCCCGCTCTTGTTACCTGCCAGGCTCCTCTGTCCATGGGATTATCCAGGCAAGAATACTGGAGCAGGTTGCCATTTCCTTCTCCAGGGGATCTCCCCGACCCAGGAATCAAACCCAGGTCTCCTGCATTACAGGCAGACTCTTTACCAACTGAGCTACAAGGGAATTAGTAAGAAGTAAGCTAAGAAGCCACCTTTTCTTTTTCATGAAAAGATATACCTACTCACTCTATTGTTGCAAGGATACTTAACACTTGAACCATATAAGAAAGGATTAAATGTACACAATAGGTGTGACCAAAACTTAGGTCTTAGGAGTCTATGATTCTTTTATGTTCAATAAGGATATATTTAGTCTTAAGAATATCAAATATAATTAAATATATATCGCTATTTTCCACTAATATAATTTTAGTCATTCCAAGAGAATACCAAAAAGTAGCCATATTCTAAGCAGAATTTTTAAGACCTTCACACTCAAGAGTCAAATTTATTGATACCAAAAACATGGTACATACTGAACAGATGAACGGATAAATGAGGTGTGGTATGTAAACATAGAAGCTTCCCAGATGGCACTGTGATAAAGAATCTGCCTGCCAATGCAGGAGATGCAAGAGATATTGGTTTGACTCCTGGGTCAGAAGATCCCCTGAAGCAGGAAATGGCAACCTGCTCCAGTATTCTTGCTTGGAAAATTCCATGGACAGAGCAGCCTGCGGGACCACAGCCCATGGGGCTGCAGAGATGTGGTGTGCAAGTATATATATACATATGCATATATAAAATAGAATACTAGTTAGACATAAAAAGAATAAAATCTTTCCATTTGCAATAATACAAAGCCCTAGAAGGTATTATTCTCAGTGAAATAAGGCAAAGACAAATACTGTATATTATCACTTATATGTGAAATCTAAAAAATAAAATGAATGAAAATAACAAATCAGAAACAGACTCACATAGAACAAATTACTGGTTATCAGTGGGGAGGCTGGAAGAGAGCAGGGGCACAATAGGGGTAGGGTACTAAGTGGTATAAACTACTATGTATAAAATAAATATACCACAAGGATACACTGTAGAGCATAGGAAATATACCTAATGTTCTATAATAAATTTAAACGGGGGTATAATCTACAAAAATTCTGAATCACTATGTTGCATGTGTGCTTAGTCACTTAGTCGAGTCCAACTCTCTGTGTGAACCAATGGACTGTAGCCCACCAGGCTCCTCTGTCCACAGAATTCTCCAGGCAAGAATACTGGAATGGGTTGCCATGCCCTCCTCCAGAGAAGGAGTACGTCAAGGCTGTATACTGTCACCCTGCTTTTTTAACTTATATGCAGAGTACATCATTAGAAATGCTGGGCTGGAGGAAGCACAAGCTGGAATCAAGAATGCCGGGAGAAATATCAATAACTTCAGATATGCAGATGATACCACCCTTATGGCAGAAAGTGAGGAAGAACTAAAGAGCCTCTTGATGAAAGTGAAAGAGGAGAGTGAAAAAGTTGGCTTAAAGCTCAACATTCAGAAAACTAAGATCATGGCATCTGGTCCCATCACTTCATGGCAAATAGATGGGGAAACAGTGGAAAACAGTGGCTGATTTTATTTTTCTGGGCTTCAAAATCACTGCAGATGGTGATTACAGCAATGAAATTAAAAGATGCTTACTCCTTGGAAGGAAAGTTATGACCAACCTAGACAGCATATTAAAAAGCAGAGACATTACTTTGCCACCAAAGGTCCATCTAGTCAAGGCTATGGTTTTTCCAGTGGTCATGTATGGATGTGAGAGTTGGATTGTGAAGAAAGCCAAGTGCCGAAGAATTTATATTTTTGAACTGTGGTGTTGGAGAAGACTCTTGAGAGTCCCTTGGACAGCAAGGAGATCCAACCAGCCCATCCTAAAGGAGATCAATCCTGGGTGTTCATTGGAAGGACTGATGTTGAAGCTGAAACTCCAATACTTTGGCCACCTGATGCAAAGAGCTGACTCACTGTAAAAGACCCTGATGCTGGGAGGGATTGGGGGCAGGAGGAGAAGGGGATGACAGAGGATGAGATGGCTGAGTGGCATCACCAACTTGATGGACATGGGTTTGGGTGAACTCCGGCAGTTGGTGATGGGCAGGGAAGCCTGGCGTGCTGCGGTTCAGGGGGTCACAAAGAGTCGGACATGACTGAGCGACTGAACTGAACTGAACTAAGGGATCAAACCCAGGTCTCCCACATTGCAGGCAGATTCTTTACTGCCTGAGCCACCAGGGAAGCTCAAGAATACTAGAGTGGGTAGCCGATTCCTTCTCCAGGGGATCTTCCTGAACCAGGAATAGAACCGGGGTCTCCTGCCTTGCAGGCAGATTCTTTACCAGCTGAACTACCAGGGAAGCCCAGTAGCTTCTAAAACTGATACAGTATTATAAAACTACTACACTTAAATTTAACAGAAAAGAAAAAATATGGTACATAGGAACAAAGACTAGGGGGAAATTTGCTCTAGTTCCATGTTTCTTTATGGAGGAACTCCACTGGAATAGTTGTGAGATGATTTTGGCATTGGAGTAGAAGAAGGAAATTTTTTACTGAGCTGGTGGACCTGTACATTATACAATATTCAACATCCTTAAACTTCAAGGTCCTAAAAGCCAGTTGCTTTTAAGGATATTCTCATAATAGTTTGAGCAAACTCTAGGAGATAGTGAAGGACAAGGGAGCCTGGCTTGCTGCAATCCATGGGGCTGCAAAGCATTAGACACGACTTAGTGACTGAACAACAACAATTATTTAACAACATCCCTACATACTTCAAATGGCTCAGAGGTACTATCCAGGATGAAAAACCAGAGGACTAGATTAATAGTCCTGGTCTCAGATTCCACTCAGTATTCACAGCTTCTCAACAGGGAAGTTATCTGATCCAAAGCTGAAATCCAGAGGTCCATATTATTTCAACGAGTAGAGATAACCTATTACAAACCTGTAAACACTAGAAGTTTATCTTCTTTTTCTTCCCTCTCTGCCCTAGAACATAGAGACCACCAATTCTAAGTATATCTATCTGTTCTTTAAACTGAAGTTTTCTCTCACTGGACTGAAGTCTAGGTACTGAGACAGGGAGTGGAGCTAGAAAGGGGAAGGAAGTACTAGTTCTCAGTTTTGGTCTCCCGCTGAAAGCAATGCATCCAGTTAGCTCTGATGTAATGAACTGGATATTACCAACTCCACCTGTCTGTTTACAAACACAATAGCTATTACTTACCAAGCCCTGAAAACTCTAATTCCATTACAACTGTGTCTGTAATCAATTTGTCTTTATACCAGTTTTTCTACTATAAATGACGTGAGTTAACAAAATAATAGTCAAATACTAAACAGTTTGAATAAAATTATAAGTGCTAGAGAAGCAATACTCATGTTTATTACAAAAGATACGTATTTTCCTTTTTCATCATTTTCCCTATCTAATGATAGTATCTACTACTGATGCCCACTTTTATTAATAAAGTTAGATAAAGGTATATTAGCAAACAAAATATTTCTATTTACAACCTTCCATTTTAATCCAGAAATCAGGAAAAGAGCCAAACCCAGAGTCAAATACAGTATTTTTTAGCCATGGGAAATTATGTTATAAAGGTTATTCATTTGAATTTAAGAATTCTAGTAGCATATACTAAAAGTAATGTTTTTATTTGTCAAAAATGGGCTTTGATAGAAGAGAAAGTTTGTGTACTTAATGTTTGTCTAAAAAATACAATTTAACATTTCCCCAAACAAGTTGAGACAATAATTTCTCTTTTCATTTCCTAAATATAAGAATATTCTCTGAAAGAATGATCAAATGGCATTTGTAATAAAATTCAATTTACATGGTTTGAGTCATCTATAATTTATTGATCATTGGTAGTTCATGCTTGTTAAATACTAAAAAAATAAATATTTTTTTTTAAAAGAAGAAGAAAAAGGATTCATTGAAGACCATAAACTAAGGTTAGCTACAGTAAGATGCATTGTGGAAGACATGGAAGAGACCCAAGTCTCCTCCCAGTACTTTTGGATATAAATTACTCAAGTCACTCCTTGGAGTGATGCAAGATAGGAGAATAATTTTCTTAACTCTCAAGAAGTTGATCGAGAACAGATGCTCTTTATCCAACATCCACTTATGTTTCGAATTGTGTCTTTTTCTAAAGAGAGAGTCAGTAGTTTCCCTTGGCTTCTCAAAATGGTATATACCACCAAAAAGGTCATTCATCATTGAATCAAAAAGTAATCTGTCCCAATTTTTTCAGGCTATGCATGTACTTGAAAAAATCTAGTGATATTAAAGGGGAAAAAAGTATGCAGGACATTTCAGGAACTACGTAAGAAGAGCTAATACTGAATCAACAACAGAGATCATAGAGACAAAAAAAAAAAAAAAGATTAAAAGTGTAATCAATAACACTTTACAATTAGCCCTCCTTACGTTTTATAACCAAAGGGCACATAAGTATCTTCACTTCCCAGATGAGAGAACAGTTATGAAGGTTACTGCCCAATGGCAAATATTTCCTAACAGCTAGACTCCTGATTTTTAGGTCAATCTTCTTCCCAGTGAACAAGCAGTACAAGCTTCCTTCTTGGGGATTTATACAGTAAACCTAGCACAAGGAAGTAAAAGCAGACTTTTGGTTCCTTTGCATTTTGTCTGTGGAAAGTTTGTGCTGCTGAATCATTTGGGGCCAGCTGATGGGTGCAAAGAAGAGATGTGAAATGAATGGTTATCTATGGTTACTATCTCACAGTTAATCATTAAATAGGACAGTGGAGCCAAACAGGGCTTCAGTCACTTAGTACCAACCACCCATCTCCATAAGCGGGTCTCAAAGGGAGATCATACATTATTAGGATCTGTCCAAAAATGACTTGCCTCAACTTCAGAGAAGCTCCTTGAGCTCAAACAGGAGCAGCAATCAAAATGACTTCCAGGTGGAAGAAATCCCATCTCCTATCTCCCTTGTCCTAGTCATCCACAGGTGCACCAGTTAGACCTTGTGGCTTCAAGCATACACCAAACCCCAGGAAAAGGCTCATTCCCGCCCCACCATCCTGGCAAATAAAGCCACTTCTGGCTGCCTGAAACCCTTCTCTGAGCATGTTCTGGTCTGCAGATCCTTGTTCATTTTGGAAGGAGAGGAGCTGAAAAGTGTGGAGAGGAGTAACATGGGAGAGGGAGGCCTGAGTGGGAGCTCTGCACCCACGACACCGGAGAGCAGGACAGCGAAATCAGTGGACGCCACTTCACTGAGGCCACAAGAGGGGCGGCCCCAACCCGAGAGGAAGGCCGCAGGGAGGCGGCCGGAGCCCCGCTTCGCAGGGCCGGGCTGCCAGGGCCAGACACGCTGGCAGGGCGGGGCCCGCCGTTCCTTAGCAACCGCGGCGGCCACGCCCACCCCGCGAGCCCCGTGCCCGCCGCCCCACCCCCACCGCGCGCGCCCCACGCGCCCGGAAGGCTCCTCACGCCACGACCGTTCCTACGGGGTTTCCTGGGCTCTGGGGTCCTCCACTGCCAAAGCCCCCTCCCCGCCCACCTCCGCCCAGCCCGCCCACGTGCGGCTCCCAGGGGTGGGCCGAACGGTCCCTAAACGCACTGGGGACCCACTGAGGAACCGCTTTCACCCCCAGACCCCGAGCTTCCCGGGCAGGGCCTCCCCAACCCCCTCGCCACCCCTGCCTGACACACACACACACCACACACACCTCAGTTCAGCCAACGCAAGGGCCGACCAACTACGTGTCCGGCTGGAAATGTTGCTGTCCACGGTCCTGTCACTCAGGGGAGGGGGCGGGACGAGCCTGCCGGACTCCCAGAGGGCGGCACGGGGAAGAGGCGGGCTCGACGGAAGGGGGCGGGAGCAGCCCTAACCTGCGCTCCGATTGGCCAGGCTCTCTGTCTATCCTCCGCGAGGGTCCCCCGACGGAAATGCGCGGGCGATGTGGCCTTTCCTCAAGGTTTAACGCGATTCTCAAGCTCTCATCCCTGTCTCCAAACTGACTCTAGAAATTGAAAATAAGGACTGCCACTTGTTTTTAAATATAAAACACAGAAATACTTTCTTTTGATTGTTGAACTTTTCTCACCTCTCTCACACACATCCCCATCCGAACTCTTTGGGGGACATCTCTGGAGGGAAGGATGAACTATCTAGGAAAGAAATGTTTGCAGATGCAAGCTTTTAACAGACTGATCCGTTTAGGAAAAGTGGTTCCTGAAACCTAACATTTAAGGTTTGGCGATATGTCCAGATTCCCAGTTTTCACCTTTCACCCATACAAAATGGGAATGAAATATTGTCACTAGCTGCTTTTTGCACAGCATCTGACGATTGAATGATTTATACCTGATACAATCCTCACAACACCCGATGAAAGTTTTATCCACAACCTATGGACAAGGAAACCAAGTCGGAGAGTAACATTCATTCAAATGTAAAAGTGCCTTTAGTCATTATTTTTTATGCTGTGGTGAAAATGAGCTTAAATTTCTTTTTTAAAAACATTACATGACTTCCATTTTAATTTTTCTCTCACTGAAGTACAAGTCACTTTCCTCTAGGCCAGTTCATCAAATCTTTCAACGCAAACAAGCACATGAAAACCTTGAGAAAGGAATTAGCATACAAAAGAGACAAGTATAAACGAACTAGAAAATTCTGTGAGATGTCCCAAGATATCGGGGTCCGGAATTGAGTCTAAAATGTAATTTTATTTTCTGTCCTTCTAAATCCTTTATTGGTCTCCAGTTCCTCTTCCAGAAACAGCCATAGAGTTAAATGAGATTATCTTAATACTCTTAATCAGATTTGCATGTGTGGAGCTTTAAAACAGTAAAATCCTTTTTCTATATTATACCATAGTATCATATATATCTATATTACACCAATACCCAGAACTGTTTAATCTTGTCAGATATGGTAGTAAGAAATAAAATAAAAACAAACAAAATCAATGCCTCTGGATAAGTGTATTGAGATTCAATTAAAATGGCCACCATACTATGATAAAACCGTTGGGAGTACAGAAAACACATTTCAGATACAAATGATTTTATCCTCTTGTCCTATTGAAATTTCCAAATTCTTCTGAAAGCTTGCTAGTTATGAATACCTCTGTACGAAAAGTGTTTTCCTTTGTATAACTCGTAATCTTTATTATGTTACTTTAATATTTTAAAAATATTTGGTTTTACACTAAAATGTGTTCTGGTTCTAAATTAGAAAGTATGTTGTGTAAATAAATACTGTAAGATTTAAATAAAAATGGTGAATTATTTATTTGAATCCCTTTTCAGTTGCATATTCAAAGCTCAGCAAATGAATATTTGAATATTCTTACATGTTTAAGAGATTCAGTCAGTTAAGTTGCTCAGTCATGTCCCACTCTGTGACTGTGGACTGAGCACAACAGGCCTCCCTGTGCAGCACTGACTCCTGGAACTTGCTCAAGCTCATGTCAGTGATGCCTTCCAGCCATCGCATCCTCTGCTGTCTCCTTCTCCTCCTGCCTTCCATTTTCCCCAGCATCACGGTCTTTTTTAATGAGTCATTTCTTTGCATCAGGTGGCCAAAATATTAGAGTTTCAGCTTCAGCATCAGTCCTTCCAATGAATACCCAGGACTGATCTCCTTTAAGATGGACTGGTTGGATCTCTTTGCAGTCCAAGGGACTCTCAAGAGGCTTCTCCAACACCACAGTTCGAAAGCATCAAATCTTTGGTGCTTAGCTTTCTTTATAGTCCAACTCTCACATCCATACATGACTACTGGAAAAACCATAGCTTTGACTAGATGGACCTTTGTCGGCAAAGTAATGTCTCTGCTTTTTAATATCCTATCTAGGTTTGTCACAGCTTTTCTTCTGAGGAGCAAGTGTATTTTTAGATACCTTTGCAATATTAAGTGTTATTCTTAAACATACATAGTGCATCTTTTTTTATATGTCATTACCCTAAGTTGCATAATTTTTATGTTTAGGTCATGCATATTTTATCCATATTTATTTTTAAGTTTGCTTTTTGGAATACTCTAGTTTTTTTGTTTTGTGGATTGTATTTACTATATCCATTATATTTTCTAATTGCTTACTATTAGCTTGTGGGAAAGCTATTGCTTTTTGCAAACTGATTATGTATATAGCCATTCAACTTAGTTTAATTTCTCAGCTGCTATAAATGTTTGTCTGTTGATTGATTTGAAATTTAGACTCATGTAAAAATAATGATGAACTGTCTTAGAATTTAGAGTTAGATATAACTGCTAGAATTGTTTCTCCCTTTCCAGTGTATATACTACTTTATTTTTACTATTCCCTTAGCTTGGACTGTTGATATGATGTTGAAAAATAGCAACAATAAAGAGAATCTTCATCTTGGCATCACTTCTAATTTGAAATATTTCTGAAGTTTCAGCATTATATATGATAATCACTTAAATCTCTGGTACTTTACTAAGTTAAGGGGGTTCTAGTCTAGATTTATTAAATGTTTTTATCATGAGTGAATATTTGTTTCTATTTAATGTTTATTATTGCCCATTGAAATGAACAACAGCATTTTACAGTTGGTACATTAGTAGCTATTCTCGTGTGGTAATGTATTTTAGCCTAGAGAAACACTATTGGTCATGCTTCTTTAAAAATACGCTGCCTAATTTTACTGGTTAATACTTTTTATGTTTTCTGTATCTATTTTGGAAGTATAATTAGCATATTGTGGGACATGCGTGTGTTTGCTATCATTGCTCAGTTTTGGAACTATTCAGTATATTAAGTTAATAAAACAACTTGGGAAGCTTCACCTTATTTTCTTTGTTTTGGGAAACTGCAGAAAGTTAGGATGTTGTTTACTTTGTAAAGTCTTACCACAACTCTATCTAAGGAAAAATCTGGTCCTGATAGAACTTCAATTTATTTTGAAGTTAGAGGTTTAATTCAGTTGTTCTACTTCCTCTTGAACACACTTGAGATATTCACATTTTCTCAAAAGTATATACATTTTTCTGTAGGTTCAAAAACTTATGGTCTAGTATTGCACATTCTCTTACAATATTTTAAACTTTACTTGATAAATGAATGAACTTGAATTCCTAATGTGTTCTCCTCATTTTTCATGACCATAGTTTTCAGATTTTTTTATATTAATCTCTCAAAAAATCGTGGTTTTGATTCCTGTTGTCTGAGGAGCCCTTACAAATAGCTGAGAAAATAAAAGACACAAAAGGCAAAGGAGAAAAGGAGAGATACACACATTTGAAAGCAGTGTACCAAAGAGTAGAAAGGAGAGATAAGAAAACCTTCCTCAGCGATCAATGTAAAGAAATAGAGGAACACAGTAGAATGGGAAAGACTAGAGATCGCTTCAAGAAAATTAGAGATACCAAAGGAACATTTCAAGCAAAGATGGTTATAATAAAGGACAGAAATGGTATGGACCTACAGAAGCAGAAGATATTAAGAAGAAGTGGCAAGAATACACTGAAGAACTGTACAAAAAAGATCTTCACAACCCAGATAATCACGATGGTGTGATCACTCACCTAGAGCCAGACATCCTGGAATGGGAAGTCAAGTGGGCCTTAGGAAGCATCACTACAAACAAAGCTAGTGGAGGTGATGGAATTCTAATGGAGTTATTTCAAATCCTAAAAGATGATGCTATGAAAGTGCAAATTTGGAAAACTAAGCAGTGGCCACAGGACTGGAAAAGGTCAGTTTTGATTCCAATCCCAAAGAAAGGCAATACCAAAGAATGCTCAAACTACCGCACAATTGCACTCATCTCACACCCTAGTAAAGTAATGCTCAAAATTCTCCAAGCCAGGCTTCAACAGTACATGGACCGTGAACTTCCAGATGTTCAAGTTGGTTTTAGAAAAGGCAGAGGAACCAGAGATCAGATTGCCAACATCCGTTGGATCATCAAGAAAGCAAGAGAGTTCCCAAAAAACATCTACTTCTGCTTTATTGACTATGCCAAAGCCTTTGACTGTGTGCATCACAACAAACTATGGAAAATTCTGAAAGAGATGGGAATACCAGACCACCTGACCTGCCTCTTGAGAAATCTCTATGCAGGTCAAGAAGCAACAGTTAGAACTGGACATGGAACAACAGACTGGTTACAAATCAGGAAAGGAGTACATCAAGGCTGTATATTGTCACCCTGCTTATTTAACTTATATGCAGAGTACATCATGAGAAACACTAAGCTGGATGAAGCACAAACTGGAATCAAGATTGCCGGGAGAAATATCAATAACCTCAGATATGGAGATTACACCACCCTTATGGCAGAAAGTAAGGAACTAAAGAGCCTCTTGATGAAAGTGAAAGAGGAGAGTGAACAATTTGGCTTAAAACTCAACATTCAAAAAACTAAGATTATGGCATTTGGTCCCATCACTTCATGGCAAATAGGCGGGGAAACAGTGGAAACAGTGGCAGGCTTTATTTCTGGGGGCTCCAAAATCACTGCAGATGGTGACTGCACCTGTGAAATTAAAAGACCCTTGCTCCTTGGAAGAAAAGTTATGATCAACCTAGACAACTTACTGAAAAGTAGAGATGTTACTTTGCTGACAAAGGTCTCTCTTGTCAAAGCTATGGTTTTTCCAGTAGTCATGTATGGATGTGAGAGTTGGATCATAAAGAAAGCTGAGTGGCAAAGAATTGATGCTTTCGAAATGTGGCATTGGAAAAGACTCTTGAGAGTCCCTTGGACTGCAAGGAGATCCAAGCAGTCCATTCTAAAGGAAATCAGTACTGAATATTCATCAGAAGGACTGATGCTCAACCTGAAGCTCCAATACTTTGGTCACCTGATGTGAAAAACTGACTCATTTGAAAAGACCCTGATGCTGGGAAAGATTGAAGGCAGGAGGAGAAGGAGACGACAGAGGATGAGATGGTTC
Organism: Muntiacus reevesi; assembly: GCF_963930625.1. Taxonomy (NCBI): domain Eukaryota; kingdom Metazoa; phylum Chordata; class Mammalia; order Artiodactyla; family Cervidae; genus Muntiacus; species Muntiacus reevesi. Next base: position 10,027,948 of record NC_089260.1, read on the forward strand.
GATGGCATCATCAACTCAAAGGACATGAGTTTGAGTAAACTCCGGGAGTTGGTAATGGACACAGGGAGACCTGGCGTGCTGCAGTCCATGGGGTCGAGAAAAGTTGGACATGACTGAGCAAGTGAACTGAACAGAACTTACATTAGAAGAACTTTTGATCACTCAGTGGTGGTTAGAGAGAAAGTCTTCCAAGATCCAATTCACAGAAAATCCTTAAACACTTCGGCGCTTATTAAATAAGGCTTTATTTAGTAACACTTTGGCTATTTGGCTTGTGTCTTATCCAAGATAAAAAATAATCATTACTGTCATTCATTTATCTCTTTTCCTTATTAGATGGTGAGCTTCTTGTAGTTAGGGACCATGTCTTACTGATTTTCACAGTCTTTGCCACACGGTAAGCTATAATAATAACTAATACATGCTATTGGAAGGAATGAGGAAAGTGGGAAGGGAGATTGCAAGGGCAAGAAAGAAGAGCCAACTTGAACAAGATAAAGGAGTTAAAATAGGGTTTTCAGATATGCAAGTTCAATGAAGATTTTACTTCTGTGCATGAATTTGATTTTCAAATAGTGTGTGGTCCATGATATAGAAGTATCTCCCAAATTACTCAACATATAAAAAACTACAGAAGATAAATATGTTGTTAAGCAGATGCTGTCAGTGTTTGTAGGTGCCAATTTTTACATGTCCTTTTGTAACATTATTCATGCCGCTTTCCTGTGTGCTTCCCCCCACAAAACAATCCATTTTTCTTAAATAATAATAATCGCTAGCAGCCCAACTATAATAAACACCCCTACAATAATGTCAGTATGTGCCCATACAGAGGAAAGAGAAAGGATTACTTCAGAAAACAGATGTCAGCTTCAAGCTTCCAAGGATTTATTATAAACAGAAATGAGTAAAGAACATGAAAAATACTTTGGCAGTGTTATTTGAATACAGAGCTAATGAAAGGCTATATTCACCATCAAATATATGCTAACAGCCAAATTGCCAGAAAATCTACTGTTTCATGAGTGGTCTATGCCAAAACACAGACTACAATTATACATAAAAAATGGTTAAACAAAATGTGGAACAGCAGGATTAACTTTCTACTGGGAAATCTGTTTCAGTATAATTGCACTCTGTTGTGACAAATAGGAAATATATGCAAATAATGAATTAGAAATCAATTATGGATAAATAAATAATGTTACAGAAGAAAGATATTGTAAGATTAAAATTTGTGAATTAGCTATTATTGTGAAGAACTTTTTTCTTTTTGCTATTCATTTCAATCAAGTAACAATATATATGTAAGCCCGTTATAACTTACTCTGAAAATTCTTTTAACTTTTTTCATTCAAACTATTATGCTATATAAACAAAATACTAGGAATAAGCTTTAACATTTTCATTGGAAAAATTTAATATTTTTAAAGACACAAACTATCTAGGAAATGTTTTAAATAAAACAAATGTTTTGTGTTTTGCAATTTTGTGAATCTTGCTATTTGATTTTGTTTATTTGAAATTGTTATTGATGCTTTGAGTAACAGTCAAGTGATACCACAAAAAATAACTTTATAATTTTCAATCACATGTATTTCAAGTATCAAACAGACTATGCGAGAATACATTGTTTAGAGGACCCTGTTATAATACATAACAGTGTGGGGTGAGATGCTACATTTATTTTAAGAGAGGGGAGGAAAAAAAACCTGTATTTCATTTGTTACACTGCTAACTTCACTTTAGGTAATTGCATTCAGCTTTATTATTGCCCAGAGCAATAACTGATTGTTAGTTATTGAAGTCTGAAATGATTTTCTCATTTCCCAGGGGACTCTCGAGATTTACATGGTGCACAGCAGTAACTAATAGATATAATCTGGTCATAATGTAGCTATACAATGTGTTATTTACTTGTGGAGAACATAGATGTTCAACATTTTAACATTTCCTCAAGAAGAATGGGATAGTTCATTCGAGATATAAATATTAACTGTATACTGCTCTACCAAAAATTGACCAGAAATATTTTGTTAGAATTTATAAAAGTATGCATGTTTATGGACATGAAGTAATATATAAAGAGGTTTTTATCTTTCATGACTTTTTTATTTTTATTTAAAGACTTTTGAAAAAGTATATTATTTTAAAAAACTCCTCTCCAAAATTCCAGCATATTTCTAAGATCCCAGCTAAATTATAACATTTAACATATAATCAAAGAAAGACAATACTGCAAAATAAATTTAGTGTGTAGTTATTCTGCAAAAATCTTTTATTTTTTAAATGGTCTATTTTTCCCATTATATCTTTTTATTTTTTTATCATTTTACTAAACCCTCACTCAGCAAGTTAGATAAGCATAACCTTTCTCAGCTTCCTTTTTATATTAATTTAAGGCCAAAAGTTTGAATAAAGATCTTGGAAACTGAACTAGCAATAACACACACATAAACCCATAACAGCAGAGAAACAAGCCAGTTTTCACCAAAATCTTCACTTTCACTGTGCAGAAGACTGTCTTTGTTTGACATGAGGGCATTGGTATGTTCCCATTCTTTGCAAGATGCTCATGTGATGCAAATTTATTGCATATGATTCTTGAATAAATAAAATTCTAATGGTAGCATAGTGTAATAGGGGCAAATGTTTTATTAAAGGAGATTTTTCTTTTCTTTTTTTTTCTATCCAACTGATATAAATGTTTTATGAAGGTTTCAGAGTATTCCTCCTGGAAACATTATGGAGCCTGTACTTCTCACAAAGCAGGAGAGATTTTTGCATCTTACTCCCATTAACCCTAATGAACGTTACCCACAAAACACCTTATATATCAGAAAGAAAAACATCTTTTTTTCCAAATAAAACTTAATAAAGCAAAACTTCCCTTGGCTATGCAAACAGATTTATATTCCTCAGAACTTAATTTATTATGTATACTGTACCCTAAAAACATATTAATTCCTTTACTAATTCTGGAAATCCTCACTGAAAACTAGTGATCTTTAAGGCTTCTCAGCAAAGATTTAATAGCATAGAGCTTTAGTGAGGACTCATATTACACAGATTATAAGATACAGTATAAAGTATCATTATAAATAATTTAAACTAGAGTACAGCCATCACAATAAATGAACAAAGTATATTTTTCAAAGCAGTGCCCCTTATTTAAAACAAAATGCTGCCCACTTGCTAATTCAAAAAAGTTTTGTTTTTTTTTTGGCTTCTCTGTGTGTTTTCTAGCATTGATCTCACTGAGAGATTTTAAATCAGGGGATATTTTAATATTCTAAATAAAAATTATTCAGTGTGACATGATAGAAAAGAGAGTATGAGATGAATATTTGGCTTCATTACCAGCTTAACTTTTCTAAACTAGTCTTGAAAAGACAAACCTACCAACAATGGAGAAAAGCATTCTTGTAATTTTAATCTCGCTGAGATGTAACGCAGAGAATTTAAAAATGAACCTTGCAAATATTTCACTTACATAGAGACTCAATCCAACTTAGAAATACTTTCAAATTCAGGCCTTGTTTCTGAAATGTGAATCCCTATGACCTGGGCAAGGCAACAGCCTGATGCAGATTAGGAAAGACTTCCTGAAAGAAGACACGCCTGAGCTGAATCCTAAAACCTGGAGTCAGTCCAAAGGCTTAGGTCATGGTGATGGGGGTGAGCTGAATACAGGCAGGTATTTATGGCAGAAGATTCAACAGACGCAAAGGCAGAGAGCCTAGTACACTGTGCATCAGAAACCGAAGGACACCTTGAGCAATGTCAGAGGCCGAAAAGGAAGTCCCAAAACAGAGGGAAAGAGTGAGAAATTTGTTGCATTTATATGATACAAAATTATACAGTTATTACAAACTAGCTATACATAGATTAGCATGAATAAAATTTAATAACAAAACTCAGTGGAAAACAAACACCCTATTGAGTATATATCATATAGTTTTGCTCTCCTTGTTCAGTTGCTCAGTTGTGTCTGACTCTTTATGACCCCATGGACTTTTGCACACCACGCTTCCCTATCCTTCACCATCTCCTGGAGCTTGCTCAAACTCATCTCCATTGAGTTGGTGATGCCATCCAACCATCTCATCCTGTGTCATCCCCTTCTCCTCCTGCCTTCAATCTGTCCCAGCATCAGGGTCTTTACTAATGTGTCTACTCTTTAAATCAGGTGGCCAAAGTATTGGAGCTTCAGCTTCAGCATCAGTCCTTCCAATGAATATTCAGGACTGATTTCCTTTAGGATGGGCCGATTTGGCCTCCTTGCAGTCCCAGGGACTCTCAAGAGTCTTCTCCAACACCACAGTTCAAAAGCATCAGTTCATCTGCGCTCAGCCTTTTTTATGGTCCTACTCTCACATCCATACATGACTACTGGAAAAAACCATAGCTTTGACTAGATGGACCTTTGTCAGCAAAGTAATGTTTCTGCTTTTTAATGTACTATCTAGGTTTGTCATAGCTTTTCTTCCAGGGAGCAAGCATCTTTTAATTTCATGACTTCCATCACCATCTGCAGTGATTTTGGAGCCCAAGAGAATAAAGTCTGTCACTGTTTCCATTGTTTCCCCATCTATTTGCCATGAAGGGATGGAACGACATGCCATGATCTTAATTTCTGAATGCTGAGTTTTAAGCTAGCTTTTTCACTCTTCCCTTTCACTTTCATCAAGAGGCTCTTTTAGTTCCTGTTTGCGTTCTGCCATAAGGGTGGTGTCATCTGCATATCTGAGGTTATTGGTATTTCTCCTGGCAATCTTGATTCCAGCTTGTGTTTCATCCAGTCCAGCATTTCGCATGATGTACTCTGCATATAAGTTAAGTAAGCAGAGTGACAATACACAACCTTGACATACTCCTTTTCCTATTTGGAACCAGTCTGTTGTTCCATGTGTGGTTCTAACTGTAGCATGTTCAGCTACATACATGGTCCATATAACATGTGGAACACATGTAAAGTTTAAAAATACATAAACTAATATTCAACTTTTTATGGTTATACACAAATATAGTCAAAAAACAAAAGACCACAGACCAGAAGAATATGTACTAATATTAGAAAGCTATTGCTTTTGGATGATTGAAAGAGAGATATTATTCAGAGTATTTGAGAGGTCCAAATAATTGACTCGCCCCTTTACTAACCTCAGGATCAGTTAACAAACAAACAAAAAAATATGACAACTGAAGAGCAAAATATTGCCTGTATTTTGATGAAGTCTAGGTTGAGGACACTGTGGTGTAGAGATATAGAAAAATAGATTTCATAATACTGAAAATAAATTTAGACAAAGTTGACCACACTGTGACTAGCAGCTTTGGACAAAAGTTTATGTTTATCAGTACATCATAAGTATGTAAATAGATCATTCTTGTAGGGTCAAATCTTGTAGGGTCTTTCTCTCTGTAAAATTCTTGTGCTGTGGGAGAGCAATATTGTGATTTTACTGTCTGAAGAGGAGGAACTGAATACTCAAGCCCTGTTTTTCCTCTCAGATTCACCAAAATAAGCAGCCCCTCCTCAGAAAAGAGATAAGTGTTTGGAGAGGCCAGTATTGCTATGCTAATGACAGTGACTTCTATGTCTAAGGAGACAGCACTGGTAGGCAGTAAGATTTCCTCTCTGGAAGATTTAAAAATAGCTTACAGAGAAGAATGCAAACTTCCCATTTGCAGCTACTGCAATCAGTTTTGCTCCCTGATAAATCCTAAACACCAAGAACTGCTGCCCCACAACAGGTGCTCAAAAATACTTGCTAAATGAATGAAGGCCTTATTTTCTTTAAAAAAATGTTCTGAAGAAAGCATCACTGGATGTTAACACTTACTTATTTTTGATGAACAGCACATGTATATTGTGATATTTGTTTGATTCTTCTATAAGTTTGGAATATTTCCATATGAGGCTAGAGATAATCTTAGGAGTAAAGGTAGACAAAGAACAGATCTTGAAAACACTCAAATGACTTGTAGATGGGTTAGGGTCTAAGAACAACTGACAAAAATTTATTGAAGCCACACTGTTTCTGAACTTAATGGGTCTAGGTCCATTTCCTGGATTAAGGATCACCTGGAACAGAAATGAGGAGAAAGAAAAGAAATCAGGTAAAGGAAAAAAAAATGGCAAAAATTACAGTACTATTCTTGCATTCTTCCTGCTTTGACATGTTTTGATGGAAAATCCCTCATGATGGATAACATGAATGGAGAGGGATGTTGCCCCAAAGCATCTGATTTCAGACAAAAATACTGTCAATATAGCCAAAGTCCATTTTGTATGTGGTTTACTTCTGCTGCAGAGTTTCTTCTAATATCCAAGATTCTAGTGATGGTAGGAGAAATAATCTGATCATTAAAGAGTGTTTTGTTGTTTTTTTTTATCCCCAAAACAAGAAAGGCAGATTTTTATAGTAAAATAAGTTGAATAAAATGTGTGCCTTTGAAAATTTCTTTTATCTTTGCCTTTCAAGTAAACTTAAAGGTGCTTGAATGAAGTCTTATTGGCATTGTATTTAACAGTTTTTGGAGTCCTGATACCTCACAGAGATCCCACCCTCCATAAGACACACACAATTACATGGATAGCCTTGCTCACTTCTGCTTTCCTCAATTGTGAGAGCTCAAAATGGACCTGGCATCAACTTAACCAGAGTAAGCTTTCCTTCCACAAGTTGAGGAACCCAAAATCTCTACTAATACAAGATGGGCAGAGACATTATACATATATATATATTATAATGTGTGTTTAGTCACAAATGAGTCTCTGTGGCCCCATAGACTGTGGCCCCTCCAGGCTCCTCTGTCCATGGAATTTTCCAGGAAAAAATATTGGAACTGGTTGCCATTTCCTACTCCAGGGGATCTTCCTGACTCAGGAATCAAACCCACATCTCTTGAGTCTCCTGCTCAGATTCTTTACCACTAACACCACCTGGGAAACATATATATGTATGTATACACATATACGCAAAAGATTTTTTTGACAATTAAAATTAGTGAACTGTGGGTTAATAACAAAATTGATGGGAAAGTACTTTGGGTGGTGTAATGTGTATATGTGTTTAGAGTCTGAAGATAAGGGAGAAAACCCCAATCTTTCTAAAAATTAATCCTCAGCGTCAATTTCCTTAGATGTTTCTTGTCTTTTTTCTTCTTCTTCCTGAACTGTTGACCACCAAGATATTTAAAGGTTGAAAGAAAACTCTATTTCCTCAGCAGGATTATGTATGGAAGCAAAATTTCCACTAAAGTCAGGATAATCTATTCATTTAAACATTTCTCTTTAGAAGTTTCTACAATAGTCACATAGAGAAGGGACTTCTGGATCCAGGGTGCCTTTAAAAAATCCTGGCCCCAGCACGCCCTACTGCAAATTGACCTTGAGCAAATAATCAAACCTCTCTATAACATAATTTTCTCATCTATAAATAGGGTGTTTTAATATTTGCTAACTCACTGGGCTGGGATGTTAAATAAGCTAATATATCAAAATAACTTAGCAGAGTATATAACATATTAATCAGTCAATAAATGTTGGCAAATGGGTTACTGACACTTTAAATTATTAATAACAATTTACATGACCTTGCCCATTTGCAGCATGTCTATTGATAGGTGTGTACTACCAAAATACATAGGCAACAAGAAAACATTGAATAGCTAACACATTGATTTGAGTTCATGGTTCTTGACCTCCCCTTTTAGTTAATTCAGTGAGGCAACTAATTGTTTCATTTTGTGTTGATAAAGCTTCATCAGGTAAACCCCTCAAGATTTAAATCTTATTTTTAGTTCATCCATTTTATTTAATGACAGATACTGACCATTAGCAGTAGCAGCAGCAGTGTTAGTCACTTAGACGTGTCTGAGTCTTTGTGACCCCACGGACTGTAGCCCGCCAGGCTCCTCTGTCCATGGAATTCTCCAGGCAAGAATACTGGAGTGGGTTGCCTTTCCCTTCTCCAGGGGAAGCTTCCCAACCCAGGGATCAAACCCAGGTCTCCTGCATTGCAGGCAGATTCTTTACCATCTGAGCTACCAGGGAAGCCCCTTACAATTTTTTAAAGTTGTCTGATGCAAAAGATAATGTACTTGCTTCTGGTTTCAATTTTGTCTGCTTGCTGTTCATGTTTCCTGAGAAAACTGAAGCTCCTAGAGAATAATCCCCTCTTTTATTGCATAGATTGCTCACATCAGCATATGAGAAGCTACGTTATATCTGAAAGCGTTAGAAGTAAGAATTCGCAATTTAATAAATGGCCCGAAGCGAGGACTTCAGGCAGCAGCTTGGTCCTGGGTGGTCATGTTCTCTTACCAACTGACTCTGCGGTCTTGGCCACCATGATGTATCCGTTGGACATCTAACTTCAGGGTGTCTGGGGGCTTCTGAGAAGGGGTGAAGCCAGAGTCTTCCTTCACAGTAACACTGATTCCCAGTCTTCCTCTTGGTCAGGATTAGACTGGGAGACACCTAAAGAGTTAGCTGACTGGTGGTGAAAGTGGAGGGGAAAACATACCAGAGTGAGCCTAGACAAGGTGGAACCTGGAAGCTGAATGGGAGGGAGAGAGAGCAGTGGGTGGGGCCCAGGCAGCTGAGAAAACAGGGAGATAACTTGCATTCACATCAAGTCTACATTCCAGTTGCCACGAGGTCTGGCTGTTCAGTCTTTCTTATTCTTGCTTAAAACACCTTTTTTTTTTCCTGGCTTTCCTTGAGGATTGGCTAAGATTCCTGTTTCCCTTATTTTTACAAGATTCCCTGTAGGAGGTAACCTGAATGAATCTTTGTTCCTTGCAAACACAAGAACCTATATAAGAATCAAAATAACAGAAAAAATCGTTAACTTTGGGACTTAGAGTATGTACTATATTAATGTAGTTTATTAGTGCAGCTACATTCAATAATGAAAAAATGCATTTATAGGATTTTAATACTGGACAATCTTTTACATTCTATAGCAAGATTTTTGTTTTTTTTTTTCCATGCCTAATCTATAGAGGGAAATGTATGAGTTTATTTCCATAAACAGTTCATATTTTGAGCATTTGTGTAGATATAATGCATTAGGGACTTATGCTAATTTCATATAGCAATATTAAAATAATTATCACAGCTTTACTTTAAAATAATATTCTTATTATTGTTCATATTATAGACATTTAAGGATATAAAATTCTTTTAAAAAATCCTTTGGGCTTTAACTTTTACATAACAAAAATGATTAGTCTTTTCAGCTATTACACAGTATGCAATTCCTCTGACTGTTAAGTAACTTAACTGTTGATGATAATTTTGATATTAGTGACCTTTGATATTGAAATATTGAAAGCATAATAAAATCTGTCTTTGCATGCCCTTTCTTTTGTGCATTTAAATATGAAGCAGTAGGCTTGTGCCACTTTATTCTGATGGAGGTAGAAGGGGAGATGGAAGTGGAAGTCTGCCACTGAATTTGAATTATGTAGGGAACATAGCCGTGTTGTACTCTCTTGTCAATATCTCCTTCCAGCTGGTGCTGACATAATTAGGAACATCAAGCACAGAAGAAGACATTTTAAATTCAAAGCACTGTTCCAAGTCCTGTGAGTAGCTATGAAAGGTGCCTGAAGTAATCAATAACACATGGTAAGGTATGCAGTTGTAGTAGGTTATCCACCCACCTTGGGTCTATTATAAGACATAAAGAAGTAGAAAAGCCAAGATTGTTAACTTCTTAAATGTAGCCTTGTTTAAAGAGTTTGACTTATTAGAACTGTATTTTCTTTAAAAAATCCGTTAGGCTTTAACTTTTACGTAACAAAAATGATTAGTCTTTTCAGCTATTACACAGTATGCATTTCCTGTGACTAAAGTAATTTAACTTAGAATTGAATCTTTCATCACCAGCATAAAGCAGATAAATGTAAACTAACTGAGACCAGAAACTTTAACTTCCATTGTTTTCTACTATACCCCCGGCATCTAACAGGGTATGTGTCAGCTGGGAAGTGATCAATAAGTTATTGTCATACAGAATGTACATGTAAATGGAGAATCCTGGTCTTACTTATCCTTATTAGTCAAGTGGGAATATCGTGTACATTATGGGATTGTTATGTGGATTTAGAAATAAATTTGATAAAGCCTCAAAGCATCTGTAACAGAGACTGATGTTCCATAAAGTAGGAGACTCACACAAACATATAATTGAAATTTTAATGGAGTATGGTATACATTTTGGCTTTTAAAAATATGTCCCTTGGGATGGACATGTACACACTGTTATATTTAAAATGGATAACCAACAAGGACCTACTGTATAGCATATGAGACTCTGCTCAATGTTACCTAGCAGCCTGGTTGGGAGGGGAGTTTGGGGGAGGATGGATACATGTGTGTGTCCGGCTGAGTCCCTTCACTGCTCACCTGAAACCATCACAACATTGTTAATTGGCTACTCTCCAATATAGAATAAAAAACTAAAAAATATTTATCCCCCACTGTCTTGTTTGACTTTCAGTGTTTCTTCTCTCACCAGCTCCTTTCTCTTCATTCTTTTCCAGCCCTCTACATCCTAAACATTTGTTTGGCAGAACAGTTTAATTATCATTTTAAAGCTGATCTTCAAAGCTCATGACTTGAGGGTCTCAGATGCCACTCTAACAGGTTTCTCAAAGTATATTTCTAAACAAAGGCACTTATCTTCCAAGAAAAATTTTGGTGTCAGCTGAGATTAATTTTCCACTCACTTCATATATGTAATTTCCACTGTCATTCATAGAAAGTTCTGTCACAGTTGAAAAAATACACCATATGGAATAAGGTCTGTAAATACCTTCCTAAAGCATGGAGGGGTATAAATTTCATTTGTGATCCTAAAGAATGAAATAATCTAAACGGTGGTTTTCAGCCACAAGGTAGCATTCTAAGGAGTCTCTCAGAGAAGACAGGTTGACTGTAGAGTCTCTCAGCTCTCAAAAATAAAAATTTTATTAGCTTAATAGATAATAACATCTTTGGGGAAAAAAAAGATCCATGCCTAAAGGTTAAAAAAAAAATTGCAAGCTGGAGGAATAATCAGAAAAACGCTGCCCAGTAAAAATTCTATGGCACATGGGTGGGGACTTGACCCTGCCTACTGCAAGCTGGCACAAGCCCTAAGCCCCCACGGGCTAAAGAGCCAATTGCATAGGAAGGTGAACCCACCCTCCAGCTGACCACTTCATCAGGCACAGCATTGCAGCCACCTAGGCTGAAGAGCAGCCCACCTCATCAGTGTGGCCACAGCAACTGGCCCCACAAAATCAGAATGCAGATGCAGCCCACAGAGAATAGCTCTGGGGACCAGAGGCGAGTGTGTTGCTGGGCCTAGTAGGGCACTTTCTCCAATTTCAGAAAATGAAAACAACTTACCTAACGTATAGAAATCAACACAGAGAACTGGTTAAAACTAGGACAGAGAGGAATAAATTTCAAATGGAGGAGTAGGAGATAATCTCAGAAAAGGAACTCAACAAAGTGGTGGTAACAAGTACCTGATAAAGAGTCCAAGGTAATGATCATAAAGATGTTTGCCAAACTCAAGAGGAGAGTGGATGAACACAGTGAGAATTCAACAAAGGACGAGAAAATATAACAGCTGAAGAATATAGTAACCAAAATTTAAAAAAAAAAAAACTGGAAGGAATCAATAGTAGATTAAATGAAATAGGAAAAAAAAAATGAATCAGTGATCTGGAAGACAGAGTAGTAGAAATCACCCAAGCTGAATAGAAAAAAAATTTTTTCTAAATATTTGAAAATGAAGATAGTTTAAGAAATTTCTAAGACATTAAGCAAGCTAGTAATTGAATTATAAGGATCTCAGAAGGACAAGAAAGAAAGGGGCAGAGAACTTATTTGAAGAAATAATACCTGACAACTTTCCTAAATTAGAGAAGAAAATAGATAGCTCCGGGGGCAGAGAAAGCACCAAGCAAGAGGAACCCAAGGAGATCCGCTCTAAGACGTGATGAGAAGACGCTTCAGTTGTGTCTGATGCTCTGTGATCCCATAGACTATAGCCCATCACGTTCCTTTGTCCATAAGATTCTCCAAGCAAGAATACTGGAGTGGGTTGCCATGCCCTCCTCCAGAGGATCTTCCTTGCCCTAGGAATCTAACCTGCATCTACTGTGGCTCCTGCATTGTAGGCAGATTCTTTACCCCTGAGCAACTGGGGAAGTTCCCACACTTAGACACATTATGATTAAAATATCAAAAATTTAAAAATAAAGAGACAATCTTAAATGCAGCAAGAGAAAAGCAGATAGTTATATTCTGTGCAACGGAACTCTGAATAATTTATAACATAATGAGTTTATTTTTGAGCAGAAATTTTGCAGGCCAGAAAGGAATGGCATAACATCTTTAAAATCCTTGGCAGAAAAGCTATGACACACATAGACAGCATATTAAAAAGCAGAGACGTTCCTTTACCACTGAAGGTCCATGTACTCAAAGCTATGGTTTTTCCAGTAGTCGTGAATGGATGTGAGAGTTGGACCATAAAGAAAGCTGAGCACCAAAGAACTGATGCTTCTGAACTGTGGTGTTGGAGAAGACTCTTGAGAGTCCCTTGGACTGCAAGGAGGTCAAACCGGTCAATCCTACAGGAAGTCAGTCCTGAATATTCGTTGGAAGGACTGATGCTGAAACTGAAGCTCCAACACTTTGGCCACCTGATGCAAATAAGTGGCACATTAGAAAAGACTCTGATGCTGGGAAAGATAGAAGGCAGGAGGAGAAGGTGATGACAGAAGATGAAAGGGTTGGATGGCATCACCAACTCAGTATACATGAGTTTGAGCAAACTCTGGGAGATGGTGAAGGACAGAGAAGCCTGTCATGCTGCAGTCCATGGGTCCCAAAGAGTCGGACATGACTGAGTGACTGAAGAGCAACAAGAACAAAACTGTTTAACATATCTGAAAACGAAATCGCCTTTATCTTCGCTTTCACAGTATAATTTTTCCCTGCAAGTAGTCTGCTCGAAAACAGGGTCCTCCAATGAAGGGCTTTTCTTTACTTGGAGAATTACATAGCTCACAGTTTCTAAAATGTTTTTTGTTACTGCTAACAAGCAGGGTTGTTATTTATTATTCCAGTAATATATCCACTTAACATGCATGAAATAATTGAGAACCTGGTGAATGCTAAGCAAAGTGTAATAGATATCATTTCTTTCCAACTTCAAAGTATTATTATACACAGAACATGCACTTAATCTAACACATAAAATTTCAGAATCCAGAGTCTACGAGACAAAGCACCTATAAGATATAAGATACTTATAAAATACAAGATATTTAACAAGAATTTGATGACTGAAGGGGCAATGAAATTATACTATGAAATTCATAGTTACCTTGAGAAAGCATATCATACTAGACATTTTCAGAGGGCTTACACCCCTGTACAGTAGAATAAAGTTAAACTTATCTACCCAAGAATCTTTACTCAAAATGATGTATTTTTAAGTAAAGAAAAAGTTGAGAACTACAAAAAATATGAATAGTGATTTAGCACATTACATTTCAAAAAATTTTCTGCTTTGAGTAGATACATTTGGTTTCATTTTTATGAATTTTTATATTTGATTTTTTAAGACTGTTTTCTGTAGTTTAATCTTTGTGGGTAATATAAAACCCAGAGTACAAACCACACACTTAATGATGAGATTTCCTTGAAACCAAAAATGAAATTCTTGTAAAGCACAGGGCATTTTTAACCTGACTTAAAAACATCTGATATTTCTGTTTTCAGCTAACTATATAGCTTTATAGACTGTTTCCAATAAGATCATATTCTATTAAGCTTAACAAGAAAAATTAATAAAACAAAACCATAATTTTAGAAACAGATGGTACTATGTCCTTTTTTCCAGTCATGACATATAATACCAAGGTGTTTTATAATGGTAAGTGAAGCAGAAAACTATAGTGATATTGTGGTTTTAAAATAATTCTTGTTTCAGTTCTACAGACATTTGAGAGACTGAGAGTGTCTATTATCACAATAAAAAACTCAAGAGTACTAAAATTGACCCCTACATTTGCACACAATTTCCTGAAATCTTATAAATCACCTGTAGTACCTTTTTCATTTCTCTCCTGAAAGACCACTGAGGAATTAACTGCAGAGTTTTAAAAGTTGAAGAATGTTTCAACACTACAGGATTTGCACAAGCAATCAGATGCTACCCAGGTTTGGGAGACAGACATTTATTACCTATTTGTTGCTGGCCTATTTTAGGTCTTGCTGTGTAGTTTGATACTTTTAAAATAATAGAAAATCATTACAGGCAATAATTATATGAGGTCTTGATTTAATTGATCCATTCGGGAATTAAAGCTAAAGGGTTTTTGATTGTTGTTTTGTAGGCTTTTAGAGCTTCCAGTCGCCCCTGTCAGTCCCTCAGAAACAACAAAATGCATTTTGTAGCTAAAGTGAGACTACTTCCCTGTCAAAAATTGCCTGTTTTTATTATGGTAAGAATTGGTCCACTGAACTTAGCTCAGCCTCCAAGGTCTCCGCGAGAATGCTATGATTAATGAGGTGGCCATTAATGTCAGTGGATTGAACAACCAAAATCTGATTATATTAAAGTGCTTCCCAAACATTAGGGTCACATTAACAGTTTATTGAAACAAGCTGATAAAATTTAAAATGGTCATCTAATTCCCTTGGGCTCCTAATTATTGCATGATAAATCACTCTGTAGAGAAATCTATTACAATGTTCCAAATGAGAAAATGTAATTTACTGTACCATTACTAGGGTGTTTGAAGCACTTCACTTCTTTCACTTCTTTAACAGGAGGACTTTGCTAGAATGAGAAAGAAACTGTTCATATTTTTTTGAAGGGTCTGGCCTTCAATAAAACCTCTTAATGATAAATCTTCCAACTATGAACTGAGTAAGAAAAACGATGCATTTTATGAGCCTGCATTATGTAAAAACAAATTACATTAAAGTTCCTTATGAGTCGATTACTGAAAGTTCAGCGTGAATGAGCCTTTATTGACGCTCATCTGCTCTTCAAAAGGAAATCACTGCAGAAATCAACTGTACCCTATAAACTAGCTGAAATACTTCTCCACCTTGGAAGTATGGTCACGTTCTCTCCAGAGACTAATGCCTCTGCTTTGAAAGATAATTTTCAGAGGTACAAGCAGAACAAGTGGAATCTTTGCCTATTCAGGCTTCAGATCACATGTCAGCCCCTGAATGCAGGATTTCCAGGAATGGTCCCATAGTTCCATGTATGGTTAAGCAATTGAGATCATGTCATCACCTATTTCTGGAAAAACCACTGACCAAGAGAGGGGAGGAGGAGGCAAGCATTTATGGGAATGGCTGGAAAAGTGGTGACCCCCATTGTTTTGGTGTAACTGATGACAAAGTTAAAGAAAAGGCATATATGCAAGTGCAAATAATAGGAAATTGCTCATCTATGCGGTGTTTATGGTGAAGAAATGTTCTAGGTTTTGATACACTAAATTACTAGAATGATTATTCAAATTCAAAGAAAAAAATATTTCTGGGCAGCTTTCTTCGACATTCTCTTCTCCCCAACACTGAGTGGGCTTTGGGCCTCACTCTCCACGGTCTAAGTTGACTGCATAAACCTATAACAAAACACTCCCCAAATTGTATTGTAATAATTCATATGTTTATGTGACCTACTAGTTCTTCAAGGACAAGTGATTATACTATGAAACAACTGTTTAATTCTCGGCACTCTTATAAAGTTGATGGACAGTAAATGTTTATGAAGTGTTTGTTGAATGCATAATAAGTGGATGAATGAATTTTAAAAATGAATGGATCTCCAAATAGTAAAATTTGCCATTTTTTCCCCCAGTAGTCTGTGGCTATTTTACATGTTTAATTCGTAATCGGGATGCCTTTAAAAATTCCTTCTGTGCTTTGTTTTTAACCATACTTTTCATACCAGAAATGACTGTGACGATATCAGTTCTCTTTCAATTGCCCAAATGTCCCACCAGACTTCACAGGATGAGTTATGCTTGTGTTAGTACATCCAGTATATTTTAGAGACTCAGAAGACAGAGTGGTTTCAGAGTGGACTCTGTGTTTAGCTGGTTGGGTAGGAGGCTGAGAGAGAGCTCCCAGTGCCTAGCGTGGGGATCACACTTGTGGTTAGGTCAGCCTGTGCTCAGCCCCCGAGAAAGTGGGGTTATTGGAAAGGCTGGCTGGGCCACCTGGAAAATTGTGACATAAAGCCTCAAATTACCACCGGTTTTTTAAATGTCCCCAGGAAAGTTCACGTACATTTATCACATTTTTCCACTCAATTCATAGTTGGAAAACTCTTTTTAAAGAGTTTTTAAGTCCAACACATGCACCTTGGTAATCCTGCTTTCAGTATCTCGACTTGAGGAAAGGACTGTGAGAAATGATAACACGCAGAGCAGAGAGAAATCTAACAGCTACCTTAGGTAAAAATGGGTGAATCATACAGATGCCTTCAATCAAATATCAGACACTTTCATTTTCTATAGCAAAAAAATTTGCAAGAATAAAATGTACCATATTGAATTTCAGAAGTTAAATGTTTCTGAGGTTCAAAGCTTACAGAACTGATAATGCAACTAGCAAGAGAGTATGCAGAATTTAAAAAAAAATTGCATCATTTTCTTTAACTCAAAGAAACATATTCTTTCATATAATCTATTTGAAACATTATTCTCATTTAGTGGCTAGAATCTCCCCCCTCCCCATATATTACACCTTAAACTATCATAGTCTTCTGTTTTAATTCTGTTGTTGACAAATACAGAGTACACATTTTTTGATAACCACAACTTACTTGTTATTTTCCTCGAGTCTTTACTCAAATTTCTTATCGAGAACTCTCTTTAACCAAAATATCTAAAACAGCCTTTTTCCATCACCATGTACCCTGATCCTTTAAAAAAATGCCTTCAGAACACTGGATATACTAACATGTTATATATTTTTTCAGCTTATTGTCTATTTTCTTTCACTTAAATTTAAGCTCCATTAAAACAGAAAACTTATTTTTTATTCATACATAAAACCTCAGTGCCTGGAACCTAGGTGCTCATATAACATTATAGGTGCTCAATAAATATTTGTTGCATAAAACATGTAGAGGGAGCAAATTGTATTCATTACAAGGAATCTTCTGTTTGCAGAAGAGCACATTGGTTATTAAAACTGGAATTCAGAATGCACATGGGGGTGTGGCGATCCGATCCGTATTTTCAAAAGCTCACTTTGACATCACATACAGAAAGGGAAAGTGAAAGTCGCTCAGTCATGTCTGACTCTTTGTGACCCCGTGGACTGTACAGTCCATGGAACTCTCTAGGCCAGAATCCTGGAGTGGGTTGCCTTTCCCTTCTCCACGGGAACTTCCTAACCCAGGGATCGAACCCAGGTGTCCCACATTGCAGGTGGATTCTTTATCAGCTGAGCCACAAGGGAAGCCCAAGAATACTGGAGTGGGTAGCCTATGCCTTCTCAGTGGATCTTCCTGACCCAGCAGATTCTTTACCAATTGAACTATCAGAGAAGCCCAAAGGGTCAGAAACAGTTGCCAAAACCTGGGATTGAATGAGGGACCTTTAGATCTTCAGTCTAATACTCTCCCAACTGAGCTATTTCAGCCACCCATCACATACCCATTACATACAAGATGATTCATTTTTACATCAGTTTTAAAGAGTAATCATTTTTGACAAATGCGAATTACACCACTTCTGATGGAATATCAGTAAGCATTGAGTTGAAATGAGTATTAATTAAGCATCAAGAAGGAAAACAGGAAACAAGAGTCCTGGGTCATCCAAAAATTGGATTTCTTTTTCTTAAGTAATCAGACAACAACTTGGCTGGGTGGCATTTCAAGTTTCCTCAGTTCACATTTTCCCACCTTATTTTTTTTTCTTTTTTATCTTCTAAGGCCTCAAAACTTGGAGACAAAGGCTTATATTTACTGAAGAGTCCGAAGAAGTCTTCAGAGACTTAGTGACCCTCAGTGAGAAGCTGGAGGTAAGTTTTCAAGAGGGCAACTTTGTGAACTCCTTGCCATGCAACACAAGGAGCTTCCTTACAAAGATCTGATGGAATTGAAAGTCCAGAGAAAGGACAAGGAGAGATAAGAGGAAGAAGATAAAGCTGTGATGCAGGAAACGGCAAGGGAATGCTCTTTACTGAGGAGGCACTGTGAGGTTTGGAGGTACAGGATCTGGTACATGAAGGTTGCAACAGCCATTCAGAATGCAATCTAGTGGTACTGTGTCATCTAGAACAAGGAAAAAAAAGAGCTACTACCCAAACATCACTGGATCGTGTTTTCAACTTGATGCGAAGAGCTGACTCATTTGCAAAGAGCTGACTCATCTTGCTAGGAAAGATTGAAGGCGGGCGGAGAAGGGGACGACAGAGGATGAGATGGTTGGATGGCATCACCCACTCAATGGACATGAGTTTGAGTAAACTCCGGGAGTTGGTGATGGACAGGGAGGTCTGGCGAGCTGCAGTCCATGGGGTCGCAAAGAGTTGGACGCAACTGAGCGACTGAACTGAGCTGAACTGAACTGAAGATAGAATTGAATCCAGCAAGGAACCAGAACCTGGGCCATTAACGTGGGGCGTGAGTGAAGTTGCAGCTTGCCCTCTGTCTCCCGTTGCTGGTGACCCTTCAGTTCTGATATCTCCCATCTCCACTCCCGCCTCCAGTCAGTAGCTCTTCTTGGCGGCTCTCTTGATACCAGCCCCTGCGTGCCAGCTCTATTGCTATAGTACTATGGTTTTCAAGGGGCTGTACTGCTTACAAGATCAAGAATGCTTTCTTTATTTTTGTGTTTGTTTTTTCATGTATTATTTGTGTGAAAAGTATTATAAACCTGTTGCAGTGTAGAACAATGCATCTGATTGTGTTAGTTTGTTGGACTTAAAAGCAAATTGAACTTACAAACGTGCTTTAGGAATGGAACGTGTTTGGACTTACTGTACTAAATTAGAAATCATTGTAAGTTGAATTCACATTTTTCTTGATATTCAGCACTTTTTCCCCCAAAGGTTTAGTCATAATTTGGGTTTCTTCTCCTGTGAATTGCATATTTATCTCCTTTATCGATATTTTTCCTGGTAGTTGGTCAGATTTTTCTTATTAATTTGTAGAATTGCTTTTGATTCTATTCTGGATATTAGTCCTTGGGGTGGTTATATGGATTGCAAATATCTTTTCATTTCCTTTTTAATTTTATTTTGCTTTTAAGGAGTAAGCATTTCTCCTCTATTGTAGTCAGATAGATCAAACATTTCTTTTCTGATTTAGGCTTTTTAAATCTTATTTCATAAATCCTTCCTACTCTATGCTTACAAAGACTTTTCTGCTATATTCCTTGCTATCCTATCGAGAATTACAATCCTATCCCTTTCTCTGCAGACACTCTTTACCCACCCCTTACTCCCACTGGCTTTGCTTTTCTCCAGACCACTTATAATTTTCTAATATATAATTTATTTGTTTATGTTTTTATTGTCTGTCTTACCACATTAAATGCATGCTTCATAAGAGCAGGGATTTTTGCATGTTATTTTTACTAATGTATCCCTAATACATAGAAACATGCTTGGTATAAGTAAATATTTAATAACTATTCATAATTAATAAATTAATATTATTCTTATAAAATATTTGGCTTTAAATATCTTTGAAATATTTTTGTGTGTATGACATAAAACAGAGTTCTATTTTTGGTTTCCAAATGGAAACAAATTATCTCGGCCCCATGAAATCAATATCCCAACCATTGCATATATGCAGCTCTTATATAATATGGGCTTCCCTGGTAGCTCAGGGGTAACGAATATGCCTGCAAAGCAGGAGACCCAGGTTTGATCCCTGGGTCGGGAAGATCCCCTGGAGAAGGGCATGGCAACCCACTCTAGTACTCTTGCCTAAAGAATCCCATGGGCAGAGGGGTCTGGCAGGCTGCAGTCTATAGGGTTGCACAGAGTCAGACACAACTGAATCGACCAAATAGCATATATATATATATATATATATATATATATATATATATATATATATGATCTTCATGGATTTTATTCACCAGAATGTAAGCTCCAGTAAAGCAGAGACACAATTTTTTAAATCTGCTCTATGCTCAGCATTGGAACAGTGCTTACGAAAATGGTAGATTATACAGACCATAAGAACAAATGATTTATAACTGGATACAACAACATGATTGGATTTCATAAATACAATATTGAACAAAAGAAGCCAAATACTATGGCGTACTTACCGTATGATTCCATTTATTTGAAGTATAATACAGGCAGCTCTTAGACATCAGCATAGTGCTTGCCTTTCAGAAAGAGTAGTAATCGAAAGGAGCCAAGAGAGAGGTTTCTGGATTGCTGATAATGCTCTGATTCTTCATCTGGTTGCCAGTTAATTCAATAAAGAATTTCAGAAGTTTGATAAATATTTATTGTGGACCTAAGTCATTCTGTTGCTTTGCCCCTTGTATGTCTGTGCCAATACCAGACTGTATGTATTATTATACTTAAAAATAAATCTTCACACACAAGAGAATGAGTTTTTCACTTTGTTACTATTTATCACATGTATATTAGCTAAAATAATCAGCATTTTTCCTGCCTTTTCAAACTGTACTCTGGATAATTAAATAATAAGTGAAGAAATGTTTCTTTTTATAGAAGGATTCTAACTAATAACATAGAAGAATTATTATCATAGCATTAGAGTATCACCATTTTTTAATCTCATCTTTATTAATGATCTAGTCATTGATGAACAATGACTGCTAATATTTCAAGGAGAGAGGCATTGGGTAGAAGAATACCATGTAAGTGTCTGGTCAAAAAGCAAAATAAAATGGTACTTGAGTTTTATCAAGTCTCTACATATAACAGTTTTCAGGAAAAACAGAGGGCAGAGGAAGATGTAAACTATGAGATACAGCGTACACTGTAAGAAGTTTACAAGACAAACATCCTGACTTCTCCTACAGTTAAATTGTGAAAAGAAAAACAGTAGATTGAGGGGTGGGAGGAAACATATAGACTTTATACCAATTGCAATGCATGGGCTTTATTTCAACCCTGAGTCAATAAAAGGACTGTAAAATAATGATTACATTTATGAAGCAATTGGAAATTTGAACATTAAGTGAGTATTTGACAATATTAAGATAGGTAAAATGGTATAGTGGTGGCTAGTTACATTTTTTAAAAAGATTAAGCTCTTATATTTTAGATATGCAAAATTATTGAATGAAGGGAAAGATATTTCATTAACTAATCCCAGTCATATAATTTTGTGCTGTGCTGTGCCTAGTCGCTCAATTATGTCCAATTCTTTGCAACACCCATGGACTGTAGCCCACCAGGCTCCTCTGATCATGGGGATTCTCCAGGCAAGAATACTGGAGTGGGTTGCCATGCCCTACTCCAGGGTATCTTCCCAACCCAGGGATCGAACCCAGGTCTCCCGCATTGCAGGAGGATTCTTTACTGACTGAGCCACCACTAATCCCAGTTACATAATTTTAACATTGGCTTAAACATTTCTTTACATGCACACAAACCTGTTTGCAGTTTACTGGAAATATATTAAATGTAAAGATTTATTTGGGAAAAATCAGTATCTTTATAATATTTACTCTTCCTATTGTATCTGTTTTGTAGATCAAACTCTCTCTACTTATTCCCCTTTACTCAACAACTTTTTTCTTTCTTCTTTTTTTTTTTTTTTTTGGCCACTCTATACCACTTACAGGCCTGTGGGATCTCAATACTCTGACAAGGGATTGAACTTCAGGCCTCGATAGTGAAGGCCCAGAATTAAGTCCTAACCACTAGGCCACCAGGCAACTCCCTCAAATATTTTTTCTAATGCACCCTTACAGATTAATCTTAGACTATTTTGCCAACTTCCCCAAAAACATGATTTGAAATCTGAGTGAATTCTAGCCATATATTTATTTGGGAAGAACTGAGATGTTACAAGCATTGCCTTTTAATAAAACACAAGGCGTATATCTAGTCATTCAGCTGCTTTTAATAGTGTGAGTCCTGAATATCTTTTATTTGCCTTATTCCTAAACAATGCATATTTATTACTGCTACTATGAAGAATGGTAGTACAGTGTGTGGAGTATGGGCTCTGAGGCTGGACTGCCTAGTTCCATAAATTACAGCTGTGTACTTTGAGACAAATTGCTTAACTTCTCTATTTGAGTCTTCCCACGAAAAATTATTATGGGAATAATAATTATTTTTTCTGCCTCACAAGGTTTGGTTTCTCATTGTTGTGAGGATTAAATAAGATCATATTTAACACCTTAATTGTGACATAAGGTTTTAAATAAGGTAAAACAATACTTTCTATGTGTCTCCCTTACTGCCATGACACATAGAAAGAGGTCAAGAATGTTAGTTACTAAATATTAGATTATTTATTACATTGAATACTGACCTTTCATCGGTATTATTTCAGTGTCTTTATGAAGAATGAGTGTGTTAAATTTCACAAAATGACTTTTCAGGTATTTATTGAGATTATCATGTTAAGTATTGATATTATGTCATGTGAATAAATGACACTATAATTCACTGTTTTAGAATGATTGAAAGAATGCACAGAAGTGTTTCCATCTAATGACTCTTATTAACTTAGATATTTCACTTCTTCAATAAATTTTGCTATCCCATTTTTCTGACACTGCAATGAGGGAAATCAGAGTAAAAGAGGAGGGAAGTCTGTTAGCAACAGAGTTGCCAAATAAAAATACAGGACAATCTATTAATTTTGAATTTTGGAAAAAAACACAAATAATTTTAGAATGCATGTTTGCTAAGTCATTTCAGCTGTGTCCAACTCTGTGTGACCCTGGACCGTAGCCTGCCAGGCTCCTGTGTCCGTGGGATTCTCTAGGCAATAATACTGGAGTGGATTGACATGCCCTCCTCCAGAAGATCTTCCTGACTCAGGGATCAAACCCCTGGTCTCTTACATCTCCTGCATTGGCATGCAGGTTCTTTTCCGCTAGTGCCACTTGGGAAGTCCATTTTTTTAAAAAGTGTATAAGTGTGTCCCAAATACTGGATGGGTCATTATCATACTAAAAGTACTTTTTTTATCTGAAAACTAAATTTAAGTCTGTGTCTTATATTTGTATTTGCTAATTTAGTTAAGAAACTATTGTCATTGATGACAGCAGATGGTGAGGAATGAAAGTCTTTGAGAAATAAGATTCTGGTGTTGAGAGTTTTTAGACCTTCACTCACTAACTCCTCCTAAACACAGACCGCACTCATGCCTGATTCTTCCAGAAAGAGAAAAGAGTTAGTTTTCTGTTTGTTTTCACCTCAGTACTAAAATGTTATGTCCCCAAGGCAGAAGCAGTGACTTCATCATTGTCTATCCTGGATATTGGATTACCTCAGAGGCTTGCGCTTAGAGTAACCATTACAGAAACCAAAGTGCCCGTCAGCAGTCGGAGAAGCAGTGCCAACAGTAGCATCAAAAACCACAAGAACCTCTTGCAGTTGTGTTTCATACATCTATGTACAGTTCTCACATTTTAAATTTTACATAATGCATTTGTCTTATTAAAAATGGAAACAAAGGGAATGTATTTCCGTCCATTAATCTCCTCCAGGTGCTTTGTCCTTTTTTTCTTTGTTTCCCAGTTGGTTTTATATTTCTTTCTTTCTTTTTTTTTTTCCAGTCCTTACATCTTTATTTGTTCTTTGAAACAAAATCAACATTAAAAAGAAAAAGGCATTAAACCAATGAAAGCATGGTTATGGTTTCTGATTTAAGTGGCACTTCATTTGAATTGGAACTGCCTTCTGAAATTAATAAGATTGTTCATTTATCAGAGGGTCTTATATATCTCTTCTCCAACTGATGGCAGGTCACAAGTTTGAATTCCAGTCAACCATACAAAGCTATACCTTGACCTTGTCTGGCTGATGAGCCATTACTTGAACTAAAATAATTTTCCATTCTCTCCATTTATCCAAGTCAAGCAGGAGCTAGCAACTCAGTGGATGAGAACCACACTTATTTAAAGCAAGAGCTTGTCCTTAGTTTATTAAAAAAGAAAACAAAAAAACTTCCCCCAAGCATTCTGAAAAAAATATTCTGGCACTATCAGGTACAAGTTTGAATTCCAAGTCTTCCATTCACTTACTCTGATCACAAGTGCTTTATTTAACATTCCTGAACCTAGCTTTCTTTATGTATAATGGGGAAAGGAGTGCTGAACTTTCGTTTCAGCATTGTTGTTAAGCTTGTGTAAGGCAATGCCAACCTCTGTAACTTTTGTTAAACTATTGGTGGGAACATAAAATGGTACAGTCATTCGGGGAAATATTCTGAAAGCTTGCTTCAAGTTAAGTATACACTGGGTTTGATCCCTGGGTTGGGAAGATCCCCTGGAGAAGAGAATGGCAACCCACCCCAGTGTTCTTGCCTGGGAAATCCCATGGACAGAGGAGCCTGATTGGCTGCAGTCTGTGGGGTCACAAGGAGTTGGACACGGCTGAGGGACTAACACTTATATACCTACCTTGTTATCTGGCCACTCCATTCCTGTGTTCACCCAAGAGCAATGAAAACATATGTCTACACTAAGACTGTACACCAAGTTCGCAGAGGCTTTGTTGGTAAGAGATAAAGCTTGGAATCAACCCAAATGCCCAATAATAGGCACACTGATGGAAATCTGTAGTCTTGCTATCGGGACATCTTCAGTTACCCAATGGTGGCCTGTTATCTCTAGAATCCCTTGTGCT
This sequence comes from Muntiacus reevesi, assembly GCF_963930625.1. Lineage (NCBI taxonomy): Eukaryota > Metazoa > Chordata > Mammalia > Artiodactyla > Cervidae > Muntiacus > Muntiacus reevesi. The sequence goes on from NC_089260.1 coordinate 10,052,819, forward strand.
TGATGAGGGGTATGGCTACTTCAAGTGGCTCCCCAAAGGTAAGTTTATTAGCTTCTTCCACCACTAAAGCCGTGGGAGCTACTGCCCAGAGGCAGCTGGGCCAACCTTGGCCCACGGAGTCTATTCACTTGGAAATGTATCCTATAGGCTGAGGAACTTCCGCTAGCTTCTGTATAAGGACTCCCAAGGCTGTCCCCTGCTTTTCAGCCACGTGCAAGAGGAACAGGCTTTTCAAGTTGGGGAGATCAAGAGCAGAGGCTCCAGTGAGGGCCTGCTTGATATCATTAAAAGCCTTTCTATGTTCCCCATTCCAAAGTAATGGTTCTCTATCTGGGCCTTTAGTGGCTTAATAAAGGGGCTCAGCCATATGTCCGAATCCTGGAATCCAAAGTCTACAAAATCCTGCCAGGCCCCAAAAGGTATGGAAATCTTTCTTCATCTTTGGAGTGGCTTAGGCCTAATATAGCTAGTTTTCTATCTGGAGATAAACTGTCTACTTCCACGGTTTATAATATATCCCAGATACTTAACTTGTTGCTTTGAGATTTGTGCCTTTTTCTGAGGGACTGTATCTGCAAGCCCCAGGGAAATAAAGGACTTCAGTCATGCTTTGATCTGAGGCCATGGAGGGTCTACATGTTAAAATAACATCTATGTACTGTGGAATAGCACCTTCCTTCAGGGGTATTTCCCTTAGTTCCTTTCCTAGCGCCTGGGCAAACAGGTGTGGGCTGTCCTGAAACCCCTGACACAACCCTCTCCAGGTCTTGCTGCATTAGGGCTGAGTGAGGATGAGTCCACTCGAAGGCAAACAGGTCTTGTGAAGAGGAATGAACTGGGATGCAGACAAAGGCATCCTTGAGATGGATACAGAAAACCATGCAGTGTCAGCAGGGATTTGGGTTAACGTGTTATAAGGACTGGCCATGAGGGGATATACAGGGGCCACTGCATCGTTTACTGCTCTACGGTCTGGTACCAACCTGTATTCCCCAACTGGCTTAACAACTGGCAGAAGCGGAGTGTGGCACAGAGACTGGCCGGGCACCAAGAGGCCGTGCCTTAGGGATTTATCCACAACGAGTCGTAAACCCTTCTTCTCTTCCAGCTTCACAGGATAGTCTCTTGTCAGGATAGGCGATTTTTGACCTAAGGCTAATTCTTACAGGTTGGGTGTTTATGGGCCGTCCAGGAATTCCTTTGTCCCGAACTAAAGGATCTACTGCTTGTAGAATATGACTAGGAATAGAACCTTGCTCTTATGGCTGGTCTGTCTTAGTCAGAGTTGAAACAAGGGGCTCCCGGAGGTTTCCTAAACAGAGGATGGCCCTGAGGGAGCTCAACATGTCCCTCCCAGGAGAGAGATTTCCCAGGGAGCTAGAGATTCCCTCCCTCATCACCAAGTTACTGTTCAAATCCCCCCCTATTTAAAAAAATGGCCAATGACCCACTATTTGCAATGCGGGAGTTCCGGGTTCCATCCCTGAGTTGGGAAGATCCCAAGGAGAAGGAAATGGTAACCCACCCCAGTGTTCTTGCCTGGAGAATCCCATGGACAGAGGAGCCTGGAGGGGATCATCCAGAATGTCAGAAGAGACTTCTCATTCTTCAAGTTTTAAATTACGAGAGCGGGATTTCAGTAAAAGACCATGAAAGCCTGAACATAGGGAATCTCACTCCACTTTTCCATTCTGTGGCAATAAAGATCCAATTGCAGAATGGTGTTATAATTGACAAACCTGTTTTCAAGCCATTTTTCTCCATTCCCCAGCCTTATATACAAAGGCCAAGCATTGCTGCAGTAGGTGCCTGTTGCAGTAGGTCTCTGTTTTTAAACCCTTTGATTTTAATGAATTTCCACTCCTTAAAGATACACTCCAGAGATGTTTCTTGTGGCTTAGAAGAGGATCCTCCCATACTGAGTAACCTGCAGCTGAGAATAAGAGAGTAGTCCTAGGATGAAACCTGGTGTCCTGGAAAAATTTACGAGGAGGCTTTAACCCAAAGGGGTTCAGGGCATCTGCCAAATTCCCTTTGAACCTGATGGGGTTTCAAGTGTCCTCTGCCCTACCATTGATTTCTGGCCAGATGTCTCTGGTCCTCCTTGTGACCTCTTACACAAGTTACCCAGCCTGGCACGGCTGGAGAAGGGCTTTCCTGCCAACCAATGCAGGCAGGTTGCCAGGACTTTCCTGAGGTGGGATCCCTTGTCTATAGGACTTAGGTCCTATGACACATCTTCCTAAGCTGGAGTCATCCTCAAGACTGAGCACCTGCAAAGCTTATAACTTGGGCTTCTGGGTAGAGGCCAGCCCAATAGACTGTCCATAGCAGTGTGGAGGCTGCAAGGCTAGAGTGAAGGGGGTCCCATGGATGCAAAGAGGAACGTTGGAGAAATTGGAGAGGAACCTTGAGGAAATTGGAGAGGAACCCTTGGAATCAGGCATGGTGGAAGATGACACCGTCTTCAAGGCCTGAGGGCCTGGAGGCAGAGACATTCTCATAGTAGATTTCTGGGCATAGATTGAGGTGAGACTAGACGGCAGAAGAAGCCAAAATCCTTTGCTGCCTCTTCCTGGCAGCTAAGGGAGAATTGGGAATCGTCTGACCGTTCTGTCTGGCAGCAGACCTGGGTTTGACAGTGGCGGGGGTGTGGTTTAGGAGTGATGTCTAGGAAGCCATTCCTCAGAAGGGAGGGGAAATTAGAAATAAGAAAGAGGCCTTTTGTGCCAGTGAGGTAGGAGAGGAAGCGTGGTGGAGGGTTCCTACAGAACAGAGAGAGGGAGAGGGAGAGAGAGGCAGAGACGCCGAGGGCCCCTGCATGACTGGGAATCACGTTTCCACCGTGTTCCAGAGGGCGGCGGCGGCTCTCACCCAGGCATTGCTTGAATCTGCATGGCCTGGGAAATTGCCCCGCCACCCCCAGTGTTGCGGGGAGCCATAATGCTGGGAGCAGAGATTATGCCCTGCGGGTCTTGAAAAGAAAGTGAAGAGGAGACAGAGAGAAAGAAGGCAGGAGGGAAAGTCCCTAGGGGCCTCAGGCCGCGGCTGGGCGAGGCCGGGGGTTTACCTTGACTTTCTGAATTTCTGGGTTTCAGCACCAGATGCGATCTCGGGCGGCCTCTGCCTGCAATGGCTTGGAGCCGGGCTTGGGTTCCCAGCCAGAGAACGAGACTGGATTGCGGCAGTGAAAGCACCAGACAGCAACCGGGTTTCAGTCTCTGGCTGGGAGCCCAAAACCCACTCCAGACCATCGCAGGCTGAGGCCACCCAAGATAAGTCTATTCATACCATGTGTTACCAGTACTGCTAAGCAGTAAAATAGAATCACCTGATGATACGTGATGAATCTCGAGATAATTGTGTTGGATAGAAGAACCAGAATTATAGTACATGACTCCACTCATGTTAAATTCTAGGAAATGTAAATGAATGTATAGTGACAAAAAGTACTGCTCGCTTGGAGATGGGGATGGAGGAAGGAAAGGATTATAATAGGGGCAGAAGTAAACTTCAAGGGCTGATGAAACCCTGTGTTACTTAGATTATGGTAATGATACCAATGTACTTAAGTCAAAATCATTAGAGCTCACATTGCAGATCGTTGTAACAGTGTGCCTCAAGAGAACTGAAACAAAACGCAGGGTGGTATCATCATCATTAATAAACTCAGAGTTACTATCCATAAGGAAAAATGTTCTTTGATTTTTCCATGAGGAATCAGGATGGTTATTCCTGTATAAATGTTTCCTGGGAATTTCCTTGATTTGTGCTATTTATCTCAGCACATTTTTGGTTTTTTTTTTTTTTTTCCTTTGTTGTTGTTTGTTTGGGAGTTTTCAATATATTTCTAATTCACCATCATTACCATTCTCTGTAAGAATTAGAACTCAAAAAAGAATTAAAATTCATATTGTATATGCATATGTCCCAAGTTTAACATATCAAAATTATCATCATACTGGTTACCTGAATTTCTTAGTATTTTCCTTTCTTCTATCATGAAAGTATTGTATTGGGCTTCTTTAGAAATGAACATGTTAGTTCCTTGTCTGCTGCTCTGATATCCAGAAATCTCTTCCATAAATCACGGCTACTCCCATCTCCAATTCACCTCTTCTAGTTTACCCAACACCCTTGACCTCTCTTCACACATAATTTCATCTGCCAAATGACTCCTAACCTCTGCTCCTTCACTTCTAACAACACCGTGAAGACCATGATTCCTTCTCCTTGTCCCGTAAATCCTGAGCAAAATGGCTCAATATCCCCTTTTGCCTTTTCAGCAGCACAAATCACCCAGGGGTGTGACAGAGAACATGCAATGGGCCATTGGTTATGAATAACACAACTTTATCCTCTTAATGAAGTTCTTCTAAGAGATGATAAACGTAAGTTATTAGCATATAGAGAAAAATTGAGGGAAGAAAAGGAAGAACGGAAAATGGGAGAAAAGAAGAAAAGAGGAATGTAATCAAATTCAAATCCATGTTTTTCTAAATAAACTCAGCATGTGGGTTGCTTTGCGACATCAGTATCTTCCAATAGAACAGTGGTGCTAAGGGTCACACCTCCTGCCTTCCAGCACTCACTAAATATATATGTAACAGTTAGAGCAATCTTCCATGAGGATTTCACATCACTTACCTCTTCAGCATAAAACCTGTCAAAGGCCTCTGATTGCATCGCACTCGTGATGGCTTCCAGAGTCCTGTCCCCAGTTACCTCTCTAGCCTTATTTTGCGCTAACTCTCCTCCTCTCTCACTTCGTTGTGAGCAACTTCACCTTATTAGTAAGCTTACATCATGCTTCCCCTTCCGCCTCAAAGCCTTTCCTTATAGTGTTCTCCTCCCACGCCACCCCAACACTTCATGTCACCAACCCCCCAGCATTCTTCAGGCAGGTCATAATTTGACAGCCAGTGTCATGGCTAGTCCATGGAGCCACTGAGTAAACACCAGTCTAAATGATGTACTCTTATTATACACTCTTGTGTGGAAACTGTATGTTTCCTTTCTGGCATGGATAAAAATTTTATATTGTATTTGTATGGTTTTTTGTTCAGTGTCTCTCCTTCATCAGATCCATTATGACAAGGACTGGGAAATAATTTTTGTTAGTTTGAATTTTTGTTTTCTTTTTACTTTGTTTTGCTCTTACTCTCCATTATTTCCAAAGCCCGAAATACAGTGGTGACTGGCACACAGTAGTTGTTCAGTAGAAATTTGTTTAATTAATAAATGAATGAATGGATAGGTAGAAAATGATTCTGTGAAACAGATTCTTGCCACCTCATTACCTATGAGAAAACTGAGGCTTAGAGTGTTTAAACTGCCAAGGTCATTGTTCTTTGTTGCTCAGTAGCTAAGTCAGGTCCAACTCTTTCTGACCTCATGAACTGCAGCACACCAGACTTCCCCGTCTTTCATCATCTCCTGGAGTTTGCTCAAACTCATGGCCATGAGTCGGTGATGCCATCCAACCATCTCATCCTCTGTCGTCCCCTTCTCCTCCTGCCCTCAGTGTTTCCCAGCATCAGGGTCTTTTCTAATGAGTCAGCCCTTCACATCAGGTGGCCAAAGTATTGGAGCTTCAGCATCAATACTTCCAGTGAATATTCAGGGTTGATTTCCTTAGGACTGACTGGTTGGATCTCCTTGCTGCCCAAGGGACTCTCAAGAGCTTTCTCCAGCACCACAGTTTGGAAGCATCAGTTCTATGGTGCTTGGCCTTCTTTCTTTTTGGTCCACTTCTCCCCTACATACACGACTACTGGAAAAGCCGTAGCTTTGACTGTATAGACCTTTGCTGGCAAAGTAATGTCTCTGCTTTTTAATATGCTGTCTAGGTTGGTCATAGCTTTTCTCCCAAGGAGCAAGTGTCTCTTAATTTCACGGCTGCGTCACCATCCACAGTGATTTTGAAGCTCAAGAAAAGAAAATATGTCACTGTTTCCACTTTTTCCTCATCTATTTCCCATGAAGTGAGGGAACTAGGTGCCATGATCTTGTTTATTGAATGTTCAGTTTTAAGCCAGCTTTTTCACTCTCCCCTTTCACCTTTATCAATAGTCTCTTTATTTCCTCTTCACTTTCTGCCATTAGAGTGGTATCATCTGCATATCTGCATGTTGATGTTTCGCTCAACAATCTTGATTCCAGGTTGTGAGTCATCCAGCTGACGTTTTGGGCATTTTGCACGATGTACTCTGCATATATGTTAAATAAACAGGAGATAATGAAGAAGATAACAAAAAGAGGCAGGTAAAACTAAGGAAAACTCCACTGAAGGGAATAATATCCATGTCTTAAATATAAGCTTTGGTTTACTTTTAGTTGCACTGAAAATATATTTGGTTATATTTACCATTTTAAATCAAGAACCAGTGTTGATCCCTTAAAACTACTAGTTCAGAACATGAGCTCAGAGCTCCCCTGCAGGTACATTCTGGAAGTGTGGGAAAGTTAATATTGTGGAACTTGCAACTGACTCATGAGAGAGTAAGTGGATAAACACCCCCAGTCTTCCTGTCTTTCATAGGGACAGTTTGCAGGTTGTTTGCCACTTTAGCCTAAGAAAGTTTCCAGAGTGTCTGACCCACTACTCACAGTGGTGACCAACTCCACAACCTGTCAAACCGTTACTGAATGTCCCTCCTTCCTTGTTACATTCCTCCCTCTGCTCACTCTTGCTTCCCAGGCTCACTTCATCTACACCCAAGTTCTTGCTTTAGGCTCTACCTTGCAGAGAATCAAAGGTAAGACATCTTCATTTATTTATTTAAGTACTTAATATGGGCATAGTTGAGCACCAGAGTACACATTCAATGGCAAGCCCTTGAAAAATTCAATGTTTAGGGGGGTACCAAAAATGTACACATGACCAATTCTATTAAACCTACATTTTGTGATAGATGAATTTCAAATAGAGCTGAAAAATACAGAGCTTTTGTTTTGATGGGAGAATCAGGGAACAGTTGAATAGGAAATGAAGATTTGAGGAGTCTTTTCAGGATCAACAGTTTATTAAACTAAGGAGGTAGAGAAAAGCATGACAGATCACCAGGTTATAAAGCACACATTAAATTACAGACAGACATGCTATATGTTGGAAACAGTGACACTTTCAAAAAATCTGTAAATAAGTGCTAGTGTCATATTGAGAACTTCAAGGTTAGTCACCAGAAGAGGAATGTTACAGGCAGTGAAGTGACAGAAATGCAGGAACGAGGGTTTTAAAGAATAAATCCCTTAATTTTACCCTGAAACAATGTGTAAGCATCAGAAAACTTTAAACTGCAAAGTTATGTCAGATCTGAGTTTTTTGAAAGAAAATTCTGTCAGCTATGAAGAAATGAATGAATTGGACTTGGGGAAAACTGGAGGCCAGGAGAGATTGTAAAGGTGGTGTCAGTGAGACTGGGGAGAAAGAGAATTCAGGAGGTATATTTTATAGACAAGCATAAAACAAACAAAAGCAATAAGCTCTGAATGTCCCAGGTATTCCAAATGTATCAAAGGGTGCTTGTTTTTCAAGAGGTTCCCCCTACCTCCAATAATTTTCTAATTTCTGCTCCTATTCAGACTAACCAACCAAATGTTGCACATTAAACATGTGGCACGATTGTCTCAAGTTGATTCTTCTGGACTGCACTTGCATAGATGAACCTGGTCAGGGAGCATCCCTATTGTCAACACCCATGATGCAGAGAGGGAGGTGAGGCTGGGTGGAGAGATTTCAACAGTGATGCTCTCACAACAAGGGCTTCTGCCAGTCCTACATATGGACCTCTGAGCTTAAGTGGTCCAGAATTGCCTGGGGTTGCAACAGAAGGACAAGACCTTCACATCCCCTCCTCTAGGGACTAGTCTTTGAATGGAGAGCTGTCCCAGGGCAGGAAGAGTAATCTCGGAGTTAGCAGCTGTCTCCTTCTCAGGACAATCCCCAGAAAGGGATTCAGCTGACGTCAGAACGAATGGGTATCTCGCGCCTAAAGCGGGGGATCTGACAGCACACCACACTGTCCACTACAGTTACTGTTACCCTGGTTGAGTGCTGAGGTCCTGGTGGGTTTCAACAAGGTCAGTCTTAACATGGGGCACCCTAACTTTACTAACACCAGAGCGGATCAGCATCTTAAAGCAGAAAGACCAAATAAAGCCCTTCTCTATGAGGTTGTTTTGTTCTTGTTCTTTAGAAGATGAGTTCAACATATTGTTATAATGTTTACAGAATGCATAATTTAAAAAAATTTTTCAAGGTTTTGCCAAAAACAACTTATGGAAGAGATCTAGTATCTTCTAAGTAGTAACATTAAGGAAGTTTCTTTACAGAAATTTTCCTTTTATTAAGTTATTGCTGGTGTCAAATAGTGGTGAATTCCAGCACTGAGAAAATAAGTTTTGAAACAAGTCACTATATCAAACTGAAACCGCAGGTAGGCATGCATAGTCAGGGGCTGCGCTAATATAAATACGTAACCAGAATCGGGTATCTTCTCCCACTCTGGTAACTGAAAAGTAGTGTTTTAAGTCAATATTCTACAGCGTAGAAGTGACATTAAACTTCCTCTCCAAACAAAAATCCCCGAACAGTTGTCCTAAAGAAGTATTTGATCTACAATGCTTTCAAACATTCCGTTCTTATTTACTGATTTTCAAAGAAACTCCACTTAAATTTTTAAGGCATGTCATTCTTCTGAGACATTCCCCTCCAGAGATTTTCTTCCTCATCCTCTCTTCAAAGGCCTCCCTTTGTAAAATTTTCACATTCCGATTCAAGGTATCAATACATTTCTACCAATTTGGTACCAGAAAGAAAAGTCTCACATTTTTGAGACTTTGTTTTTCCTAAATATTTATTTCAAATGTTACATTTTCACAGTGGTTTGAATCCTAATGTCATCCTTAAAATCAATCATTATGGGTCCTTCATGTGATCTTTTCAGAATGCAATAAAACAGATTGTTTTTAATGGCTGTTCTAGCAATGAAAAATATCTGTGTTAGGTGGAAACAACAAATTGATGCTTTTTCAATTCCTTTTAATGGCACGAGGATCTTTGCAACCTGCTGTGAAAAATATTCTCTTAATGATAGGCCTGTGGCACAACTTAAGGAGTCATCAAGAAATAAATGCACCGCTGTCTGGCTGGCAGCTTGGTGTCCCTTAATTGAAGTGTTATAAGATTCTGTGCGGAGGAAAGCCTCCAGGGTTTCGTAGCTAAATGGCACGGACACCTCTGATGAGACATGCAGACGAAGACGTGTCAATATAATCTTCACCAATTTGCCGTAATAGCAGGGACTGATTAATTTTATAACCACGGGTGCTTCTATTAGCTAACCTAAGGAATGATTTAGACTTTATTAAGCGACTTATTTCTATCCTTTTTCAAGAGAGATGTCTGCAACATAGTTTATGTCTGAGTGCTACACGGTGGCACATTTTCTAACAAGGAGTCTCAATTTATTATTGAAGAAAGGATCGTGAGCTTGTCTTGGCTTAGATGAGGCTTAGCAGCAGCAACTTTTGGGATCTCCGAAGATTTCAAATGCACTTCAGAGAATCTTGGAGTTTCTCAAAACTAAAGTAACTTCATATCAGAAGCAACTGAATTGGCAACTCTTAAATACATTTTTAATGTGCAAAAAGCTGAAGTAACGGAATCAGGAGTATGTGGCTGTATATTTTTATCTTTTTCTTGATATAAAGTTGCTTTAATATTTTATTATAATTGCCCTTGGACATCTAGCATCATTGGGTTACACATAATCAGCTAATGCTCTATAATTTAGGGCTTTGTTCAATAAAAAATTAATTATCATGCTTGGGTGGGCAATGTATTTGGAAATTGAGCTACATAATTTTATGCATAAACCAGGCTCCAGTTTATATACCGAAACTAAAATTGCTATAAGGTTCACAGTGCAATAAAAATTAGATACAAAGACTCATTTAAACCTACAGAAATGTGAGCTTAGGGACACACCTTTGCATTTTTTTTTTTTTTTTTTTGGACTATAAAAAGAAATGAGCCTGGTTTACTATAAGTTGAATTTCCAGTAAATTTACTGAAAAAAAAAAGGACGGGAGCCCATTAAAGGCCCACTCTATTCCACAGGCAGGCTACCCAATGAGACCATTATTAGTACTTAATACTATTATAGAGTCTGGCATTGTAGAATGCCTCGCCTAGGAGATGTGATATTTGATAAATATCAATCCATATCCTTTTCTCGGGACAAAGGATGTTTCTAAACAATCTTTGGAGGGGAGGACAGACACCACTCTGTTCCCCTCCAATGTTCTTTGCTTCTAGGCTTATGTTAGGCTGTAGAGAGACTAATGACAGTGAATCTGAAAAGATCTATAGTCTCAAATTTTATCCAGTTTCCTTATAATAAACAGAAGGATTCACGTCTAGCCAAAATATAGCAAACATCCTGGATATATTTTAGAATGGAGAAGTTTCATAATCATGATGAAAAAAATTCAAAACTGTTATGTGGTCCTAATTTAGTTATGGAGTGGTTTTTTTTTTAAAGATTTTACTTAGAATTTTATTGATACTGTATTGTTCCTTATATTTAGTTTTTTTAATTTTTTAAAGTTTATGTATTTTAATTGGAGGATAATTATTTACAATATTGTGGTGGTTTTTGCCATACATCGATATGAGTCAGCCGTGGGTATACATCATGGAGTTTTATGTAGCCATGATACAAGGTAAAATAAAGAGCAGCCTTCCAGCCTCTAACAATATGCTGCTGCCGCCTAGTTGTTCCAGTTGTGTCTGACACTGGACGACCTACAAACTGCAGCCTGTCAGGCTCCCGTGTCCGTGGCATTCTCTAGGCAAGAGGACCAGAGTGGGTGGCTATGTGCTCTTCCAGGGGATCTTCCCGACCCAGGGATCGAATCCAGGTCTCCTGCATGGCTGGCAGATTCTTTACCACTGAGCCACCAAGGAAGCCCTCTAACAATAGAGAGATAAAAAACCATGTAACTGAGCAATTCAGACAGTAAGTTAATAAACTATAAGTGATATATATTTCCAAGTAATTTTTACATGCTGTTCTCAAATTCTTCTGTTCTCCAGCCTGGTTTAGTGAAAGAATATTGAATTAGGAATTGAGGGAGTCGGTTCAAATACTAGCTTTACTGCCAGGTAGCTATGAAAACTTTAGCAAGTTCATTAAGTTGTTAGAGGCACATTTTCTCTATTAGCAAAACACCAAAGTTGGCATTAGGTCATCTTTGAGGTTGCATTTCACCGTACCATTTTACTTGCAATGAATCAGTACTGGGTTTTGATATGAACTTTTATATTTGATAAGTATGTTTAGCAAAAAACACTCTTGTAATTCTAGTGATACTGGAGATATCTACCTCTTTCAGAAGAGCACAAATTCTAGGGCATTTCTGGTCCATGGTAAAAAGATAATCAGAGCTGAAAAAAAAAATGGTACTACATATGTGATTGATTACCTAATATTTATGTTTCAAGTGGGGAGTGCTGGTAAGTGATTTCTATGTAGTTGCCAAAGAATGGGTAGTCATAGGAGTAAATTATCAATGGTGACAAAGAAGTAGCTTAAAGTGTGGTAAGAATTTCAGCATTTCTGATCAGTACCTCACTTTACTGTTTTGAAATTAGATTTCCAATCACTTCTAATGTCAAATATATATCATCTGCTTTGAACATAAGAAATGAATAAAATTATTTAAAAGATTGAATAAAATGCAACTGGAAATGTTAGGTGTTTAAGGTGTTCAGTGTGTGTTCATCTCCTTAATTAAAGTTTTCAAATTTGTAGGAAGAAGGAAAATGAAGCTTGTGTGAGGATTCCAAGAAAACATAAGATGTAGATTTAAGGAAAATTGGTAAATATAATCAGTGATGTCAAAATATTTTTGACGATATACGGCACTGAAAATAAGTGTTAGCATGCTTCCACACAGATGAAGATGTATTTATTACACACGTGTACTTCTAAAACATGAAAAACTACTAGGTCTAAATAACTAGTAAATTGTAATCAACATGGAAAAGACTAACATAGGAAATAATGTGAGCATCACCAGGCAAGATGTTGGGTATAACACTTAAACATATGGAGTATGCTCTCTTCACAGAAAGGTTTTTATTGACCCCTACACAGGCTGAGACAGCTTCCCTACTGGGAAACATGATTCTAGAGTGTACAAGCGAAGCCAAGAAAATCAGAGAATGCATCCTTCAGAGCCAGTCATGATCTTCTCATCCATAGGAGTCAAGAGCGTGTTTCCACGGATAATCGTTTATGGATGACCACGCACTGTCCTTTCAGGGGTCTGCTCGTTGAACCCTGCACCAGAGAACAAGGTTATCAGTTGTGCCTACAAAGAAACATATAGGTAAGTACATAAAACAGATTAAAATTTTAATAATAACTTCTGGGTTTATTGAAACATGTTTGTTTCAGTAAAGATCATCTACGTTTTTATGGCAAGGAGGAAATGCCTCTCCAACCTTGGGTGAATAATTAGTCCCTGGCCTTAATACAGTGCTTGGATTCATGCATGTTGGACCAAATTAAATGTTAAGATAAGGAGGGGTTGATTTGAATGAAATATTCTCTGTGACTGGGGGGGTAATAATTAGACACATTTGTGTTTATATCATAGAGATAGCTGACTGTTAGGATTGCTTAATCAAGCCCTATCTATAGCAGTACGAGATGAGGTGGTACAAAACTTAAAACTTAGTATGCTCCCTGAATAAATAGGCATCCACAGGAGTGATAAAGTCGTGGGTATAATAATGATCACATTCTCCTACAATTTTGTAAGAGACACCCTGTACTAGACGGAGAAGGGCTGTGGGAATGAAAATGAGACCATACTTCACAATTCACTCTTTAGCATGTGTGCGTGAGTTCTGTACTTGCATTTCATTTTCAAAAAGTTATCTGAGTGTTCTCTTTTCATGCATTCATTTCATATCCCTTTGGAGTATAAAAGTATGATCTACAGCAGCAATCCTTAAAATTTTCTCATCTCAATCATTCTTTGCACTCTTGGAAAATTATTGTGGACACCAGTGAGATTTTTCTTTTTAAAGTATTTTAAAGTATTTAAAGTATTATTTATTTCAGAAGAATGATAAAAGTCCAGAATATGTTAAGATGGCTATACTTCCTTAATCAAGAAACAATAAAAAGATTTGTGAAGAATGTCATGTTTAAACATTATTTTTTATTTCTTTCAATATCTGACTCAATAGAAGACAACTGGATTCTTATATCTTTGCATCCCAAGTGTGGAGCTATGCTATTTAATTGAAGCATAAGAAGAAAACCCAGAGAAGGCAACAGCACCCCACTCCAGTACTCTTGCTTGGAAAATCCCATGGACGGAGGAGCTTGGTAGGCTATAGTCCCTGGGGGCGCGAAGAGTAGGACAAGATTGAGCGACTTCACTTTCACTTTTCACTTTCATGCACTGGAGAAGGAAATGGCAACCCACTCCAGTGTTCTTGCCTGGAGAATCCCAGGGACGGGGGAGCCTGGTGGGCTGCCACCTATGGGTTGCACAGAGTCGGACACGACTGAAGTGACTTAGCAGCAGCAGCAGCATGAAGAAAACTCTGCTTCATGCAAATTTTAGAGAAGGGAGAAGCATTTGAATAATCCCTTCAGAAAATAATATTTTCAGAAAATTATGGATATTTCTTACTGAAACTCAGCAAATGGTGATTTCTTAAAGTTATTTTTAATATGTAATATGAAACCCCGTCAGTGGGTGCCATGGATTTTTTGAACCTATTAAAATAAAGTTCTTCCATATCTCTAGTGCTTTGAAAGATTTTTTAAACCCATAGATGATTTTATAATACCCTGCATTGATAATTTGAAAAATATTAGTTCACCAACTTCCAAATATTAACATGTTTTGTTTTCAAATGTCATAGCACACCATGTTCCCTTTACAAAAACTTCACGATAGCCTCATGAAAAAAGAGTGAAAAAGGCAAATATCAATAATATCTTTGTATTATTGTGAACATTGTTCTGATCTTGCAGATTTCCCAAGTGTACCGGGACCACACTTTGAGAACCACGGATTTATAGTTAACTTTCTGAGATCTTGATGAAATAGCTGTAACCATCGATACACATCCTACTCCATGGGAGGTAAAAGCAGTTTGTCTTCCAGGAAGCAGGTTGGGAATCTCTTGAACGTCAACAGGGCCATGTGTCTGCCCTGGGCTCTTGGGCAGTGGAGGTACTTCCTGCAAAATGTTTGTAGTCCTGAAGTAAATTTTTTGAATCTTTCCATATCAAAAAAATATTATAAATATGTTTAAAAACTGCTTTTTTCCTTGATTAAAAAAAAAAGATCCAGGAGATTAAGTTTCAATTGCTCTAAATGTGATTATGAGAAATTGAAAAGTATATAAAGGATGAAATTACTTACACATAGAGAGCATAGCGCTTAACCTGGTTTTCATAAGTACATACAGTGGGTCTTAAAACTAGTAATTTGCAATATTTTGATATAATTTAGCATTGATGCCTAACTCATTGCATATGAGTGACGTTTTAGAGAGGTCTGGGGCATCCTTCAGCAGTGGGGGAAAGAATGTCCTCTTTGCTGCTGGGCCAGATCATGATTATCATTCTGTTATGTAATTAAGGTTAGTTGTTGTTGTTGTTGTTGTTGTTTTGGGCTTCCTAGGTGGTTCTAGTGGTTAAGAACCCACCTGCCAGTTCAGGAGACATAAGAGACACAAGCTCGATCCCTGGGTTGGGAAGATCCGCTGGAGTAGGAAATGGCAACCCAATCCAGTATGCTTGTCTGGAAAATTCCATGGACAAAGGAGCCTGGTGGACTATAGTCCATAAGATCACAGGGAGTCACACACAACTAAACAACTTAGCACACACGCCCACTGTTGTTGTTGACTAGATCAGTCGTGTCCGACTCTTTGCGACCCCGTGGACTGTAGCCCGCCAGGCTCCTATCCATGGCATTTCCCAGGCAAGAATACTGGATTGGGTTGCCATTTCCATCTCCAGGGGATCTTCCTGACCCAGGGATGGAACTTGCGTCTCCTGCATTGGCAGGCTGATTCTTTACCCCTGAGCCACCAGAGAAGCCCCATAATTAAAGTTATCTCCATCTATAATATTAAACACTTTTAAAGAGAAATGTCTGCATCAACAACTCATGTATAATAAGATTACTGTATTTCTTGACTATGGGGAAAATGAAAGAAGACACAGGTGAATGTAGAATGAATGACCGACTGAAGAAAACAGCTCTTTCTGATGTTCTTTGCATGACTGGACCATTGTTCCCTTATTAATTTCAAATTTTGTAATAAGTCAAAATGAAGCCTAAATAGGAAATACAGTCAACCTCATATTAAGGTTTTGGGAAAAATACAATAACTGCCTATATGAAAATAAATGAACCTTCTTATATGAGTTTTTGAGATTGAAAACTGACCAAAACCTATTACATACATTACATAGTACAATAAAAATAGCTGCTCTGGTTAGTCAGAAAGTCTTTGCAGCTGCAGGGGTACTTCTTGGAAATAAAGTTTGTGTTTACACAGGTGCAGCCATATTTAACAAAAAAAAAATATTTTATGCACTAGGCAAACAGCTGCCTGTCTGTTTTGTTTGGCAGAGACTTTTCCAACTGAAACAATTTGTATCAAGCCCATTGCTCTGGGATACCTATGTAAACAATACAGAAAAATTCCTGTACAAGGATGAGGTTTCTCATAGTGTGTCTTTTTGACAAACTATTAGAGCAGGAACCACTTGATTGGAGCCTGCTAAGAAAACTATGCCCTTAGTGAAATACTTACCACCTAATATATGTGCATAAGCTGCTGGAGAAGCATTAAGTTTGCAGGGAGCAACTATCAGGGGCTTCCTCTAACTCTAGTAATTTGAAGGCAATAATGACTTGAACATTTTTTCCTTAGCAATCAGTATTCTATTCCAGTTTTAGTTGCATTGTATAGATTATTTCCCAGACTATCTAGTGATCAAATATATATTCTTTGATTATGTTACTCCTAAGAATTAATTAGAGGCATTATATTTGAAAAGCCACGTATATTTATAAAATTATATTCAGACATAGGCATGTGATTTATTTTCTTAAAAAACCTACATAACTCACACCTTAGGCGACTTATTCATATTGAAGTAAGAAATTTGTTTTTGTTGTTTTCTTAATTTAATTTTTTAATTTTATATTAGGGTACAGTTGACTTAAATCTCTTAAAGAGATGGGAATATCAGACCATCTTACCTGTCTTCTGAGAAATTTGTGTGCAGGTCAAGACCCAACAGTTAGAACCCTGTATGGAACAACTGATTGGTTCAAGATTGAGAAAGGAATAGGACAGGGCTGTCTGTTGTGACCCTGTTTGTTTAACCAATATGCTGAGCACATCATGAGAAATGCTGGGCTGGATGAGTTACAAACTGGAGTCAAGAAAGGCGGGAGAAACATCAACAACCTCAGATATGCAGATGATGCCATTCTAATGGCAGAAAGCAAAGAGGAACTAAAGAGCCTCTTGATGAGAGTAAAGGAGAATACTGAAAGAACCACCCTAAAATTAAATATTAAAAAAAACTAAAATCATGGCATTTGGCCCCAGTACTTCACAGCCAACAGAAGGGGAAAAGGTAGAGGTAGTGACAGATTTCCTCTTCTTGGGTCTTAAAATCACTGTGGATGGTGACAGCAGCCATGAAATCAGAAGATGATTGTTTCTTGGCAGGAAAGCTGTGACAAACCTAGACAGTTTCTTGAAAAGCAGACATTACTCTGCTGATAAAGGTCCACGTGGTCAAGGCCGTGGTGTTCCCAGTGGTCACATACAGTTGTGAGAGCTGGACAATAAAGAAGGGGCAGAATGCCAAAACATTGATGTCTTTGAACTATGGTGCTGGAGAAGACTCCTGAAACTCCCAGAACAGTAAGGAGATCAAACCAGTCAACCTTAAGGGAAATCAACACTGAATACTTGTTGGAAGGACTGATGCTGAAGCTGAAGCCCCAGTATTTTGGGCACATGATGGGAAAAGCAGACTCATTGGAAAAGACCCTGATGCCAGGGAAGATTGAGGGCAGAAGGAGAACGGGATGACCGAAGAAGAGATGGTTGGATGGCATCACCGATACAACGGACATGAAGTTGGGCAAACTTTGGGAGATGGCGAAGGACAGGGAAGAATTGCAAAGAGTCAGATATCACTGGGTGACTGAACAACAAGAGTTGACTTACAGTGTTGTGTTAGTTTCAGATATACAGAGAAGTGATTCAGTTATACATAGACATATATCCATTCTTTTTCAGATTCTTTTCCCATATAAGTTATTACAGATGTTCCTTGTGCTATACAGTAGGTTCTTGTTGGTTATAAAATCAGAAGTTCTTTATAGTGTGGTGGAAAGAGTTGCTTTATTTTCAATTCCAATGTTTATGCTAAATTTTACCATCTTTTTCAATATTTCAATAGTGATAAACATGTTCTAAGCATTGTGTAGCACTGAGAACATAGTAGTGAGTAAAAAAAGACAAAAACTGTCACCTTGAAGACCAAGTGTACTTCAGAAGAATGTTAGAAGTTAACTGCTGTGAACTTTGTGAAAAATTAGTATAGTATAATCAGAAATGTGAATGATCTAAAGAATAAATGACAAGGGATGAAACAGCAGTGATGAAAGGAATAGACCCAAACTAAGTTTAGCAGAGATCAAATTGCCAGCATCCTTTGGATCATACAAAAGCAAGAGAATTCCAAAAAACCATATACCTCTGCTTCATTAACTATGCTAAAACCTCTGACTGGTGGATCACGACAAACTGTGGAAAATTCTTAAAGAGATAGGAATACCAGACCACCTTACATGCCTCCTGAGAAATCTGAATGCAGGTGAAGAAACAACAGTTAGAACCAGACATGGAACAACAGACTGGTTCCAAATTGGGAAAGGAGTCTGCCAAGGCTGTATATTGTCACCCTGCATATTTAACTTATATGCAGAGTACATCGTGCAAAATCCTGGGCTAGATGAAGCACAAGATGGAATCAAGATTGCTGGGAGAAATATCAATAACCTCAGATATGCAAATGACACAACCCTTATGGCAGAAAGCAAAGAGGAACTAAAGAGCCTCTTGATGAAGGTGAAAAAGGAGAGTGAAAAAGTTGGCTTAAGACTTAACATTGAGAAAACTAACATCATGGCATCCGGTCACATCCCTTCATGCCAAATACATGGGGAAACAATGGAAACAGTGACAGACTTTTATTTTCTTGGGCTTCAAAATCACTGCATGGTGACTGCAGACATGAAATTAAAAGACACTTACTCCTTGGAAGGAAAGTTATGACCAACCTAGACAGCATATTAAAAAGCAGAGACATCACTTTGCCAACAAAGGTTCATCTAGTCAAAGCTATGGTTTTTCCAGTGGTCATGTATGGATGTGAGAGCTGGATCATAAAGAAGCCTGAGCACCAAAGAACTGATGCTTTTGCACTGTGGTGTTAGCTAAGACTCGAGTCCCTTGGACTGCAAGGAGGTCCCACCAGTCCATCCTAAAGGAGATCAGTCCTGAGTGTTCATTGGAAGGACTGATGCTGAAGCTGAAAATCCAATACTTTGGCCAACTGATGTGAAGGGCCAACTCTTTAGAAAAAGACCCTGATGTTTGGAAAGATTGAAGGCAGGAGGAAAAGGGGATGACAGAGGATGAGATGGTTGGATGGCATCATTGACTCAGTGGACATGAGTTTGGGTAAACTCCGGGAGTTGCTGATGGACAGGGAGGCCTGGCGTGCTGCAGTCCATGGGGTCGCAAAGAGTCGGGCACGACTGAGTGACTGAACTGAACTGAACGGATGACTGAGGATCCTTTCTAGTGTAGGATCCCAAGTATGGTCTCAAAAATCTCAAACATATGAGGCAACTGTGATCCTGAATTCTCTGCTCTACATATAGAAATTGTAGCATGCTGAAATGCTCCACGATGTAGAACATATTTCTGTATCTTTGTAAACATTCTCTATAAATGTATAACTGCTTAATAGTAGAATATTAAATGCATGATAATAAAAAATGTTAAGAGAATATTTAAACCTTTAGAAAACTATTTTAGCTGCTTAGAACATAGGTCTTAAGTTACTCTAATCATTAAACTGAAATGGCTCTTTGCTCAGTACTGTATTGTGGTTTAAGTTCTGTGCTGCCTTATGCTTAGTCACTTAGTCGTGTCCGACTCTTTCCGACCCCATGGACTGTAGCCCCCCAGGCTCCTCTGGAATTCTCCAGACCAGAACACTGGCGTGGGTTGCCATGCCCTCCTCCAAGGGGGTCTTCCCTACCCAGGGATCGAACCCAGGTCTTCCACATTTCAGGTGGCTTCTTTACAGTCTAAGCCATAATTCTTTAGCTGAAAGTCAAATGTATTCTTGAATACTTCAGACTGTTATGGTGTTTTCAGAGGGGTCCTGGCTAATCCTAAATAAACAACAAGTTTTTTGAATGTGATGAAGTCAAATGAATAAATAGGCATAAAGTTCTTCATTTTGTGCTGTACCCTAAGATCCTGCAGACACCAATTCTAAATGCTATGCTGCTAGCTAAACAGTTTAAATGAAATGTCCATCAGGAAATCCAAAACACTCACGGGCCTACACAGTATCCAAGACATACTAGCTGTGTCCTGAGGCTAATGTGGGAATTCCAGTAAGATTTTTTAAAATCACAATAATAAATCATATCACTGTCAGCAACACAAATGCTAACAAATGCTTGATTTTTCTAGGCTTCTAGAACCTGAATGCAAAGTAAGTTACTGGAATATCTTTCCAGGGACTTTCAAGTTGAAACAATGAGGAAAACAGAGCTAAAATCCTACAAAGAGATTTCCCTCATTACCCTTCTTCAGAATGACTCTTCTATGATATATAGCTACTCTCTCAGGAGTAATCCACAAAAATAGCTCAAGGGAATGTGCTATGATTTTTGTATTGTTAATTACTTTTCAAAGTGTGATTTCTTAGCCAGGCCTTACTTTTTCTTGGAAATTTATTATTTTCCCATAATGAGTATATCTCTGCTTTGTGAAGAAAATGGATGAGGTTTCCATGCAGAGGTAGAAACCAATCAAGAAAACCCTCCTGTCTTTTACTCTTCCCTCTACCTTTTTTCCTTTTCCTTCTTAGTTTTTACTGCTTGCCCTGGTAATAAATGGTTTTTTTATTTTTTATGTGTGTGTGTGAAAAGTCTTTAAAAGTAAAAAATGTATAAAGGGGATAATTATATCCAGGGATGAATACTTCTAAATTTTGGTATATTTCTCCCTATATTTTCAAGGATTTTTTTTTTTTTTTTTTAACATTAGCAGTATTAATAAGTAGCCTTTCTGGGCCAAAGAGAAAAAGTTTGTTTGTGGTTCTTAATGGATTCTGCTTTTATTCTTAGGCAGACACTGACTCACATTTCTATCATGAATAAAGGTACTCATCTCATTGTAACCTTGCCAGTATTGTGTGCTTTTAAATATATATATATATATGTATTTTTTCCCTGTATTTAAAGTTACTTTAACTTATACATCTTGATTACTAAAATGTTAGTTTTGTCACATAAAAGTTAGTTTTGTTCAGTAATTATTTATATGTTATATTGTTTTTCTCACTGATTTGTATCTTTGTATTTTAATACTAACTTCATTTTCATAATGGTGGCAACTGTTTCCTACTTTTCCATTTACCTTTTAGTTATAATAATTAGTTTAGGGGATAGAAGTTGTTAATGATTATATAGTCTAATGGGTTGATCTTTTTATTTGTGGGTTTTTTATTTGCTCTTATGTTTGTGAAAACATTATACATTCAAAGATCAAAAGAAATTCACTTGCAATTTGTAAGTTTTCTCTTATAGTTTTCTATTAGTAAAATTTAATTGCTTAATTAATCTGGAACTAACTGGGGGCCTCTGAGTTGAGAATTTGCCATTTCTTATCTTTTTATCCTGATTTATTTTCTTCAGAGTGCCTATCATTGCCTGCTATTATATTATTCACTTTCTCTTATTGTCACTGAAACGTTTAATACTGGAGGCAGAGCTTTTGTCTGTTTGGCCCACTGCTATATCGACAGTGATTAGAACAGTGCTTAGTCACATATGTGATCCCCAATAAGTATTTGTTGGATGGATGAATGTTGTATAAAATAATTATTTTGTAAAAATAGCTTATTCTCCTTGAAATGTCTCACTGAAAAGAGAATTTCATCATTATAGTTATTGTAGTTGAACTGGACCAAACTTTTGAAAGTAACTTTTCATTAGCATGACTCAAATGAGCAGGATCAACAATAATCTCATTTTATAGATGAGCTGACCAAGTTGGGAAATGAAGATCGATTCGTCACACTTGAACTCAGAATTCTTGGTCCCTATTTTTATTTAGCAATTTCAGTCATTTATAGAAGAGACAAAAGACTATCAGAAAGCAAATGATCTTGTGAAAAAAAAGTAGAGCCACTTTTGTACTTTTTATTTCAAATTTCTGAGAGTAATAAATTTTATATGCCAACTGTTTATCCCTATTAGAGTCTTTGAAACCAACATTCAAAATATATTTTTGGTGTCTCATAAAACTTTTTCAAATTTTTGTGTAAAAACAACTTAATTATACCAATTAAAACTTAATTATATGATCAAAGCTTAATTATGCCAATTTTGTTCAAAACTGTACATAAACTAAATGAATTTGTGAGTTTTTCCCCTCCTCTAAAGGATGAAAAATTATACATGTTTCATTCAAAACACAAAAACAGTTTATCTAAACTGTTCTTTTTCAATATGATAATACAAAAATATCACCAAGCCTTAAAAAATAAAATAGAATAAATATTTCAGATTGCTAAAGGAGTCTATGCTTCCATGAGAAAATAATCCACTTTTGCAAGTGATATAGATACTTTGTATTACAATAAACAGAGTTATATGTTCCAGAAGAAAATCAAGCATAAACTTTGGATCTCTACGTCTTTCAAAATTACTCTCCAAATCCAAATTCGTCCAGGAATTTTTATTCATTTTTACCACATGTTAAGTGAAGTTGTAATTCTGTGGAAGAATACATGGTGATGAACTCATTGTTAGGAATTACTTAAACAGCAAGTGGAAGACAAATAAAATCTCTCTGTATTCCCTTAATTATTTTTTAGCAAGTTTTATTTCATTTAGTGTTGTAAACACTATTCTCCTGGAGATCAAAATATAAGTTCTTGTTAAGAGACAAACATTGTTTTACTCTGTGGTGTGACTTAGCCATTCTTTCTGAAAAGTACCTTTATATCTATCATCCAAGTCATTGCACATTACTTTAAGACATTTGTTTCTTAGAATACTAAATTACATATTTTATATCTCCACTTCTATGCCCATTTTCTTTCCTTATCTGAAAGTGCATGTGTATCCTGTGAAGAAAATGAAAAGCCTTAACTTTTCTTGAAATAAACTTCTTATCTTTCCTTTGGATGAGCCAAAATGCAGAACATTTTTGTTTACTCATTTACGTGCTTGTTTCTCTGTGGAGGCACATAGGAAAAAACACGGATGCAGAGTAAAAAGCTCTGTGTCGGAACTAATGTTCTACTGCTATCACTGCCACTACTTCCAACATCTGTATAGTTCTTGAATACTGGCTATATGCCAGTTGCTGTGGTAAATTATTTCCACACATTCTTTCATCAAATCCCCTCAGAAACCATTTTACAGATAAGGAGCCTGAAGTTCCAGGAAATTAAGTAATTTTTCCAGGATCACTAGCCTTGCAAGCAGCAGTGTTGTGATTAGAAAGTGGGTCTTTTAAGGAATCTCCACACTCTTCCTGGGCATACACACTGAGGAAACCAGATCTGAAAGAGACACGTGCACCCCAATGTTCATCACAGCACTGTTTATAATAGCCAGGACATGGAAGCAACCTAGATGCCCATCAGCAGATGAATGGATAAGGAAGCTGTGGTACATATACACCATGGAATATTACTCAGCCGTTAAAAAGAATTCATTTGAATCAGTTCTAATGAGATGGATGAAACTGGAGCCCATTATACAGAGTGAAGTAAGCCAGAAAGATAAAGACCAATACAGTATACTAATGCATATATATGGAATTTTAAAAGTTGGTAATGATAACCCTATCTGCAAAACAGAAAAACAGACACAGATGTACAGAACAGACTTTTGGACTCTGGGAGAAGGCGAGGGTGGGAGGTTCCGAGAGAAGAGCATTGAAACAAGTATACTATCAAGGATGAAACAGATCACCAGCCCAGGTTGGATGCATGAGTCAAGTGTTTGGGGCTGGTGCACTGGGAAGACCCAGAGGGATGGGGTGGAGAGGGAGGTGGGAGGGGAATTCAGGATGGGGAACACATGTAAATCCATGGCTGATGCATGTCAATGTATGGCGAAAACCACTACAATATTGTAAAGTAATTAGCCTCCAACTAATAAAAATAAATGGGAAAAAAAGAAAGAAACTGGGTCTTTTTGCTGTGGACTCCTAATGCGATGCTCAGCTGCACTGCCTTCTCTGCCTCCGTGGCTCATCTGCAAGTGAGAGGGTCTCTGCAGGTTTTAGGTTTGAGTTTTGTTGAGCCCCCAAATTCTTTTTGCCAAGGAATAAAAACATGAGATACAAGCTTAGTACACTGGTAGAAGCAGGGGAGGGCAGTCCCAAAGTCTTCCTTCTCGGAAGTCACTGCTCATCCTTCCCCGAGGCTCATGAGCCAACTCTCCAGAATCCTAGGGCTCCTTGAACTATTATTTGAAGACCCTGACTACTCTAGCTACCTTTAGAGTATTTTCTGGCTCTACAAGTTCCTGGTTAATTGAAGAAACACATATTTTTTTAAAAAATTACAACTAGTAACAGATTCACCTAAAGAAGCATCAGTCTGGTTTGCTATTCCATTTCCCTTAGATTTCCTCTTATAAGAGGATTCAATGTTTTAATACATTAACACACATATGAAGAGACTAAGTTATCATTTTAAGTCGTAACTTTTCATTTCTCTTTCTTAGAACAGAAGAAACATAAACATCATTCATGGATCATAAAAATAAGGATATAATTGAATATAAATATGAACTTTTGGTCATTAGTAAGTAATTTGTACCTCTTATTTCTCTCATTGCTTTACTGAAGTTCATGTTTGCTGGTGGCAACTCTTTGCAAGAATATAAGAAATTGAAAATAAATGAGTGGATGAAATCCTTTCCTTTATTTATAATTTATTCTACTCCTGTAACATCACATCCATCACAGTCTTGAATTTTAGTTCTTTGCTTGCTAACCTGATTGGAAAAACATGGCAAAGAACAAGATGCTTCCAAAAGCAGTTGCAGAAACACATGCTGTGAGTAGACATGAAAAATTCAACTCCGCAAGTATGAGCTGAGCACCTACTATGTGCAGTCACTATGCTAGGAGCTTGCTAGGGCCAGGAGATGCAAAGTCAGGGTCTCTGTTTCCAGGGGAAATGCCACATACTGCAGCAGCCACATTAACCATGAGTAAGTAACCAAAGCGCTTACCAAAGTAAGTAACCAAAAACGATAGCCCGGAGGTTGAGAGGGTGATCAGCTCCCAACAGCAGAATCCTGGATTGCATTTGAACTTGACCTGAAGGTCAAGTGAATGTGGGAAGGGTCCCTGAGGTTGAAGGCCTTTATTTGTAAGTTTGTGCTTCCCAGGTGGCACTAATGGAACTCAGGAAACATAAGAGACGGGGTCAATCGCTGGGGCAGAAGGATTCCCTGGAGGAGGGCATGGCACCCCCCTCCAGTATTCCTGTCTGGAGAATTCAACGGTCAGAGGAGCCTGGCGGGCCACACTTCATGGGATTGCTTGGCCACGGTCTCAGATTTCATTGCAGCTCAATGCAGTCATGTACCACTCTAATCATTCCTATAAATGTTGTCTTTGAGATGGCTCAGATCTGCTTCCTCTCCTCCACGTATCCCACTTCTGTGTGTTCACATTCCTTCCCATTTGAATGACCAAAATAGGGCCCTAGATGTTCCTACCACTTCTAGGCCTTCCTGCTTATTTTCCAATATATTCTCCCCATCAAAGACCCACTCGAAGAACTTTCAAAAAGTGAACATCTGATTATATCATGCTTCAAATTTCACTGGATTTTCATTGTCTTCACAAAGAAAAAATCCAAACCCTGGATGGCATAGCGTGTCTGGTGTTTTACCCCATCCCTAGAT
This sequence comes from Muntiacus reevesi, assembly GCF_963930625.1. NCBI lineage: Eukaryota > Metazoa > Chordata > Mammalia > Artiodactyla > Cervidae > Muntiacus > Muntiacus reevesi. Next base: position 10,078,145 of record NC_089260.1, read on the forward strand.
GACTTTCTAAACTTATTTCTTGAAGTTCCTCAACTTACACTGTGTTAAACTTGCACAAAACTGCTCTCAAGGATTTCAATGATTCATGCTGCTCTAAATCTTTGCTCTTTCACTCCACTCCTTTACTGACTAACTCACTTGTCTCTTGGGTCCTTGTTTGGATGTTGCTTGATCTTAAAGGCCTTCTCTGACCCCACACCTAGATTAAATTCTCTTTCTATGAATTCCCACAGCCCCTATAATTATCACTGTTGCAGTCAAATTGCTCTGTATTATATTTGCTTGTTTACTTATCTATGTCAGACTAGGACTGTGCTTTGTGAAAGAAGAAAGGAAAAAGGAAGGAAAACAAGAATTTAGGCAGTAGAAATGGGAGTCATCCCTCTTTATTCAGAAGGCAATGCAGGAATAATATAGCAGCAGTAGACGCTACATGAATGCACATCTGATTAAGAAAACAAAACAAAACCAAAAAAACAACACTCTCCTGTAGATAAATATATTTCATTGGAAATTAGTTGTCAGGTCAGACTTCTCCACATTCAAGGGTTGAGAGTGAAATAAGTGTGGTATTTTCTATATGTGTTGGTTTCCCTGGTAGCTCAGGTGATAAAGAATCCGCCTGCAATTCAGGAGACCCAGGTTCGATCCCTGGGTGGGGAAAATCCCCTGGAGAAGGAAATGGCAACCCACTCCAGTATTCTTGCCTGGAGAATCCCATGGACAGATAAGCCTGGCAGGCTACAGTCCATGGGGTCGCAAAGAGTTGGACACAATTTAGCCACTAAACCACCACCATATCGATATGTATAGCAGTAAAAATTTGCCTTTAATGTCTTATCTAGACCTTATGTTGTAACATAGTATATCTCCCCTGCCCCAAGAATAAATCTCCTAGCCCCCATAGAGAGAACACTATGTGGAATGAACCCTTGGGGTTTCCCAGGTGGTGCTAGTGGTAAAGAACCCGCCTGCCAATGCAGGAGATGTAGGAGACACAGGCTCTGATCCCTGGTTGGGAAGGTCCCCTGGAGGAGGCACGGCAACCCACTCCAGTATTCTTGCCTGGAGAAAACCACGGGCAGCAGAGCCTGGGTTCTGAATAGTGAACAAACTGGGGAAAAGGTATTTGTTTTTGGAGTATGTGTTGACATTAGATACAGTTGGTAGAAAAAAATGGGACATTTATACTCAAGAGAAAGAAACTTGAAACTTAGATTAAGATCTGTCCTCAGTGAAGCTCACATCCCTAGCTGGACAGTGGGGTACTTCCAGAAGTGTTAATATTTTAAGAAAATATTGAGAAACATCCACTCTCTGAGCTTTATTCACTGAATAGGACTGCATTTAGTAGAGTTTATCATCACCCATCAAGCAGATATTATTTTTTTAAAGCATCTTCCCTTTAAAATATTTGAAAACCACCTTCGCTCTTTTCTTTATAGCATTTGCCTAAATTCCATGACTCTTTTATTGGTATCTTTTAGCATCGAGGTTTCTAGGCCTACATTAACAAGAGGTTTGTGCTAGCTCTCGGCAGATTTTATTATGTAATTTTTTTTAACTACTCGGTGGCTTTGACTTGACTAGAATCTTAGCAACCTCTCACTGTCTCAATCGGCAATGCCTTTCATCAAGAATAAGGACATTAAAGGAGGGGAAAAAAGAAAAAAATTAAATGAAACATGTGTTTTAAGAGATTTGAATAAGATATTTTAGTAAGTCAATTTCATGTCACCATCTTGAAAATTTACAACAGTCAGCAATGTAAACATGCACTTCACAAACGCCAGCAGCTTGCAGACTGCAAAGTTCATCTCCTCATTCAGTGAGGCAGATGTTTCATTTAATACTCTTCATACTATAGATTAGGATTATTTTTTTCTTTTCCTCTCTTTTTTTTTTTTTTTTTGAAAGGAGTGGGGGAAAAAATTCCCTGACATGCTACTAATATCATCTCACACTGCAGGCCAGATGGCAAAAATGCAAAGGCTGCAGCTTGGTTTATGTACTATATTGTGGGGGGAAAGGAATTTTGTTTCAGAATGAGTTTCAGCTTGATCATTTGTTACTCTAATCTAAACATGAGTCAATGAGTAAAGTAGTACCAGTCAAACTTCAAAAAGTTCTTGAGAGTAAGTGCTTTAAAATGCAATACATCTGGAAAAAGCGCCTTACAGCATCTCGACCTACCACATCTAGAAGAGACAGAGCAGAAGACTTGGGAGGCTGCTTTAGTGAGAACCCTTTGCAGAGACACTTGGCCAAAAAAATATTATGTTGTACTTTGGTCACTTTTTTTTTTTTCTGACCCCATCCTGGAGCTTGGGGAATCTCCAAGTTCCCAACCAGGGATAGAACTTACACCCCCTACAGTGGAAGCATGGAGTCTTAGCCACTGGGCCACCAGGGAACTTCTCCTGTCACTTTTCTTCACGGAAAATTTGGAAATGCTTCCTCCTTCTGTTTATAACATTGCTTGCATCACTGGCATTTACTGTTATGACTAGCTTTGGAGTGACATCCATTTATCGGCATCTGTGGTTTTTATTGGTCAGTCATTCAGTGGTATCCAATTCTTGGCAACCCCTTGAACTGGAGCACACCATGCTTCCTGGTCCCTCACCATCTTCCAGGGTTTGCCCAAACTCATATCCATTAAATCAGTGATGCCATCTAACCAGCTCATTCTCTGTCATCCCCTTCTCTTGACTGAAATCTTTCCCAGCATCATGGTCTTTTCTAATGAGTTGTCTCATCACATCAGGTGACGAAAGTACTAGAGCTTTAGTTTCAGCATCAATCCTTCCAATGAATAATCAAGGTTGATTTCATTTAGGATTTGCTGGCCTGATTTCCTTGTTGCCCAATGGACTCTCAAAAGTCTTCGCCAGCATTACAGTTCAAAAGCATCAATTTTTTAGTACTTAGCCTTCTTTAAGGTCCAGCTCCCACAACCATACATGACTAATGGAAAAACCAGAGCTTTGACTATACAGACCTTTGTCGGTAAAGTAATGTCTCTGCTTTTTAATTCGCTATCTAGGTTGGTCATAGCTTTTCTTCCAAAGTGCAAGTGCCTTTTAATTTCATGGCTGCAGTCACCATCCACAGTGATTTGGAGCCAAGAAAATAAAGTCTGTCACTGTTTCCCCATCTATTTGCCATGGAGTGATGGGACCGGATGCCAAGATCTTAGTTTTCTGAATGTTGAGCTTTAAGCCAACTTTTTCACTCTCCTCTTTCACTTTCATCAAGAGGCTCTTTGGTTCTTCTTCACTTTCTGCCATAACGGTGGTATCATCTGCATATCTGAGGTTATTGATATTTCTCCTAGCAATCTTGATTCCCACTTGTGCTTCACCCAGCCTGGCATTTCTCATGATTTACTCTGCCTATAAATTAAACAAACAGGGTTATGATATACAGCCTTGACAAACTCCTTTCCCAATTTGGAACCAGTCTCTTGTTCCATGTCTGGTTCTAACTGTTGCTTCTTGACCTACATACAGGTTTCTCAGGAGGCAGGTAAGGTGGTCTGGTATTCCCATCTGTAAGAATTTCCACTGTTTGTTGTGATTCACACAGTAAATGCTTTAACATAGTCAATGAAACAGAGGTAGATATTTTTCTGGAATTCTCTTGCTTCCTCTATGATCCAACAGATTTTGGCAATTTACCTCTGGTTCCTCTGCCATTTCTAAATCCAGCTTGTACATCTGGAAGTTCTCAGTTTACATACTATTGAAGCCTAGCTTGGAAAATTTTGAGTATGATCTTGCTCATGTGAAATGAGTACAATTGTGTGGTAGTTTGAACATTCATTGGCATTGCCCTGCTTTGGGATTGGAATGAAAACTGATCTTTTCTAGTCCTGTGGCCACTGCTGAGTTTTACAGATTTGCTGGCATGTTGAGTGCAGCACTTTAACAGCATCTTTTAGGATTTGAGATAGCTCAGCTGTAATACCATCACCTCCACTAGCTTTGCTCATAGGGATGCTTTCTAAGTCCCACTTAAATTTGTACTTCAGGATGTCTAGCTCTCAAAGAGTGGCCACACCATCGTGATTATCTGGGATATGAAGATCTTTTTTGTATAGTTCTTCTGTGTATTCTTGCCACCTCTTCTTAATCTTTTCTGCTGCTTTTATGTCCATATTTTTTCTACTCTTTATTGTGTCCATCTTTGCATGAAAATTTCCCTTGGTATCTCTAATTTTCTTGAAGAAAACTCAATCTTTCCCATTCTATTGTTTTCCTCTATTTTGTTGCATTTTTCACTTAGGAAGGCTTTCTTATCTCTCCTTACTATTCATTGGAACTCTGCATTCAGATGGGTTTATCTTTCCCTTTCTCCTTTGCCTTTAATTTTCTTCTCTTCTCAGCTATTTGTAAGGTCCCCTCAAAAACCATTTTGCCTTTTTTGCATTTCTTTCTCTTGGGGATAGTTTTGATCACCTCTTCCTACATAGGGGAGAAGGCAATGGCAACTCACTCCAGTACTCTTGCCTGGGAAATCCCATGGACAGAGGAGCCTGGTAGGCTACAGTCCATGGGGTCACTGAGTTGGACACAACTGAGCGACTTCACTTGCACTTTTCACTTTCATGCACTGGAGAAGGAAATGGCAACCCACTCCAGTGTTCTTGCCTGGAGAATCCCAGGGATGGGAGCCTGGTGGACTGACATCTATGGGTCGCACAGAGTCGGACACGACTGACGTGACTTAGTAGCAGCAGCAGCTTCCTATACAGTGTTACAAACCTCCACCCATAGTTCTTCTGGCACTGTCTATCAGATCTAATCCCTTGAATCATTTTATCTCTTCCACTATATAATAGTAAGGGATTTGATTTAGCCATACATGAATGGCCTAAGTGGTTTTCCCTACTTTCTTCAATTTAACTCTAAATTTTGCAATAAGGAGCTCATGATCTGAGCCATAGTCAGCTCCAGGTCTTGTTTTTGCTGACTGTATAGAATTTCTCCTTCTTTGGCTACAAAGAATATAATCACTCTGATTTCAGTATTGACCATCTTGTGATATCCATGTGTAGAGTCATCTCTTGTGTTTCTGGAAGAAGCTATTTGCTGTGACCAGTGCTTTCTCTTGGCAAAACTCTGTTAGACTTTGCCCTACTTCATTTTGTACTCCAAGGCCAGACTTGCCTGTTACTCCAGGTATCTCTTAACTGCCTACTTTAGCATTCCAGTCCCCCAATGATGAAAATAATTTTTTTTTTTTTTTGGTGTTAGTTCTAGGTCTTCTTGTGGTTAAAAATGATAATTAATTTTACAGATTAAAAAGCTAGTTGTTAAGTTTCTAGTTCATTAAACATTGATACTTGAAGTGACCAGCTCCGCTTCCTATCTTCAGAGTTAAAACAGAGCAAAATTCAGAGTTAAATTGAAGAAAGTAGGGAAAGCCACTAGGCCCCTATGACCTAAATCAAATCCTTACTATTATACAGTGGAAGTGACAAAAAGATTCAAGGGATTAGACCTGATAGACAGAGTGCCAGAAAAACTGTGGACAGAGGTTTGTAACATTGTATAGGAGGTGGTGATCAAAGCTATCCCCAAGAAAAAGAAATGCAAAAAAGGCAAAATGGATGTCCGAGGAGGCCTTACAAATGGGAAGATATCTATTACAAATGTAGTCTATGGAAGCCTAGGAAGGATAGAAGTCTGGCAGTATGTGCCATTTCTGGCAGATTGGAAAGTAAAAGAGACAACATGCAATCTTTCCCTTTACCTGTAGTCTAGTATGGCCCTGAAACTCCACAACTTTTCATCAGATTTTTAAATGGACCCCTGACTCTAATAAGCTTGAGAATAAACAAAAACCTACTTGGAGAAAGCAAGGGAGTACCAGAAAAAGCTACTTCTGTTTCTTTGACTATGCTAAAGCTTTTAATTATGTGGATCACAACAAATTATGGACATTTCTTAAAGAGATGAGAGTAACAGACCACCTTATCTGTCTCCTGAGAAACCTGTATATGGTCAAGAACAACATTTAGAACCAGTTATGGAACAACTGACTAGATCAAAATTGGGAAAGGAGTATGACAAGGCTATATATTGTCACGCTGCTTTTTTAACTTAAATACAGAGTACATCATGTGAAATGCTAGGCTGGATGAATAACAAGCTGGAATCAAGATTGCCCCATAAAACATCGACACCCTCAGGTAGGCAGGTGATACTACTTTAATGATAGAAAGTGAAGAGGAACTGAAGACCTTCTTGATGAGGGTGAAAGAGGAGACTATAAAAGCTGGCTTAAAACTCAAGTTTCAAAAAATGAAGATCATGGCATCTGGTCCCACCACTTCATGGCAAATAGAAGGGAAAAAAGTAAAGTGTCACATTTTATTTTCTTGGGTTCCCAAATCACTGTGGACAATGACTGCAGCCATGAAATTAAGACACTTGCCCCTTGAAAGGAAAGCTATGACAAACCTAGACAGTGTATTAAAAAACAGAGTCATCACTTTGCCAACAAAGATCAGTATAAAAGCTGTTGTTTCTCCAGTAATCATCTATGGATGTGAGAGTTGGCCCATAAAGAAGGCTAAAGTGAAATCGCAGGTCGTGTTCAACTCTTTGCAACCCTATGGACTGTAGCCTGCCAGGTTCCTCTGTCGATGGGATTCTCCAGGCAAAGAATACTGGAGTAGGTTGCCATTTCCTTCTCCAGGGGCTCTTCCCAATCCAGGGATCAAACCTGGGTCTCCCACATTACAGTCAAACGCTTTACCCTCTGAGCCACCACGGAAGCCCAAAGGAGGCTAAGCACCACAGAACTGATGCTTTTTTTTTTTTTTTTAAATTATTTTATTAGTTGGAGGCCAATCACTTCACAACATTTCAGTGAGTTTTGTCATACATTGACATGAATCAGCCATAGAGTTACACGTATTCCCCATCCCGATCCCCCCTCCCACCTCCCTCTCCACCCGACTCCTCAGGGTCCTCCCAGTGCACCAGGCCCGAGCACTTGACTCATGCATCCCGATGCTTTTGAACTGTGGTGCTGCAGAAGACTTTTGAGGGTCCTTTGGACAGCAAGATCAAACAGATGGATCCTAAAGGAAATACACCCTGAGTATTCATTGGAAGGACTGCTGCTGAAGCTCCAAGACTTTGGCCACATAATGCAGAGTTGAGTCATTGGAAAAGCTGATGCTGGGCAAGATTAAAGGCAAAAGAAAAAGGGGACAATAGAGGAAGATGTGGTTGGATGACATCACCAACTCAATGGATGTAAGTTTGAACAAACTCTGGGAGATAGTGGAGAAGAGAGAAACCTGGTGTGTTGCAGTCCATGGGGTTACAAAAAGTCAGACACAACTTAAGGACTGAAAAGTAACAACTACCTGTATCCTTGCTTTAGCTTTCCAAGAATGCTCTCATCACCTATAGAATAGAAAATAAACAGGTACATGTCAAAGGGGACACTATATATTTTTCTAACTGAAGATTTAGTTTAATTGGGAAAGTCGGGGGTATTTCCATCATATTTAAACACAATCTTTCTTCTGGGAACAAATTTATCCACTGGGTCTTTACCTAAATATGTGTCAGAGTACATCCATCCAGGTTGATCAGGTGGGATGATATTCTGTCTTGATAATCTTATGCCCTAAACTACCAGTGCTTGTTCTTTTGTTTGATCTTATTGTTCTCGTCTTTATTATGATGTGGGAAACTTTCAATAACATTCCACTAGCCTTTCCCAGTTTTCCTCCTCTCAATGCTAGCTATAGAGAACTGTGTCTCCTACTATTCAGTATCCCCACGCTCCTTTTTCTCTTGTTTGAGTTTTGGATTTTCTGGGCTGATTCTGAGTTTGTAATGCTGAATCACAAGAATGGGAAAAGAAGTACAGAAACAGAGAGAAAAGGAAAAATGAATAAGAATTCTGGATGCTGAGTTTTGTCCAGACTTTGGTCTGTTGAAAACAATCTGGATTATTGGAATGTAGAGAGGAAATTTTGAAGAGAACCTGGAGGCTAAGATGCCTTACATAATGAAAGAATAGGAATGGGGAAAGATAGAGCCATGGCAAAAGTGAAAGTTCACATCATTCAGTCCGACTCTTTGTGACCTTATGGACTATACAGTCCATGGAATTCTCCAGGCCAGAACACTGGAGTGGGTAGCCTTTCCCTTCTCCAGGGGATCTTCCCAACCCTGGGATCAAACCCAGGTCTCCCACATTGCAGCCAGATTCTTTACGAGCTGAGCCACAAGCAAAGTCCAAGAATATTGGAGTGGATAGCATATCCCTACTCCAGTGGATCTTCCCTACCCAGGGATCGAATTGGGGTCTCCTGCATTGCAGGCAGATTCTTTACCAACTTAGCTATGAGGGAAGCCTAAACCATGGCAAGGTGCTCCAGAAAAATTGACTAGGAGCTGCTCATGAGAAGTAAGCAAGTAGTTATGATAAATGCTGCTATGATTTTGCAGTGTATTACATATAACAATACTAAGCAGATGTAAGTAAAAATTGGAAACATTTTAAAGAAAATTTCCTCTGGTTCCTATACTCTGAGTACAACTCAGTACAAATACTAAGGCACATGGAATCCCACATCTAATGAGGATTTCATTTGTTCTTTTTTCCTCTTTGGCTTTGTTATCAGCGTTGTGCACTAGAGAGAGAAAATGTATACGTGTCTTCAGTTCAGTTCAGTCTCTCAGTCGTGTCTGACTCTTTGCGACCCCATGAACCGCAGCACACCAGGCCTCCCTGTCCATCACCAACTCCCAGAGTCCACCCAAACCCATGTTCATTGAGTCAGTGATGCCACCCAGCCATCTCATCCTCTGTCATCCCCTTCTCCTCCTGCCCCCAATCCCTCCCAGCATCAGGGTCTTTTCCAATGAGTCAACTCTTCGCATGAGGTGGCCAAAGTATTGGAGTTTCAGCTTCGGCATCAGTCCTTCCAGGGAACACCCAGGACTGATCTCCTTTAGGATGGACTGGTTGAATCTCCTTGCAGTCCAAAGGACTCTCAAGAGTCTTCTCCAACACCACAGTTCAAAAGCACCAATTCTTTGGCGCTCAGCTTTCTTTATAGTCCAACTCTCACATCCATACATGACTACTGGAAAAACCATAGCCTTGACTAGACGGACCTTTGTTGACAAAGTAATGTCTCTGCTTTTTAATATGCTGTCTAGGTTGGTCATAACTTTCCTTCCAAGGAGTAAGTGTCTTTTAATTTCACGGCTGCAATCACCATGTGCAGTGATTCTGGAGCCCCCCAAAATAAAGTCTGACACTGTTTCCACTGTTTCTCCATCTATTTCCCATGAAGTGATGGGACCAGATGCCATGATCTTAGTTTTTTGAATGTTGAGCTTTAAGCCAACTTTTTCACTCTCCTCTTTCACTTTCATCAAGAGGCTTTTTAGTTCCTCTTCACTTTCTGCCATCAGGGTGGTGTCATCTGCATATCTGAGGTTACTGCTATTTGTCCCAGCAATCTTGATTCCAGCTTGTGCTTCATCCAGCCCAGTGTTTCTCATGATGTACTCTGCATATAAGTTAAATAAGCAGAGTGACAATATACAGCCTTGACGTACTCCTTTTCCTATTTGGAACCAGTCCGTTGTTCCATGTCCAGTTCTAGTCTTAGAAACAATGAAAGCCTGATATAAATTCAAAGGTTTATTATCAGCATCACTGCTGACTTTTGCGTGAAACATATATTCTTTTGAAATAATTACTCACGTTAAATTCAACTCCCTTCATGATAAGCATATAGGCAAGCATTACAGCAATTTTATCAGTGGCTAGGAGCAGTAAGTCCCTTTCAAACTGGCTAGAAGTTTTATGAAAATGTATCTATTTCCCAACACTTCACACATTCAGGCTGGTTAAACAAAGTCAGAAGCATAGGGTTCATTTAAGGCAGCGGTTTTCAAAGACTAGTCCATAATAAAATTTGTACTGGCTCACAGTAAAACGTAAAAAATATAAGACAGTGTAGGAAACGTATCCAAAAGCTAAGTGCATTCAATATAAAGAGCCAGATATATATAGATTTTATAGTAAAATATTATCTCTTCTGTAAATGATAATATTAGTAGGTATAATATTATTAGAGCAAAATATATGTTAATCACCCTCTTTTAAGTGGCTCACATTCTTTGAAGCTTTTTCTGATGTATGAACCCCAGAAAGAAGCTTAGGAATTACCAGTTAAGGGCTCCAAGTTTGCAACACCCTAAATGCTCCCAATAGACACAAAGGAACTTAACTTTATGAGTATAACTTCTAGTCATTGGCAAAGCTCTGGTTCAACAAATCACATTAGCAGAGATATACAAAAATAAGGAAACTATTTTTGGTAGATAGTATCTTTCCTAAGTGAAGCCATAAATTTGGAGCATAGGAAAATTCTAAAGAATAGTAAAAAGTTTTTCTATAGTTCCTTAGCTGAACTGGAAGTCTATGGAAGGCATTTTCTTTGACTATTTAGAGTGTAGCCCAATGCTCAGAGAAGTACAGTTGTTCAGTAAATATCTATTTATTGAAAGAATGAACAAATGAAAATAGTTAACCTAGAGAATGTACTGGTGATGAATGTATGGAAAAGATATAACCTGTGGATTTCATTAATAAGGTACTTTCACCATCAAAAATATTTAAAACATACATAAAGGAAACAGCAGGCGGCAATTTAACAAATATCCATCTATTTAAAACAAAGAACTATGAACATTAGTATTCTGCCTTATTTCCTTGAGAACTGGTTTTCTTTCAGAATTAAGAATAGGGCTTCCCAGTGGCTCAGTTGATCAAGAATCCTCCTGCATTGGGTAGAATAGTCATTTTGACAATATTGATTCTTCCAAATAATTTCACAATTTGTATGGAAATACAAAAAACCTCGAATAGCCAAAGTAATCTTGAGAAAGAAGAATGGAACTGGAGGAATCAACCTGCCTGACTTCAGACTCTACTACAAAGCCACAGTCATCAAGACAGTATGGTACTGGCACAAAGACAGAAATATAGATCAATGGAACAGAATAGAAAGCCCAGAGATAAATCCACGAACCTGTGGACACCTTATCTTTGACAAAGGAGGCAAGGATATACAATGGAAAAAAGACAACCTCTTTAACAAGTGGTGCTGGGAAAACTGGTCAACCACTTGTAAAAGAATGAAACTAGAACACTTCCTAACACCATACACAAAAATAAACTCAAAATGGATTAAAGATCTAAATGTAAGACCAGAAACTATAAAACTCCTAGAGGAGAACATAGGCAAAACACTCTCCGACATAAATCACAGCAAGATCTTCTATGACCCACCTCCCAGAATATTGGAAATAAAAGCAAAAATAAACAAATGGGACCTAATGAAAATTAAAAGCTTTTGCACAACAAAGGAAACTATAAGTAAGGTGAAAAGACAGCCCTCAGATTGGGAGAAAATAATAACAAATGAGGAAACAGACAAAGGATTAATCTCAAAAATATACAAGCAACTCCTGAAGCTCAATTCCAGAAAAATAAACGACCCAATCAAAAAATGGGCCAAAGAACTAAACAGACATTTCTCCAAAGAAGACATACAGATGGCTAACAAACACATGAAAAGATGCTCAACATCACTCATCATCAGAGAAATGCAAATCAAAACCACAATGAGGTACCATTACACGCCAGTCAGGATGGCTGCTATCCAAAAGTCTACAAGCAATAAATGCTGGAGAGGGTGTGGAGAAAAGGGAACCCTCTTACACTGTTGGTGGGAATGCAAACTAGTACAGCCACTATGGAAAACAGTGTGGAGATTTCTTAAAAAACTGGAAATAGAACTGCCATATGACCCAGGAATACCACTTCTGGGCATACACACTGAGGAAACCAGATCTGAAAGAGACACATGCACCCCAATGTTCATTGCAGCACTGTTTATAATAGCCAGGACATGGAAGCAACCCAGATGCCCATCAGCAGATGAATGGATAAGGAAGCTGTGGTACATATACACCATGGAATATTATTCAGCCGTTAAAAAGAATTCATTTGAATCAGTTCTAATGAGATGGATGAAACTGGAGCCCATTATACAGAGTGAAGTAAGCCAGAAAGATAAAGAACATTACAGTATACTAACACATATATACGGAATTTAGAAAAATGGTAACGATAACCCTATATGCAAAACAGAAAAAGAGACACAGAAGTACAGAACAGACTTTTGAACTCTGTGGGAGAACGTGAGGGTGGGATGTTTTGAAAGAACAGCATGTATATTATCTATGGTGAAACAGACCACCAACCCAGGTGGGATGCATGAGTCAAGTGCTCGGGCCTGGTGCACTGGGAGGACCCTGAGGAGTCGGGTGGAGAGGGAGGTGGGAGGGGGGATCGGGATGGGGAATACGTGTAACTATATGGCTGATTCATGTCAATGTATGACAAAACCCACTGAAATGTTGTGAAGTGATTGGCCTCCAACTAATAAAATAATATTAAAAAAAAAAAAAAAAAAAAAAGAATCCTCCTGCAATGCAGGAGACCCAGGTTTGATCCCTGGGCGGGGTAGATCTCCTGAAAAAGGAAATGGCAACCCATTCCAGTATTTCTGCCTGGAAAATCCCATGGATAAAGGCTACAGTCCACAGGACTGCAAAGAGTCAGACACGACTGAGTGAGCACGTATACGCACACACAAAGTTAGCTAAACAGTATTGCTACTGTAGTTATCCTTCTGCAATGTGTTCTTTAGATGCCATTTAAAAATCTATTAATGCTGAAATCTATAAATCTAGTCAATTTATTTTAACTTGTACACAATATTCAGTAGTGTGCGTATCTTTAGTTACATTACACATTGCCAAATTACTCTTCCAAATGTTTCAAATTTAAATTTCAAACAATAGTATATCTGATTTTATGTTTCCCCACATTGTTATCACTATGAATTTAAAAATTTTTGCAAATCTAATTATTATGAATTTTTGTGTGGATTGTTTCCAAAGGTGGATAGAGTTTTACAGCATAACTCAGTCCTATTCTTGTTCATTTTTCTCAACTCCATAAAAGCAAAAGAGCCCCCAGACTATTTGTATATCAAATCAGCTGTCAGAGCTCTCAATTATTTAGTTTAACAACTTTAAGATATACAATAAATGATAACTTGAGGGTTGTTTTATATTGTCTTGTTCTTTGTTGAAGCTGTTAGAATGGGAACACTTTTTTATATGAAAAGTGTAGACCACAGATAACAAATTGATTATTTTCTGTATGATTTGTAAGACAAGCTCCTAACATCTCTTTTTATTACTTGATTAAGAGATAATGGGCCAGATTACTCAAAGCAATAATAGGTTGTTTTCAGATTTTAATAAATAAAGTTATCTTAATGATGATTACTATATTTTATATTTGCAATAGAAAACAACTCATAAATATAATATTGTACTATTACTAACATAAGCTTCAGTTTTCTGCTAATGTAAAAAGCTAGTAATTATCACTAGAATCATTCTCTGAAATTAAGAAGTACTGTAGATAAATAGGGATTAAGAATGCCATTTATTTCTTAACATTCTAAAGGCAAATATATCTACCTATTATCCTTTTCAATAACCTGACACAATGACAATGGAATAAAAGGTTGTCACAGCATAATAGTACCTGGCTGAAAAATTAATACTGAGGTGAAGCTGGAGCATTTATCAAAAATAAGTGTAGAGGTGGAAGGGAAATGGTTATTTTTTTCAAAGTGAGAGACATTGATCCTGTGATAATGTTCTATGAAAATAACTTCATTTCTGCTACACCAATTGACTGATTTTGACATAATTTTTTTTCAAATAAAATTTGATGGGCTATAGCTCTCAATTCATTTCTTAGGGATTTATTTGCTCACCGGCGCTTCTGTTTAGGTCCGACATGCATCTTCAAAGCCTTGAAGGCAGTAAGAGAACAGTTGTCAAAGCTCTCAATCGTTTAGTTTATTTTAACAACTTTCAGATACATGCTAAGTAAGAGCTTAAGGCTTGTTTTGTACTATTTTGTGTCTCATCTATCAATTTCCGATAGATGAGGACTTGGAAAGGGTCAAGAGTTCCACACTACCTTTCACGGTTGCCTCACTGGAGTCTGCAGAAAGGGCAATACTCTAGCTTCACTGTCACCCCTGTTTATTGTTACAGCTGAAAATGTAGCATACTCAACGTTTAAACATAAAAATTGAGGGCCGCTTCACGTCGGTCAACTGAAGCCTCCATAATTTGTCTTTTCTAAAAAAAGTTAGCAGTTTCACACAGACATCAGGATTTGTATACAGTATGTTTTCAATAAATAACCCTTCAATGAATTGCTAAAAGAATCATGTTCCCAAATACATGAAAATTCTATTATTTTGTATGGTATCTGAGCAAGCTGCCTGGGATTCTGATCACTTCAGATTTTTCTTCCATGAAGCTGAAAATGTTTCTTCAGTTTGGGAATCTAGCCTAGGAAAATCTCTGGGTAAGATAGAAATATGTCTATTTTCTATACAGGGGCTGGTCTGTACTTGGATAATCCTTGCAAAGACTCTCATGGGAGTCTCAATTTAAATGACCCATGTAGATAAGGGAAATTTCAACTCTACAGACTTTCATTTTTTATGTTATAAAAGGCAATTTTCTGAACACATGAGAGTTTATCATATTTGGTTCATTCTTCCTATATTTTTATTTTTTTAAAGAATACCTGCTGTCCTTATCAGTGAGGTTAAAAAAAAATAGAGCTCATTTTTAAATTATATAACACAATTGACATTGTCCCAATAAATCTTGAGCTGTTTTACATTTTATGCTTTACACTGACTCCTGCCTGCCCACCCCACCACGCCCACAAGCAAATGACACAGAAATGTACTTCTAGAATTCCAATGCCAATCATTGGTCACTTCACATGAGTGGCATTTTAGCACAAATCATACAAAAGTAAGGGACAGTCATTGGTCTTACGAAAAGACAATAAAAGTATACAAAGTATAGTTTACAGTGAGACATTTGCTGTATAATACTCTACCAGCCCTTCGATCATATGTACCCAGTGGTGATCAATAAACATTAATTAATAATAATGATCACTTGAAAAAGCCATTGAGATTGCTTCAAGGAATGAAACTATAGTAAATGATTGGTATGTAAATTGCATTTCACCTGAGGGAGAAACTGGTAAACAAAGGCAACACACATTGCTTTCAGGTGATCATCAGTTTTCTGTAGCTCATAAGGTGGTTTTCTTTCTTAGTACCATGGGGTTTTATATCTTGAGCCTCGCACACCGCCCACCTCCTGTGTAAAATTTACACAAGCATTGAAAGATTGTGGAATATCCAAGGAAATCATTTTTCAGTCGATTGAGTTCTTAATGGAAAAAGCTCTCTGAATGCTGTCTTACAAATTAGAAGATCCCCTGCTTTCTAAATAGTTCAATTGAAACCAGCTTTGTATTTATCCTTCAGGTCATTCAGGCTGAAATGTTGTTAAGTCTTAAGACTAAAAGTCAGACTTTAAAAGGTAAAATGTCAAGTCCTTTTAGGCTTCAGCTGACCTTTTAAACCAGATTAGGGATTTGAAGCATTACACATGGATTTCTACATTTTATATCCCCATATTTAACAAATGATCAAATATAACTCCCAAGAATACTATTTTTACAAGTTTGACATTTCAGGTCTGAGAGGTGGCTGGCTGACTCTTTTTACATAAATTTGCTGGTGGGGGAATACTTTGGTTTCAGTGAACACTTTGGTTTATTCTACCCCTATTTCTTTGAAGAAACTTTGTATATTTTACAGTATGGTGGAGAAAAACCAATGCCTTAAAATAGTCACTAAAAGCCTGCAAAATGGGGAGGTCTTTGTATATCTTTAATTCAAGACCTAAAACACTAAAAATAGATACTTAATCCATTCTTTGCACTAATAATTAAGGTAGAAAAAAAAAACCAATGCATATCTCCAATCATAAATTTCTTGGGGATTTACTAATCTGTGTGTTCTCCACAGGGTTTTGCCCACCAATAATTTAGAGAAGTGTTCCCCAAACATTTTGGCACCCTGGACATATATACCTTCAGCACAATTTCATATATACCTATTACATTTCAGACTGAAAAATGATTTCATGAACTGAAGTTTGTGAGATGTACAATTTCAAATAAGTAAAATAAGTAGAAACAAGTTAACACTGCCTTCCTTGATCCCTACATGGCTTCACACAACTCTCTGCTCACTCATCTTTTCATGATGTCAAGACAATAACCACAGTGATGGATCAAGTTTTTGCAAGACTATAGAGTTTTCTTTGCAAACTTCCTTTTTACCTAAAACTCCAGAACAACTCCATACTGCAGCTATGCTTCTGAATCTCCAGGAAAATCTCTCTCCCATAAAATGATTGTTATTTTAATGATGGAGACTTCTGTATAAAGCATCATGGCCAGAGCAGTGTTTAAGGGTAGGAAATGAGTTACAATAAGGGTGAGAAGACTGTTGTTGTTCAGTCACTAAATCAAGTCCAACTATTTGCAACCCCATGGACTGCAGCACACCAGGCTTCCCTGCCCTTCACTATCTCCTGGAGTCTGCTCAAACTCATGTCCACTGAGTTGGTAATGTTATCCAACCATCTCATCCTCTGTCCTCCCTTCTTCTCTTGCCTTCAATCTTTCCCAACATGAGAGACTTTTCCAATGAGTTGGCTCTTTGCAACAGGTGACCAAACTATTGGAGCTTCAGCTTTAGCAACACTCCTTCCAGTGAATACTCAGGGTTGATTTTCTCTAGGATTAACTGATTTGATCTCTTTGCAGTTCAAGGGACTCTCAACTGTTTTCTCCAGTACCAGAATTGAAAAGCACCAATTCTTCAGCACTCAGCCTTGTTCATAGTCCAACTCTCCCATCTGTGTGTAACTACTGGAAAAACCATAGCTTCGACTATATGGACCTTTGTTGGCAAAGTGGTGCCTCTGCTTTTTAATACACTGTCTGGGTTTGTCATATCTTTTCTTCCAAGGAACACGCATCTTTTAACTTCATGGCTGTGTCGCCATCCTCAGTGATTGGGAGTCCAAGAAAAGAAAATCTGTCACTGTTTTCACTTTTTCCCTTCTATTTACTGTGAAGTGATGGGACTGGATGCCATGACATTAGTTTTTTGAATGTTGAGTTTTAAGCCAGCTTTTTTTATTCTGCTCTTTTACCCTCATCGAGAGGCTCTTTAGTTTTTCTTCACCTTCTGCCATTAGAGTGGTATCATCTGCATATCTAAGACTATTGCTATTTCTCCTGGCAATTTTGATTCCAGCTTGTGATTCATCCAGCCTGGCATTTTGTATGATGTACTCTGAATATAAGTTACATAAGGGAGAAAGGAAAAGATATACCCAACTGAATGCACAGTTCCAGAGAATAATAAGGAGAGATAAGAAAGCCTTCTTCAGTGAACAATGCAAAGAAATAGAGGAAAACAATAGAAAGGTAAAGATTGGAGAAGACTGAATCACTCACAAATGGCATTATTTCTTGTAAAGGGAAATCAGTAAAGAAGGACCAGTTGAGGCATCCACTGAGTGTTTGTGGATTATTTTCTATGGCTATGGCCAGACTTCTGGGGACTACTGAAAAGCAAAAAAAAAAAAAAATCAATTGCTGGGAACCCAAGTTATCTGACTTTCATTGAGTGAGGGTTTGAAAGGCTCTAGTTGTGTTTCAACTTCCTATCTTGCTTAAGTCTGTATGTCCTAGAGTATTGTGGATTTTTTTCTGGGACTACTAGGTCACACCTCAAAACTCTCTTTGAAATGGATTTTTGATGGAACATTGTTTTTTGATGGGAAAAAAAAGATATTCAAGTTTAAAAAAGAACACATTTGACCTGAATCTTGAAGAATAAATAATAATAATGATAATAATAAATAATAAATAATATTATAAATATAATATAAATATTATAAATAAATAAATAACAAAAAATAAATGAATTCCAGAGTAACATGCAGAAATGGTTCTTTACATTTTTTACATTTCAGGGCATGGGATAAGCAAAGATACTTTATAAGTAAACTAGAGGGCAAATTTAAGAAATGAGAAAAGATTCCTTTGTGGGGCTATGGCTTAACACAGTAATTTAACAAACTGGAAGTTACAGAAAAGTTTTGTTTTACCTTGTTGGGCATTGTTGAACAAGTGTGAATTACTCTCTGTACATATTATATCTTTAGAAAGGACTGAAGAGGTAAGCTAGTTTAACACCAAGTTTTTGTGAATAAAAATAATGCCAAAAATAATAATAAATGAAATATATATTGAGAATACTAGTTGATGACAAAAACCAAAGGCAAAACATCTAAGTCCTGAGTTTACATTTTTTTTTTTTTTTAATATCCAATCTCAGAAAACCGAGGTTGGCTATTTAACATATTTCTATGTCAAGATAAAGAAGCATGCTTAAAAACTATTGTGAAAACTATTTTGAAACTGTCATTTAAAATGAGTATTATAATTGGAAAATATCACATAATCTTAATTTCTAGCAATAATAAGATGGCAAGGGCAACTCAACTCACATAAATCAGATAAATGATTTCAGGTCAATAATTACCATTCTTATGTGTTATGACTGATCCCTCTCTGAGGAATGCAGCTCCTTCCATTTTTCTTAGCTTATATTCTTCTACAGTCACAATAATTTGCTCATTTGAAATACACCAAGAATTATCATACTCAAAAGAATATACATGTGTATATACATATATATATGCCGGTTATGCTTCCTTCCTTCTCAGTTTGCTGGTTTTCAGTCACAAGTCATACCCGACTTTTTGTGACCCTGGGACTGTAGCCCACCCGGCTCCTGTGTCCTTGCAATTTCTCAGGCAAGAATACTGGAGTGGGTTGCCATTTCCTTCTCAAGGGGATCTTCCTGATCCAGGGATCAAAATCGAGTCTCTTACCTGGCAGGTGGATTATTTTACACTGAGCCACCTGAGAAGACCTTTCTCAGGTTACCTACTGCTAATTTGTTGTTGCTATTGTTGCTTTTGCCAGACTCTTTCATAAACCTGAAAAAAATAGACATTTCACAAAAAAATTAGTTTCAAAAAATATATTTGATGCACATAGATAGGAATATTGAATAGCTGTTAATGATCTGTTTTTAATGGATGTTCAAAGCGAAGAAATAGTTAACATTCACTTGCCTTCAGTGGGACATGGAGATGGAAATTACAGGTTAAATCTAAATAATAGCTTTCTGAAAGTTGGAGATAAACCAAATATCTGAAGGATTTTGTGGAAATTTCTCTGTTGACCAATTACACACTCATCTTTCCAGGATGATTTATATGCAGTCTTGTCTGATGGAATATAAGAACTTGATCTCTTGAGATGCCTCTAAGAATAGCATTAGAATAATAGATGTTTCAATACCGTCATGAACTCCTACCTCCTTCATTTTCTTTGACCAGTACTAAAAGATATTTTAGATGAAAGAAAAATATTGAGATTGGTATCAAGAATGCAAGTGCTATATTATTTTCAAATAACCCATGCAAAAGATAAAGGATTTCGGTATCATATAAAAATAACATTGGGTATCTCTATGTGGAAGAATTAACTAATAATTATCAGTGTAATGTTTCCTGCACTGAAATAAGATAGGTGGTGGACAACTAATGGCAGGGAAGTGAAATAACTCTTCATAACTCTCTACTTGTATTTAACGTAGTAATCACTAGGTAAATAACTATGCCTTTAACAGACAAAGCAACAGAAAATGGGAAGAATAGCCAACAAATACAATCTATGCTCTTTTTGGTAAAAAGTATGAAACAGTAAACAGAGAACTATTTTTTATTTTAAATCAAATTAACTAGTGCAATGTAGGAGTTGTGCGCTGTGCAGAGAACTGAGAACATAAAGTTATGTAAGTCACAGCTGAACCTATTGTGGTAATTATACCACACTGTATGTAAATCAAACCATGATGCTGTATGCCTTAAAATTATACAGTGATGCACATTAATTACTCCTCAATAAAACTGGAAAGGAATTTTAAATACTTAGGCTACATTCCTTGTTCTTAAGAAGGTTGCCAATGACAAGTGGTATTAAATGTGATATTAGAAGCCCAGAATTTGAGGTTGGAAGGGGATGACTCTTCTGTTCACTGCACCAACGGCCACGGGCAAGTGACTTCACACCCCTGAAGCCCAGTGCCCCCATTTGCACCGAGGTTATGTGTGGAGACCTTTTCCACGTACCTGGTTCTCTTCTAGGAACCTCCTGTGTGCTAATCATTTAAACCTCACAATAACATTTTCAGCACCCCGATTTTGTGGATGAGGAACTCTCTAAACTTTAAGTAACTCATTCCAGGTAGGAGAGCTAGTAATAATTTAATTAATATTTGAACAAAAACAGGTTACTTCATATCTGCCCCTTAGGTGAGGATAAAAGAAAGTGAGAACTCAAGTGCTTAAGTGCTTAGCACAGAGCTTGGCACAGAGTAAATGCTAAACTTGAGCTCTTTGTGCCAATATTATTACTATTGTTGGGGTCACTGACGTTACCATGACTGCTTTCACTAATGCTCCAAATAGCTTGAATATAGAAGAAAATTATGATATGTTACATATTAAAAATACAATTGACTTCACTGAGCACACAAAATGAATTATTTAATTAATTAGAGTGACATTAATTTCTAGCAATTAGTAACACCTAATGTTTCAAAAGTTGATTTCATTTTAGAAATTCTATTTTCCTTTAATCCTACTGCATCCTTCTGTTTGGAGGCATTTTTATTTTAACTGCACTTTCACAGAGGAAAAAAAAAATTAAAGAGAGCTTGAAATAAGCAAGGGTTGAATTGTGAAGTGGTCAAGACATAGCGAAAATTATATACGTAAAGAACAAACTCAGATATGAGTTTGCTGATGTTTTCCAGCTTTCAGAATAGCCAAACATTCGCATTACATAAAAAATCACCAAAGTATTCAATCAATTCAATGAAGAAGGAAGAATAATACCTTCCCCAAATTTGACATGAGTAATTTTGTGTCATTTAGCCTCAAAAAACTGCTTAGTTCACTTATTTTAATTTCTTAACTTGATAAAACTTATTTAGCAATTGAAAGAAGGCAATGGTGTCTATTTCATTTTAGTGTGATAAAAACTTGTGTGGTCAAGATGTTCAATCTTTCAGAAGAGCAATTTTTTACCTATAAAATGTAGCAAATCTCTCCTTCAAATATAGAAGTAGTGTAAACTTTAATTAAATAATATTGGATAGAATACTCTGAGATCCATGGAGGAAAGATGTTTCAGATACCAAATAATTATTTTTTATTATTATTATGTCCATCCTGGAAGACCTAAGAGAGTTGATTTCTTTCTTGTAATAATTTCCATTCTTTCCAAATAATTGTTGGTTCAAATGTGCTGGCACCACAGTAAAATGTTACAGTCCCATGGGAACCCTACTTGACACTTACATCTTTTTTCTCTTAGTCTTTAAGCTTCAGTCTATATGTTCCCTGCTGTTTGGACATGTGATTTAGCAATAAGAATTAAAGAATTTCATTTTATCTCTCTAATTAACATCTTTTCGCTTACTATCCTGACTAGTATTTTTTTTCTTTTTTTTCAGAAAAAGAAATTGCAATAAAATTACGCATTTATAAAATTTGTAGGAATGAAGATGATGATATTTGCATGAACTCGGAAGTTCCAGCTAAATGTGTGAGCTTGGGAGCAAGGGGAAAGGGATGTGTGGGACACTCAGGAGTGCTGGTCTGGGTGGTTCCTGGTGCTGTAGGCTGAGGGACACAGTGTCTTTGGCACAGACTTGGGAAACCAGATTCTGGGTTAAACTCTCTACTGGAGAATGAGATTTCCTTGGAAACCTAGAGGTCATTTCATTGGCTGTCAGTGTGTTTGTTCCAAGTAACTTCAGTTGTGTATGACTGTTCAACCCTAAGGATGGTGGTAGGCTGCCAGCCTCCTCTGTCCAGGGGATTCTCCAGGCAAGAATACTAAAGTGGTGGCCATGCCTTCCTCCAGGGGATCTTCCTGATCCGGAGATCGAACCCACATCTCTAATGTCTCCTGCATTGGCATTGGCAGGCAGGGTTTTTTTTAACCACTAGTGCCACCTGGGAAGCCCTTCATCGGTTATATTTGAAAAATAACATTTTTTTAAAGATATTTATAAGTTTAAGAAATTTATAGGCCAAAAGAGATAAGCAAAAAGTAGACATCAGACTGATTCAAATTTAAGATTTCCCATAAAATGGTTACGTTGATTTTTTTTTTCTATACACTTTACAGACAGATAATTCCAGTTATCTATATTGAATTTTATATCCATTTTATATCACTCTCTCACTCTTTTACATCCATCCTCAACCCCCACCTACCCCCATATTCACCCCACTCCACCCCACTTTTGTTAAATACACACCCAAGACAGTAAGTTTATCTCCATTATTGCTATGGAGAAAAGAAAACACACTTTGCCTCCAAACACCATGTACCCTGTTAATGATGCCATGCAAGCCTGCAGTTAAATTCTGGTACCACTAGACCAATTTACAACTTGAAAGTGGCAGCACAATAGGACACACAGTAACACAAAGAAAATGTTCCGTGTAAAGAAATTCTTGTGAAAAGAACAAAGTGGTTCTAATAGGCCAAGAAAAGAACTTCAGTAACTTAGGAAACGTCAGTCTCTACTAACAAGTTATTGAGTATTTACACAAACGAATTATGCATTCAGAGAAACACAGATACTGGAAATGCCATCACAGAGATTTAAGACTGCAACCTGATGAGCCAAGTCCCTGTTCTCCCCAATTTTCTACCATAGTTTTGTCTTCTTGAATGTTTCCTAGAACTGAATGCAGATGCTTGACCAAAGAACACAAGACATCTCCCATCATGGGTGATATGCGACATCATCATGACTCCATACCATGGTTTTATTTTCATACCCCTCAACACTTGTTTTCTGATCTCATGTGAAACCTGAACATCTTTTCCCTTATTTTTCATGTGGCTGTACCCTTCCTCACTGGGTTTCTCTGAATGACTTTCATGTATAGATGGAAAGAATAATAATCAAAAGATAGCAATTATCCTTCAGTTCACAAGGAACTGAGACAAGGCTGAAGGAAAGTGTTAAAAAGAGAGGAAAAGCTCCTGCCAAGGTTTCTGGGATTTCCATTGGTTGGAAGGATGTCTTCTCATCCCTAACAATGATGACGCATATTCTAGCTTAAGTAGTATTGTCAACTTAGACCAACTCTGCCTTCCAAGGAGTAATAACCACCCTTAAAGTACTAGATCTCTCTCTGTTGGGGTAGCTTAGTGGACATATTTAAGGTTTTTCCTAATTGTATCTGATTTCATTTCTTGCCAGAAACCATTCAAAGAAATCATGTTCATAATTATTATTCATGGTTTATAATATAAATTAGTGATGGTTTTACATATATATATATATATATAATACATTCCATATATATGTATATAATTCAAGAAAAATTTTTTAAAGTCTATTATCAAGAGATTTGAGTGTCTTACATATGTATATGTGAATAAACACACTTTAGTCAAGTTTTATGCTAATAAAAATAAATCATTTAAGTAATTCTGGAGGTGGGAAGTTCTAATTATTACCTGCTTCAGAAAACTGAAAGTTTCATTTTTAAGTCTCACTTAACTACATGCGTTTCCTGAGACATGGAAAAGAGTTATTTCCTCAATGCTTCCCATTTTAATACTGACATAATGAAGTTGTCCAAATAACTGACATGCAGTCATAGATATTTGAAACTTAAATAACAAAAAACTGAAAGAGACAATTTATAGAATGAGCTCCAACAGTCATTGATATGTCAAAGTAGTTCTATCAACAATATTTGTACCAGAAAAGCACAAATATTTAATCAAAAAAGATAAACAGTCACAATACACAAACTTCTAAACCTGACTTTAGCAATCTGACTTTGCTGTGTCATTCAGGATAAAATTCAATTTGGGTGAAGTAGATGAATAATGTCACATGAATAGGGTAACAGACATCACTCTAAACTCCACAATCTGGATTCAGCTTAATGTATTGTAGTCACTCAAATAAAAGCAAAACAGTGTTTAAAAAAAACAAACAAACCAGGAATTGTGGAAATAAGGTATGCATTGCAAAGCAGCACACATAACTTAGTAATGGTGTTAGTAAAATTAAAACTATGACATTTTCAGCAAGATTGGCTTTGATTGATGGCTCAGCAGTTTGGCAATGACTTTGAGTATAGAAATAGGAATAGGAAGGCATAAGAGGGGAAAATATAAACTCCATGAGCAGGAATTCTATCTTGAGAATCACTATGTCCCCAGAACCTATTTGAGAGGTGCTTAATAATTGTTTAATTAATATATGAAAACATTCACACCAAATTTAGGTAACCTTTCCTGTTTAAGTTTTGGAGTTGTACCCTGGTTATGTAAGATGTGAAATTAGGGGAAGTTGGGTAAAGGATATATAAGAATTTCTTGTATTATCTGTGCATGTGTGCATGCACGTGCTTAATCTGGTCCTACTCTTTGCGACCCTTGGACTATAGCTTGCCAGGCTCCTCTGTCCTTGGGATTTCCCAGGCAAGAATACCGGAGTGGGTTGCCATTTCCTTCTCCAAGTATCTGTGCAACTCCTGTAAATTAAAAAAAAAAAATTAAAAACTGTTTCAAAATAAAAAGATTTTTTTTTTTTTAAGTTTCACTGTGGAGAATCATGAGATGGTCTGGGATAGTGAGATAGGGCTACCTGCCTGGACACTTCTCTGAAGACTTCGTGATAGTCATAGCAACTTTTCATGAAAATCTCAGAAGCAGCCAAAGGAGCAATAAAAAGTGAGTGTTACTGCCTCAGTCGTGTCTGACCCTTTGCAATGCCAAGAACTATAGTCCGAGATGCTCCTCTGTCCGTGGAATTCTCTAGGAAAGAATACTGGAGTGGATTGCCATTTCCTCCTCCAGGGGATCTTCCTGACCCCGGGATCGAACTTGAGTCCCCTGCATTGCATCTTCATCATCTGAGCCACTAAGGAAGTCCATAAGAAGTGAAATTAAAAAGCAATATCAGTGAACTATGTTCATTCTCTGAGGATGTTCAGAATATGAAGGAAAAGGTTTAATTTTTATATGAAATAAGATGGTAGATTAAGCTACTTTTATTATTTGTTAATATATTTGGATACTAATACAATGATGGCTCTGAATAGCTAAGAAATCAGAGATTCTCAAGTTGTCATAACTGATATATGGGCTCTATTCCTAGTGTAGAATGTGGCTTTTGGTTTACTAAATGTAAACCAAATGTAGGAAGAGTCAACTTTATTTGTGAAAGAAAAAAGAAAAAGGAAGGCAGAGAAGGAAGGAGAGAGAGAGAAGGGAAGGATGGCAGAAAGAAAGAGGAAAGAGAGAGAGGGGAGAGAAAGATGATAGAAGTTCCATTGTATTCTTTCTAATAAATGATACACTCAGCTTTAGATCAGAGCCAAAGAGATAGCAGAAGATGTCATCTAAAAGGCCTTCAGCTGTAGGCCATTCATATAAAGACTTTACATCTCAATGTGGTTTCAAAAATAATGTTCTAAACACACTGATTTTTAAATCATGTAAACATGTGTATGACTTTACAGATGTGGTTTGTGGGATTAAGGGTGGAGCATTCTTTGTTAGAAAGAATTCAGACAAGTGATACTAATACCACTGGGGAAGACACTGAGGTACTTAGAACACTGCGCTGCCAGTGTTTATTTTTAATATGATTTTACAGGCATAGAAGTAATATTTGGATTTATTTGCTTTATTCATTCTAAACGGTAATTTTCCACAGTAGTAAATGCTTTATCCTTAAAAACCAAAGGGGGCTTGATTAATAAACAAACAAAAAAATCCACAATGTCATTTTTTAGCACATGTTTTTTTTTCCCCCCCATCAAATCAATTGATCTTTCCTTGATGAATGAAATCCCTTCAGGCCTTGGTGACACTGACATTTAGAGAAACAGTTTCCAAAGACAATTTATTTCTAGAGACAGGAGTTTAGTTCACACTTTATTAGTCTTTTGTTTAATATTTTCCATTATTATTGATACTTTACTTTCACCATATCCTTAGACTGCTTATTGTATTATACACAACAAATACGTGTGTGTGGATGTTAAAATTCTAAACTTTATATTGATTATACTGAGGGTTTGGGGTGTTTTTGTCGGTTTCTATATCATTTAAAGCAAGATTTATTGTTACTGTTCAAAAACCTTAGGCTGCACTGACAGTGTAGAAACTTAATCACTTCAGGGAAATACCTCTTAGAACAGATGAGTTTGTCTATAAACAATGGAGGGTGACCCCAAATAAGAAAAGCCTGGCAGCCAAAAATGAAAAACAAAACAGTCAAATAGAACAAGAAGAGAAACAACGTGTCCACTATACACAAGAAGGTATAAGTATTAAGCAAATCTGAGGCGGGCAGAGAAGATGGACGACTGGAGTTAGCGCACTGTGGAACTGACTTCCTCCAAAAGGAAAATGGCTTCCCTTCCTCTTCCAGGTTGCAGGTCTGTACTCATCTTCCGCCTCCCCCACCTCTCCTTTTCCTTGCCACTCAAAGCCCAGTTTAGGTAGGTGGGTTTTCCCTCTGGAGACCTTGTCGATTCCATAAATAGGGGGTGTGAATCTTTGCTGGCATGACAGAGATTGAAGAGAAGGTAGGACTTTCTACCAAAGATGATTTCCTCTGTGTTGGTTCTATCTCACTGTGTAAGCATTACCCCTAAGGCCCAATGACTGCAAACAATGACCGGTCCTTTTCTTACAGTGTCTGTGAGTCATGAATCACGGCCTGAACTCACTGGGTCTCTGAGGCTCAGGCTGTCTCACAGGGAGTGGTCCAAACATCAGTCAGAGCTGTGATCATTTCAGGCCTTGAGGAGGAAGTGATCCACTTCCAGGCTCATCCAAAGATTCCAATCAATTATCTGAAGGGGATTACAGGAAATAATCATACAAAAATGCACTACAGAAAAAAGGAGAGGGAGCCAAATTGCTTGAGGAAGAAGGTGGAGGAACACACGATTTACACTCCCCAAATGCAGCAAGTCCTAATGCAAAATATTTGGTAGAGAAAAATAATTAGGTATAAAATAATTTTTACAAATATTTTATCTAGAAAAAGTAAGTATCCTTGATAAATGAAGTAAAGGAACCCCCAGTTTAATTTTTTGTGAAGCTAGAAAAAAAAATGCCTAAAACTATCTTGCATAAATTAAGTATGACAATAGGTTGGAAAGTACTGATGGTAATAGTTTGTGATTAACTTTTAATCATAAATCCTGAACTCAAAAGTTCAGCACACCCCCCATTTTAGAAAGAAAAACACTTAGGTTTTCAAATCTGAGAGCACAGGCACATCAATTTTAGTAGCTAACTTCATTAACAGCATTCAGTTTCGTTACACTTTCTAATTTTGCATTTATTTTTCCAGATGGTTGTAGAATATTTATATCACAAAAGTTTTCCTCCTAATAATAATATGAGCTTATTGTTTTTATTCTAATTCTCTGTGAAAAAGTAAAGAATTTAAATGGAAAAAATTTCAAAATGAATGTAAACTTTAAGACCAGCTTGGAGGAAAAAGTTTTATTGCAATGAGTTTCTTAAGAAGGATGCTGTCAAGAAGCCTCTGTGTTTAAATATGGTTTGATGTCACCTAAGTAATAAAATTCAATTTGCTTTTGTGCTTTAGTATAGCATTGGAGGATTGGAAACCTTCCCAGACTCACTAGGCTGGATATGAATTCTCACCTCCCTCAAACTTCTGTGTGCCGGGAGTGCCTTTCCCAATTATAGCTGCATTCTGACAGTAACTAACCATTACCCTGAGTGACAGGCAAAGAAAGCCAAGAGCCTTGAGGCTAAGAGAGATAAGTGAACGTGATCTCCAATAACACAGTCAAAGAGGATTCTTCCTAGACTTGTTCTCAGGTCTACTGTAACAGGGGCCAATTGGTGTGTATAACTTGCACAGATGCATTGTTGGGACACAGTGAATACATCATAGGGACATAGCTACAAGGCGAGGTGATGCAAATGAGGTCATCATTTGCATTTGATGACCCCATTTGTTTTGCTATTATATCAAAACAGCAACAAATAATTTAGCAGTCATAAGTAATTTGCTAATACAGTGGCAAATTTCTCCATAGTAAGAGCAAATTAGTGATTATGAAGAAAAGGTATACCTCTATTTTACTGACAGCTTTCATAAGATTATTTCTAGGCAGCTAATTTTTCTAAACTTTTTTTTTAAGAGTAGAGAAGAAGCTGAGGATTTTTGAGTTCAGTGTTAAATTTTACACTTTAGGAAACATTGTTATTTTCAAGGGAGAAATTTAGAAAAGCAAAAAACTGTATATATTCAAACTGAAAAATCCCCACAAAAATGCTAAAACTAAAACAAAAGGTACACTCAATTCTACTTCATCCTAAGAAATTGTCTTTAATATTAAAGTTGTGATTTTTCCCATCGAATTCACACAACACACATGCACACATACACACAAGTTACCGATAATGAACAACACCTAATTATCTGATCTATGAACTAATTGAGCCA
This sequence comes from Muntiacus reevesi, assembly GCF_963930625.1. NCBI lineage: Eukaryota > Metazoa > Chordata > Mammalia > Artiodactyla > Cervidae > Muntiacus > Muntiacus reevesi. Next base: position 10,106,877 of record NC_089260.1, read on the forward strand.
CTAATAGATTTCAGAAATATAATTGCATTTGATGTGTGAATCTGACCTTTATAATCATTTCTATACCTAATCCTTTAGTTTAGTTATTAGCTTTTTAATCACTTAAGTTTTAAAAAAAAGAAACTACAGAAATCCAATCTAAATGAACCATTTTTCCATTTTCAGTTATTTGAAAGTTTATTTCTGAGATAACTGAATCTTCCTTGAACCTTTTCTCCATAGTTTTTCACCTGCTGACCTGTAAAGTAAAAATTCAACAAGAGGGGAGTCTTCTAAACCAGGTTTTCCCAAAGTGTACTTCACAGAACATTTGTTCCACAAGATAGTAGTAGATATTCAGAGTTTAAATATGAAGCAGAAAAGTCAGATTAAATAATATTGACTAAGTTTCTTTATTCTATTGTTCTTTAGAACTTTTATTCTTATGAACACTTCTTATGAATATCCAGGAAGTGAGGACTTTAGATGACACTTCCCAGGAATATCGGGAGCTTCTCACGTCGTGCCAGTGGTAACTAATGCGCCTGCCAATGCAGGAGAAGTAAGAGATGTGGGTTTGATCCCTGGGTTGAGAAGATCCCCTAGGGAGGGCATGGCCACCCACTCCAGTATTCTTGCCTGGAGAGTCCCACGGACAGAGGAGCTAGTGGGCTATGGTCCATAAGTTCTCAAAGAGTCCAACGCAACTGAAATAACTTAGCATGCATGCATGCACACACACCAGGATACTGGTTAGAAAGAAAAGAAGGAAAATGAAGTCACTCAGTCGTGTCCGACTCTTTGCGACCCCATGGACTGTAGCCTACCAGGCTTCTCTGTCCATGGGATTTTCCAGGCAAGGGTCCTGGAGTGGGTTGCTAGTTCCTTCTCCAGGGGATCTTCCCGACCCAGGAAACGAACCCAGGTTTCCTGCACTGCAGGCAGACGCTTTACCCTCTGAGCCACCAGGGAAGTCCCAGGATATTGGTTATGGAACTTTTATTAATTGAACATTTTAAGGGTTAGATTTTTTGAGAAATCCATTAGATTAGGTTCAGGAATTTTTTAAATGACATCTTAGGTAACCAGAACTTCGTAACTGTAGCAGAGTGATATGCCTGATTAATTGGAACAGAAGCAGCCCTAAACACAGATCACAGTAACTTACTGAAAAAAGTGTGCGAAAAAATTGAGATTTTGTTTTTCTTTCTTTTGTTTTCTTTTAGTACTGGCATTTCACAGAAGAATATGTTCATACAACAAGTTGACATATGAAAAAGTTCAGAAAGAAAATGCTTGTCAATAGTAGAGGTGAGAAAAAAAAAAAAACAAACCTGTGGTATATTCAAATAATTAAATACTATAAAGTAATAAAAACAAGTCACAAATTTATAAAGCACTTCAAATAAAATCTCAAAAACTTAAATGCATAATATAAATATATATTTATGATCTCATTTATGCAACTATCCAAAAATCAGGAAAAGTAACCCTTTTTCTGGAAGAGGGATGCTTGCTTAGGTGTTAAAACCATGAATAAAAGCAAAAGACAAAAATAGTTACCATGACAAGCAGAATTTTGGTCAGCTGTAGTAGGGAGGGGGCTTCCCAGGTGGCGCTAGTGGTAAAGAACCTCCCTGCCAATGCAGGTAACATGAGATGCAGGTTCGATCCCTGGGTCAGGGAGGTCCCTAGAGGAGATAATGGCAACCCATGCCAGTGTTCTTGCCTGGAGAATCCCATGGACAGAGGAGCCTAACGGGATACAGTCCATGGGGTCACATGGAGTCGGACACAACTGAAGTGACTTAGCATGCACGCATGCACATAGTAGGGAGGAAGGGAAGGGATGTCTACTGGGACGAGCCCCATTAGATGCTGGGGGAAGGAATCTGGGGTGCTGGAAACGTTCTTTCTTCTCCTGGGTCATAACTACTGGGTGTTTGCATTGATATAAGTCTTAGTGCTGTACTTTTGTGTTTTGTATTTTTTTCTAAGTGAAAAGAAAAGAGCAACTCATGTTATTTTGAGGTTAGAGAGTTCAAAACTTAGGTCCAAACAAATTTACTTGTTTTCGAAGCCAGTTTTGGAAAATGTGTGTTATCTCTGAGTATGACCATGCTACGGGGCAAGAAGGATACAAAGCACCCTCACAAGTCAGACGGTTCAATTTCAATCCCTTCATAAAAGATTAATATATGTAGTGACATATAGGAAACTGCAAATTAAACAAAGAGAAATGGTGGTTCTCCATCAACATCTCTTTTGTCTCAACAGTTACTACCTTCCAAGCACTGATAACGAGCAATCTCTACAAAAAGGACATCAAGTTGTCAGCCTAGTTCCCAAAGCCACTCCAAACAAAGGATGGTCACAATCGTGGAAGGTTAACATCTGTCTTTGCTTTTGGCTACTCTATCATAAATGTCATGATAAGTCACCAGTAACTGAATAAAATAATAAAAATTAAAAAACAAGACCGTAATAAGATTTCAGGGTTTGCTGATGTAACAACATCTACAAACAATTTTTCTCTGCTCCAGAGGCTACCCCCAACAATTTCACTAGACTACAACTGAAATCATGTTTCTTAATTCATCCTTTATAAAGATTTAAATCACGTCTGCTCTCCATCTCGGGTGTAAGAAATCAGAGGCCCCTAAGTGATTTTCAGAGAGTCAAATGCCATGTCATTTATAGGGTGGCAGTCAGGATTAATGACCTTTAATTTGAGCTCAGATAACTTTAACTCCCCATGGGGGTAAAGGGAATGGAAAATCTGGACAATCAGTTCCCTAAACACACTTTGGTGAGTCCATGCTGATGTGCTTGTTGTTGCTGCTAATGACATTCCTGATAAGACATTTTAATGGAAAATATTTTAAAATTATTTATTGAGTGCTTACAGAGCATTAGGCACTTTACTGATCCCTTTGCTTCAACTATCCAATCATCCTAATAAAAACCCAGTGAAAGGGTTTTATATCCCCATTTTACAAAAAAAAAAAATTGTTTTACCTAACCGGAGCCACTAACATGAAAAAGTTCTAAGATGTTGGGAATAAAGATACAAACATGCAGTAGTTCATGTAACTGTTTTGAAGGTTGAGGTCGGTAGGGAAAGAGCGAATTAGCCAACATGGCATGGTCAGGCTCTCTTGCCCCACAGCCTCTTGCACTTGCCCCACATTTTGCAAATAAAATGTAACAGCTGAGATCACTTATGGCTCTGGTCACGCGAGGTGCTCGCTTGGCCATGGGCTACTTTTGTTATATAAGCTCCACCTGGAAAGCCCTGGGGGCTACGTTATGTGATGTTACGGCCGCAGCTTTGGCTGCTGCACCAGACGGGAAAAGATAAATGTGTCTGCAGTTCCTACTGCTCCTTGCATCTTCTTCCAGCCTTTTAGCTCACTCCTTGCCACTCTGGGCTCAACAAAGTGCGCACAGTGAGAGACAGAGACACAGTCGGCGCTCTGAGCAGGATTAGCTAGACAAGGTGGCATAGGGGGCTTTGAAAGCGCTGGCACTCTTGGCAATAAACCCAATATGTTGTTTCTCAAACTGAGGTCCTTGGACCAATTGCATTAGAATTATCTGGGGAAACTAGGAGCTCACAGATTCTATGTTTCTTTTGCAGACTTACTAAAGCTGAAGTTCTGGGGTATCAGCTAAGAATCTCCATTTTTAGCCAGTTTCCTAGGTGACTCATATGCAAGCTGAAATCTGAGAACTAGTCGTCTGCACAAAGGGGGCAGCGAAATGGTTAAACAGACAACCCCTGAACCAGCTGCCTTTAAAGAAGGGAAGTTAAATACTGCTTCACAGAAGGCATTGTAACTTCTTTCACTGGAGCAGTGGAAGAGGGTTGTTGTTTCTGATATCAGATTTGGTCTAAAAGGTTCTTCCAGTCCAAAGCTGATTCCCACCACTGCAGTGTTCAGGAATAAAATGAAAGAAATACAGAGACAGAGCTAACTTGTCATCCCAAAAAAGCATGGAGCTTGATTTCTGCCGTGTATTGAAATATACAACTTAGCAACTAAACAACAAAAACAACTGATACATAACTTAGGGGCCGTAAATGGAGATATTGTCCCTTGAAGTAGAGTCTGTTCAAATGCTGGTTGCTCTTAATCTTTCCCCAGGTGGCACTGATCATCCCCAGGTACAGTGTTCAGCTGGTTCCTGTGAATGCACCTGGGTAAAGCTTCCACCTGCTCCTAATGGTGAAGCTCGGCAGTTACTTTCAGGGCCATGCTCTAGTTTCTGAATCTGCTGTGCATTATTAATTATGCTGAAGCCCAACATTTACTAGGTCGTACGGAGCTCTTATTCTAATGTGGGTTGTGGGAAATCCACAGTCATTTTTTGTCACCATCCTACAGTCTAGAGTTGAAGATCCCTTCAAGGGATCCTGGTGAAGATAACTGGGCCGGTTAGTTCCCATAGCTGCATCCAGGCCCTGAGGGTCAAGGAGGCAGAGTAAGTCACCAGCACCCAGAGAGATCAAGTCCTAACACACTATTTCTCCCAATATTATCCTCTCTTTTACCAACAGATCTCAAAAGACTACAGTTTAACTTGAGGACAGTGAAAGGAGTAGCTTTCTCTAATTGAGTGAAAAGTTCTGTGACTAGATTCATTCCTATGTAGTTCTTAAACCCTGGCTTGTATTTGTGCTACATTTGATTTCCCACCCCAGAATGTAAGAACACAATTGTGTTAGACACCACAAAACATTGTGCTGTTCTGGAACTAGACGGTGATATATGTGGAGCACTGTGAATATGCTTAATGCCACTGAATTGTATACTTGATTAAATTGGTGGATTTTATGTTATGGATATTTTACCACAGTTAAAAAAAAACAATTGATTAAAAAAAACGAAGAAAACACTGTCACATTCAGCCATGAAAAAGCAAATGGAACTTGCTTCTGATGGTGTCTGATAGCTTCCAGCTTGACCTCTGCATGCTGGAATTGTTACCTACTTATTCATCATTTGTTTTTTAAATTTTTATCCAATGACATTATACAGTTGGTACTTGCATGTATCGTGACAAATAACTGAATTTCTATATATTCATTAAAATTATTTTTATTCATAAAACAAGTATCCATTGAGATTTACTGTAAATGAGACACTGTACTAGAGATTGCTGAAAGGCAGAGATGAGTCAACAAGACCCTTGCCCTCCTGAGATTTGCCATCTAACAACAGAGTAGTTAGAAAATACTTGAGTGCCTTCCATATGCCAGGCACTGCCCAGGTGGAAGGAAACAAAATGTAGGACACAGTCCATATCTTTTTGGTGAGTTCAGAGTCGAGTCTGGAGAGAGGATTTAACACATATTCTACCAGAGCGGGAGCAAAGGCATTATAAGACACAGGCATCAGATGGAAAAAACCACGAAGAAGACTGGTTTCAAGACATCATGACCTTTATTGAGAAGTGCATGTAATACACAGACATTCATGGCTTTAGGCGAACCTGTACTTAAGCAGCTCTAGGCTCTGTTCTCCTCACGCAGTGGTTTATACAGACCCTGGGAAAATGCAAACACAATGCTCAAATTTTTTTCTCCATATTACAGTTCTAGTTAATCCAGTTATCATAGCACCAGTTATCTGACATCTCTATATATTCAGTAACAAACCCCAAGGGCTAGGCTATTCTAGGACTTATACATACCCCTCCATTAAGAGGACTGACTCTGTGACCTTGCACGAGTTATTTCTCTTTTCTGAGTTCTAAAACAATGGATTTAGGTGCTCCAAAGATGACTATTTCTGTACTTATGTATCTTGCCATGTGACCCAATACTTCAGATGTAAGGTTTTAGAAAAATACTTGATACAGCTGAATGTTTCTTTAAGATTAATAATAAAAAATCAGCACTGCTACACTGGAGACTTGAGTGCCAAGGGATAAGTGGTATCTAATAATTAATAAAAAGTGGTTGTGAAGCATTTTGCAAATATAAAATGCTAGATAATTTATAAATATTTAAATAGTTATTAAATTTAATATGAATATTACATAGATTCCATTTTGATTTTCTATGCCACTTTATTGCCTCAGAGTGCTTCACTGATATTAATTATGTTACTGTTGGTGTTATTGCTGTTAATTGTATGGTTTCTGGAGGGGTATATTCCAGGTACAGAAGAGAGGGAAACTTGGGTGAATAAATTAATTGTAGGATTTTATTACTGGAAGGAGTTATTCTTTTCTGTTGCAGTATATTTGAGGTTTGTCAGTTAAGTGCCTGGTTCATAAGTTTCTGTCGTTACTTAGATCTGGTTTTGACTTTGTTTCTTCTGATCTTATTTGCTGAATTATAAATTCCTCCAAGTCACACACCACTTTATTCAGCTTTGCATTCCTCCAAAGCTTCATAGTGCAATGTCTAGTTAACTGCTTAAAAAAATACTTGCTAAACCTTGAAAGAGAAGAAAGCTAACACAGTAAATGGTCACAGGTCCTAGTGGTTCCACTTCATAACGCAAGCAATGTTCACACATTCTCAAGGAGGCAAATCGTCCCATTTAAGAGATGAAGAAACTGATAGCATGGCTGACCCAGGAGAGTTCAAAATGTATCCACCTGTTAAGTGATGGATCCAACTCCATTTGATGCTAAAGTGCTTACCTTTTCTTATCGCTTAATATCTCTATAGAAACTTATCAATTAATGAAGAAGTGGAGTTGTTGGGAACAGGAGATTGTAAGGAATTATTTCATTTTAAAACATCATTCTTAAGTGAGGGTTAGAAAAGGCTTTGGAAACTTGACAAAGGAAAGAAAAAGGAAGCAGCGATGGAGAAGGGGGAAACAATAGACAGACCCTGCAAAGCAAGAAAGCATTGAAATACAAGGAATGCTGCGAACACTTGGATGCAGAAAAGCAGACAGACCAGAACTCACAGACCACCTCAAGGTAGTAACATGCGCAGGGTGGGGAGGGAGGATCATCAGGAATAGGATTTACCTAATACCCCAGAGGCTTAGTTGTGGAGGTGTGATGGAGTCTATAAGCAAAACCACAAAGCAAGCACAGGAGAAAGTAATTGGCTTTGCTGATAAGAGGCGAGCAGAAGAGCTGGCTGCAGGTGGGCCCTGTGATAAGCAGAATGTATGATGCTGTGAAGCCTTGATTGGAATAGTTTAATAAAAGCATGTGACTCTTGCCAATTAGAAGCTAGAGGTAAAATATGATTCTGCTGCTAATTTTGCATCCAAGTAGAATTATACTGTGATCAGGCTAATAGAATGGCATTGAAAATCCATCAGCACTGCATGGGAGACCCACTATCTAGCAAGCAGCTGAACAGAAGCAGTAAAGCATAACTATCTCTACTTCACCTGGCCCGTGAGCAGCTCCTGCGGAAACAGACTTGTGCAGAGGCAGCTTGAGAAGGGGAATCGAGGGTTCCCAGTGTCCACATGGGCTTCCCAGGGGGCACAGTGGTAAAGAATCCACCTGCCAATGTAGGAGACGCAGGAGACCTGGGTTCGATCCCTGAGTCGAGAAGATCCCCTGGAGGAGGAAATAGGAAGCCACTCCAGTATTCTTGCCGGGAACATTCCATGGACAGAGGAGCCTGGTGGGCTACAGTCCATGGGGTCACAAAGAGTCGGACTCGACTGAGCACGCACATGAGGTACACAGGAAGAGGGTCCAAGCTTCACCACCCAGCCCCAAAGAGTCCCTGGCCGGCTGGGAATTGGGTACCTCTGGATGTACTATACCCTGAGGGGCTTCTAGGGTAATCTAAGAGTGGTTCTTCCACAGCCTGCCAAGTGTCACCCTGCCGGAATCCCATGCCTATTGGAGGCCCCTCTGTGAGATGAGGTCCTAATGTTTTAGACCAGGAAGGTCCTGCTGGAGATTTCTCTCCCTAGGGTTAAGCTTCACTTCAACTCCAGTAATTAAGAAAGAAAGAAAGCAAGCATTCAACAATGTAGAGAGAAACTAGTGTCTGAGTGTACATATAAGTGAACCAACCTGATAAAAATACAAAACAAACAGGATATTCTCTTCTTTGCCACAAGTTATGATTCTCTTTCCTCCTGACTCCCACCACTTCTCTCTTCTGTACTGTCCACACTGGGACTTGGATTAAAAGCTGATTGGCATCTGCTGTGTGTCCTAATTTCCCAAGAGCGTATGCATGAATTTACAACAAAGGAGCTCTCCTTTTATTTCCATGAAATGCGATGCACGGTGTCATTCAGCAGCTAGTGACATGTGGGCTAGCAATAATAAGGCCTTGCCTTTTGAAATAATCTGTGAAGAGTCATATTTAACTGTTCTTTCTATTCAAATGAATTCAGATATTGAGATCATATTGTAGAGCATCTGAATTCTTAAAGCACCATGCAACCTGAGGTGCTATCCTGGTAGAGAAGCCACTGCCTTTTCTTTGGAACAGAAACTACTTAGCTGGTACTGAAAGAAAGATTAACAAACCACACCCAACCCACAGGCCTCCTGAGGCTTTGTACTGATACTGCTTTTCCAGTCTCATTCTTTAAGCCAGGCAAATACCACCCTAACTTCCACTCTGGTATTCAAATCCAAGTAGGTAAATTAACACTGCTGTTTCTTCTGAGAGGTGATAATACTGGCTTGATTTGGAAATACCAAAGTGAAGACCTTCTCATCCATTAAACAAAAACACTGAATTTCTTCTTTCACATCTCAACAAAACTGAAAATAGAAAACTTTTTTTTTTTTTTTTAATCAGAGAGCATGCTGATTGGTTCAGACTGTTTTTAGCTCAAGTACATTTATGAGCAACAGAGACGCACAACATAGGAGGACCATGCTCAAGCCCTTGAAGTGTCTGATGAGGAACTAAATATTTGAGTCTTTATAATAATCTGATGCTGACGTTGCAGGAAAACGGGGTGCAAGAGGCTGATCATGTCCCACGTCTCTGGCCAGTTCTTGGGAGGGGTTGCCAAGTGAAGGTCCTTGACTTTACGCAGAAAAGAATTTGAGAGCAAGCCATAGGAGAGAGAAAGCAAGTTTGTTTAGAGAGATACACATTCCATAGACAAAGTGTGGTCTGTCTCAGAAGGTTAGAGTGGTCCTGAAATACAGGGTGGTTAATTTTTATTGGTAAGTTTATAAGCTAATGAGTGGGGTGAGTATTCTAACTATCTTGGAGCAGGGGTGAGAGTTTCTGGGAATTGGGTCACTGCCCACTTTCTGGCCTTTTGAGGTTGGCCTTGGAACTATCATAGCACCTATGGGTGTGTCATTCAGCATGTGCTATTATATCACAGTGAATGTCTAATGGGCTCCAGTTCTACTAAAAATGGAATCTTCCACCATCTTGGGTCTGGGAGGTTCTAACCAGTATTTCTGTACTATCTTCAAAGCTATGTCATCCTGCTCCCTTCCCTCCTGTCTCATTGATTTGTATGTTATTGATTCTTAGCATAATTGACAAGAAAGCTAATATGGTTAGTTCAAGAGGTCTAGTTGCTACAAAATTGCTTACTGAGTAAATGAATGAATTACAGTAATGCATAAAATAAATGTTAAAACAATACAAATGCAAATGAGTACTTTTCTACATAATCTTCCCTTTTATATTTTATGGAAGTAATAATTGTAACCATTATCACTCTTGATAATTGATAATTCTTGATAGCATGAGCATTCCTCCATATTTATTTTCTAACATATATAGTAGGCAAAATAATGGTCTCTCAAAGACATGCATGATGTTACTTCAGTCGTGTCTGACTCTTTGTGACCCCCATGGACTGTAGCCTGCCAGGCTTCTCTGTCTGTGGGATTCTCCAGGCAAGAATACTGGAGTGGGTTGTCATGCCCTCCTCCAGGTGATCTTCCAGACCCAGGGATTGAATCAGCATCTCCTGCAATTCCTTATATTGCAGGCAGATTCTTTACCACTGAGCCCCCAGGGAAACTCCTCTCAAAAATATTCATGTCCTAATCCCTGGAACCTGTGAACTTTACATGGTAATAGAGATTTTGCAAATGTGATTAAGTTAAGGATTTTTAGATGAGGAGATTATCCCTGATTATCCCAGATGATCTGGATCTACCAAATTAATCACAAGGGTCCTTACAAGTGCAAGAGGGAGGCAAGAGAGCCAGAGTCAGACTGGAATTTGAAGATGCTACACTGGTGCTTTTGAAGACAGGAAGGTACCACAAGTCAAGGAACGCAGGCAGGCTCAAGGATAGAACTGACATTCCTAACCTGTCATATATTAGTCTGTAATATATGATGGATGCATGACCCATTGTGCTAACATTCTTTATCAGGAGTTGTTATATTGCTGAACTCAGGTTCATCTGATCACTGCTCAAAAGGCAATAATGATGAGGCAACTGTCAGTAGAAAGGAAAGATGCTTTAGGCAGAAAGGCCAGCAGTCTGGGGAGAAGGTGAACTTATGTCTGGAGATCATCTCTGCAGATTCTGTTAAGTTATTACAGCTTTTAAAGGGAAGGTGGGGGAAGAGAATCTCAGCGAATCATCCAGCCAGGAGGTTGGGTTCTGCATTGTTGTCTAATGTGTGCAGACTGGCTAACTCTTCAGATGTTATCTTCCCCATGTGCTCCGCCTGCAGGATTTCTTAGGGGGGCTGCTGGGGGTTAGAAAGCTAATCATTCTTTAACTACTTCTTTCTTCATTGTTACTTCTTTTTATCTAGGAAAAGAATCAACAGGTTAGGCAAGGCATGGTGTGCATTCAGGAGAATAAAAGTCAGGAGTTAGTTTAAATTGCCTAGTGATCTCATTCCTCATAATTAAGTTCTTTCAAGGTTAGAGGGAAGTAGAAATGGGCAAACAAGAAGGGTGCAGAGGAACTGCTTTCAGTTAATCACCACAACCTATTTGCATGACATGTGGGTTGCTTGTTCATATTAAGGTTCCCTCCATTCCATCACAATTGTCCCTCTGAAACCTTCTCACTGATAACAGTAACTCACATCTTAATCTTTATGCCACATCTTAATCTTTATCTTTTAACCCTAAACCTAACCCTAAACCCTAACCCTAACCCTAACCCTAACCCTAACCCTCTACAGCCATGCAGAAAAACAGGGGGGCAGAGTCAGGGTTTCACCTTTTCTCTAAAGGACAGAAAGCTTGCTGCAAGCTGTCGCACCAAGAATGACTTCGTTAAGTCCTAATTCAGGCTGAGTTAGAGTGCTGGGTGCCCTAGTTACTGAAGCAAAAGTTATTGTGGACAAAATTAGGTTGCAGATACAAATCTGAGTTTAAATGTAACAAACATTAAAGAACAAACAAAAAACCAAAGGGTTAGAGAAATTAGAATGAGCTTTCAATGAATTCTTCCCTTGATTATGAGATCCTTCATTGTAAGGATTATGTTCAAGTTTAAAATTCTCAGAATCTGGTACAGTTTACTGAATTTGGTAGAAGTTAAGTTAAATGTTCATTGTAGACTGTTCATTGACTGTTCATACCATTAAAAATATATCTCTATGGACATTGTTTCATTGCTCAGCAGTCTCTCTTGAAGGTTCTGGGATTTTCCCCATTAGTCTTGAAAATATAGCTCTATGACTGTCTCAAATGACATTTTCAAGGCCAGTAAACTGACTTCTGCAATTTTCTTTCTTACAAGATAATATTAGCATGTCTGCATGAGTTAATGTGTTTTCATCAGAATCCTCTAGGATATAGCAAATTATTCAACTTGGTTTTAATAGAACAATAAATAAATTAGGAAAAAATATCCATGATAAATATAACAACTGTCCCAGGATCCATAATACCCAACCAGTAGTAACAAGAAGAATGGCCTTCTAAAATGCAAGCTTTTTCTTACAAACACTTATAAATCAACAAAACTCACAGAAACTCACTAGAGCTCTCCAACATAAAACTTCTTTTAGGTAAAATAGCCATAACATTTTAAACCCTCAAATGTACCAAAAGTATTAAAGAATTAGCAGGCAACGATACTAGATCCTGCTCTTAGCTGAATTTTATGTCAACTGGGGCACGTTTTCTAAAAGTAAATATCTATCAACTATCCCAGATTTAATATCAACAAAAACAACGCGTGTGATCAGCTGGAAAGAAGAAAGTTCCGTAAGGAAGACGTAGAGCTTAGGTCAAGTTTCTGATGTGTTTTCTTGTCCGCAATTTACTTGAAGGAGTCCCTCTATGTGGTTTGACACAGGTTACAACTGAGCAAGCCAGCAGGTGTGAGAGATCCTGAAGAATCTCACCCAGGACCCGTCAGTTGCTCAGAGGAATGATAAACCAGGTTCGATAGTGGGGCTGCAGAGAGTGGAGGCGAAGGCCCGCTGAAGTCTTTCTGCGGTGACACTCTGCTCTTCCTCCTAGAGTTTCCCTCTCAGTTCGACTCCTATTCTCTTGCTCCTCGGTTCTACTTTTCTAATCCACTCTCCTTCTTTTCATCACTTTTCTTACCCTCCTTTATTTTCACATGTATTTTTTTTTCTGTCTGCTTTTTTCTTTGTAGTTAACTGGACTTGACCAGATGTTGATATGTATTTTTATGACATGATATTCATGCAATACATGTTTAAATGCTTTGCTTTTCATCTTGTCAATGGGCAAGTTGGACATTCTATGTATATTTTTCCTCTCTAAAAAAGTTATTTCATTTTAACTTCTTCAACACTGATCATTTTCTGTATATTGTTCTTCAAAGACTGGGTTTCCATTCTGTGGTCGACAAATGCTCCAGTGTGCAAGCTTTTCTTTAGTTCCCGCACCTGCAGAGACGCGGCCCAAGTGACCCAGTATTTCAGAGGGAGAAGCAGAACGTGGCCGAGAGAGAAAACTGCTTTTCAAAAAGAAGCCATCATTAAGCTAAGATGCACAAAGAGCAATTGTGAATTTGTGTTTAGGGACCTAGAATTCTCACCACTACCCTGATGAAATATAAAGGTGAGAGGTATTTTACTGATGTGCTTTTCCTTTAAAATAAATTGCAGTGTCTAATGCTAATGTAAAAACATGATACCCTCAACTCCATTTAGATTTTTGTTACTGACAAAAATAGGAAACTCACTGATGCCCTGAAATATCTCCCTGTGGTTCAGGCAATATTGTCTAGGATAAGTTTTTCAGGATGAATTTCAAACTCTTGAAAGCATTAAAGACAAAGGCCCCTCTATTCCAATGGGAATGTAGAAAATATGAATAAATCATAACACTCTGATGTCAAGGCATTACTAGAGGTCAAGTGGACTTCAAGCTATGTGGCAACTTCTTATCTGACATTTTAATAGAATTTCATTTCTCCTAAGAAGGATAAAAAATTTTGCTTCTTGTATTATTTTCAGATGAGGGATACTCATTTGAATTAATATCAAGATGCATCCCACGCAGAATTTTTAAAAAATCATCAATCTGCCATCTTATCCACATTATTTTGTATCTTCGGGCTCTTGATGTAGTTTTTATGAACAGGATTCAAATAAATTGGCTCTTTTTCCTTGGTGGTTTCTTTAATTACTTTGTTATTATCCAAGGAACTGGCTTAATTTAAATGAACACTGTGTTCTTGCTACTACTATCCAGAGAAAACACAGACTCAGAACATGCTGTTTTGTAGTTAAAGTGTATTTCTCTGCATGGGATGCCAGAATCTGGCAGTTCAATGGCATCTTCCTGTTTTATATAAAGAGTGAACTCAATCCATCTTGTGAAATCAATGACTTCCCCCAAACACCTATTCATTTCACTAGCTACAATGAATAAGTAGCAAATATATAAAGCAATGCCTTGCTTTAAGTAAATCAGATAACATTTCACTCAAGACAAGCAATCCAGCAAGTCTATGTAGCTTTTTTCCGCCAAAAACATCTGTATAGGAGGTACTTTTTAAAACCAATTATGGGCCGATGTTATCGTGAGTGATCCAGTGGCCCTCCCCTCAACTTCCCAGATTTTGACATTACACAGACTCTTACTGAACATTTATTTAGAACCAAGATGTTTGCAAAGGTGCAGGATTCCCTCCCTCTTTATAGCTTTGATCCAACAAAAGTATAGAACAAGTTTCAAAGGAACCTAAAATATATATACATATACATATGTATATAAACATTAAGATGTTATAAGTATTTTACAGACACCATGAAAATATAAAATTGCATTTCATTTCCTGAAATAGTTTTCAACCCCAGCTCCATCTCTTTAACTAAAGCCATGTGTGAGGAAAGCAAGTTTAATCTTCGGAAACATTCAGTTTGGGCTATTGACTGAGCCCCTACAGAAATCATGGCCTTTCTCCTGTTGCAGGTAGGATGGAGATCAGACATGCGCATCTGCTAGCAGAGGAGCCAGACTCGGAGCAAAGTAAGGTGTTTGCTGCCCCTGCATGTGCAGCAGGCTCTTCCTGTTTCGTTTCACATCTTTCACCTGAGAATCTACATGTCTGTCATACCGTGGAGAATGGAATCTTCTTATTTTTTAATATGCAACAAGTAAGCTAAAACGTGACCCTTTGCCAGAGGTGGCCTTGCCTATGATGCCAGGAGAGTTGGTACATGCCCTCCAAATGATGGCAGGGACTATATACGACTATTGGAGGGAAGAAAGAGTGTCACGAATTGTAAGCTTCAAGGTCAAACTAGAATGATTGTAAAAGCTCCCCTTCTAAAATCAAATGCACCTAAATTTAAATGTTGCTATGTGATCTTAGCTCCTGTAGGCCTTAGTTTCCTCATTTCTGAAATGGGGATGTAAGCAGTGCCTGCCTCTTTGGATGGTACTGTGGGAATTCAACATGAAAAAGCCCCTGAGAACCTTGGCATGGCTGCTGGCATATACTGTTCAATATCATCACCACTGCTAAAGTGGGCTCAGAAATTCTCGTCATGCCCTGAAACAAACTGTCTGCTATCACCCCCGGCATTTATCGCTTTAGCTAGTATGTCTCAAAATGTACTTCTAGGACTGCCTGCATCAGACTCTCTTAGAGAGCTTGTAAACAGTGCAAATTTCTGGCCTCTGCTCCAGACCCCAGAGTCTCTGGGTGTTAGGTTGGGACGCTCCACTTTTCATAAGCTTGCTAAGTTTGAAAACCACTGCCCTAAATGAGGTCACCTCTCAGCCTGTGCTCCAAAGCTTATGAGGCTGACACCAAGCGCGCTCGACTCAGACAGCTAGCCATTACGGACCCCTGCTGGGCCCCTTTTACACGAGTGCTTATTCAGGTACGGACTTAATGAGAAAGCGATGTTAATGGAACAAACTCGACTCAAATGCTGTGCCCAGAACCTCCTGTACCTTCCTCCTCCTGCCTTCTGTAGCTAGGTCATTTTATGTACCCCACCTCTCTTTCCTTCTCTCTGCCAGTAAATCCTGCAAACCCTCCACATCTAGCTCAGAGCCATTTCTTCAGGGGAAAATGGCCTGACTGTATTCCTTTCTTCCATTTTTGTATTCCTACACCAAGTAGCATCTGTAGAAGTCCTCTGGCTATTAACCACGTGGTCCCGTTTGTACCGTTTTCTAAAACTGGCATTGTTACCTGTGCTTGCCTTCTGCATATCTTTGTCTGTCTCCCTCTCTCCTGAGGATATAAATCTCTTAAAGGCAAACGCTCTCTGTTAGACTTCTTAGACTTCTCAGTTGTCCTTGAGGACTGTGCATAGGGCTCTGAAGTTCATTTTCTGGAAACATCTGTTGAATGGGGAGGTGCGGGTCAACATGTACACACTTCAGGTTTTCTTTGCAAAGTGTGAGAAATGGAAGAATTGATGTTTCCTCTGATTAATCTTAACAATAAGTAGGACAAGCAGGTAGGTTGCATGTCTCCTGATATAAGGACATAGGAAATCTACAGCATCACCTGAGAAACATCCTTGCTTGAAAATTTGAACATGAGTCTAAAAAGGTCTCTAGATTTACCAGTTTACAGAAAATGCGAGGGATGGAATAATTAGGTAAATTTCACCATACAAAATTATCAAACAGATTCAGAGAATTGGAGGTGATGTGACAAATGATAAATCAATGACATAGAAAAAAATTTGAGGAAGAACTGTTAACAAATAAAAGGGACTTTATAGAGAGACACTATGGGCAATATGCTGAACTTTTAAGATAATGAAGGAAGTTTGAATATGAACTGGACATTTCAATGAAATGAATAATTGCTATTAAACTTTTAGGTGTGAAAATGGCATGGTGGCTCTATTTTTATATGCTTTTATCAGTTATATATGCATGCTAAAATATTTACAGGTTAAATGAACTAGTGTACTTTAAAATATTCCAAAGGAAAACATAGGGGGACAGGTGAAACATGATTGGCAAAGTGTCGATAACTGTAGAAGCCTGACGATGCATACAAGAGGGTTCATTATTCTAGTCTCTCTACTGTTGTATATGTTTAAATAACAAAAAGCTTAAAAATATTTGGGCAGAAACATACCTCATACTCACCCTTTCCAATGGAATGAGAATAGAAATGCTTGTTTTGAATGTAAAAGATTTCATTTTCAAAACAGATTTTTTTAAAGCTACCATTCAGAATATTTTAAATTTATTATTTATGTTATACATTTATATGCTGACTTATTCCACAAAGGATTTGAGAAGGAAAGTTTTTGGAATGGATATAATTGCTGCAGAAAACATTGTTTATGCATTCATTCATTTAGGTCACTTAGAGGAGGTTGCAGCACCAGGGGTCTCTGGTTGCAAGTACAAAGAGAAGATAATAATCTAAGGGACCCCCTCACCTGGATGATTTTCCCATGTCAATCAGGCAAAAGCCTGATTGAACAGATGGGCCTTAAGCTGTGCCCTGAAGGCCAGCCGACTGTGTCAGAGCAGAGGGCGAAACAAACCAAGTCATATGCCTTCCCTGCAAGATCTTTTCATCCTGGCAGAAGCATGTCAGTGAAGTACAGGCATTAAAGCCCTGGTTGGCTGATTAAAATTTTATTTCACTGCTACTTCCAAAGAGGATTTGAAGTAGTATCACGGAAATATATTCTCTGGGCCTCCTGCCCCAAATCTAGGGGTGTTGGGGGGGTAAGCAGGGGAGTGAGCTACATGACCACAGGAATGCCTGAGCTTTGTAGGCACAACCAGAAAGCCAAGATCTTTCTCTCGCTCCAAAGCACCGGAAAATGCTTCAAATATTGAGAGTCAAGGCAAGGTTGAGCTGTTTCTTAAAGGTCCAGAATCTAGACTTGATTAGTTTCCCAGAAATTGAAGAAGACAGCTCTGAGCAGCTACTGTTTTAGAATAAACCATTTGAAATTCCACTATTTGACCAGGTTGCCAAAGAATGACAATTTCACGGGGCTCCACTTAAGAATATAATTGTCAGACGAATTATGGTATGATTGCTAGAAGAAATAAAGACAAGAAAAGACATGAAGAAGAACTAGTAGGAAATACTGACTGACAGTAAGAGAGAAAGAGGACTGTCTTTCTTTGTTATGAGTCTGGATCCTTGGAGTTATGATTGAATCATTAAAGGAAATCAGAGAAGTCAGGACTGAGAGGCATGGTATAATACATTGATTAAAGATATGTTGAATTTGAGATGATAGCAAAATATGTAGGTAGAAATGTCCATTAGGCAGCTGGAAAGATAAAAGGTGATACCTGTTTATTTTATTTTTGATTAGAGAATAGTCACTGTACAATGTTGCTTTGGTTTCTACCACACACCAACGTGGACCAGCCATAAGTACACAAATGTCCCCTTCTTCTTGAACCTCCGCTCCACCCCCAGCCCATCACCGCCCTGCAGGTAGTCACAGAGCACCGGGCTGACATCCCCATGTCTGACTGCAGCTTCCCATTAGCTCTCTCTTTTACATATGGTAATGTTAAATGTTTCAGCGTTACTCTCTCAATTCGCCCCACCCTCTCCTTCCCCTGCTGTGTCCAAATCTCCTCTCTGTGTCTGCATAGAGGTTCATCACTACCATCTGGATAGACTCTATATGTGTATGTGCTAATATACGAAATTAGATTTTCTCTTTCTGACTTACTTCACTCTGTATAACAGGCTCTAGGTTCATCCACCCCATTAGAACTGACTTAAATGCATTCCTTTTGATGGCTGACTAATATTCCACAGCAGCCATGAAATTAAAAGACGCTTACTCCTTGGAAGGAAAGTGATGACCAACCTAGACAGCATATTAAAAAGCAGAGACATTACTTTGCCAACAAAGGTCCGTCTGGTCAAGGCTATGGCTTTTCTAGTGGTCATGTATGGATGTGAGAGTTGGACTGTGAAGAAAGCTGAGCACCGAAAAATTGATGCTTTTGAACTGTGGTGTTGGAGAAGACTCTTGAGAGTCCCTTGGACTGCAAGGAGATCCAACCAGTCCATCCTAAAGGAGATCAGTCCTGGGTGTTCATTGGAAGGACTGATGCTGAAGCTCCAATACTTTGGCCACCTCATGCAAAGAGCTGACTTGTTGGAAAAGACCCTGATGCTGGGAGGGATTGGGGGCAGGAGGAGAAGGGGACGACAGAGGATGAGATGGCTGGATGGCATCACCGACTCAATGGGCATGAGTTTCAGTAAACTCCGGGAGTTGGTGATGGACAGGGAGGCCTGGCATGCTGCGGTTCATGGGGTCACAAAGAGTCAGACACGACTGAGCGACTGAACTGAACTGAACTGAACTGAGTATCCCACTGTGTGTATGGACCACAACTTCTTTATCCATTCATCTGCCAATGGACAACTAGGTTGCTTCCATGTCCTAGCCATTGTACAGTGCTGCAGCGAACACTGGGGTACGTGTGTCTTTTTCAGTTATGTTTTTCTCAGAGTATATGCCTCATAGTGGGATTGCTGGGTCATATGGTAATTTTATTCCTGGTTTTTAAAATAATCTTCATACTGTGCTCCATAATAGATTTCCACTCCCACCAACAGTGCAAGAAGGTTCCCTTTTTCCATACTCTCTCCAGCATTTATTGTTTGTAGATTTTTTGATGATGGCCATTCTGATCAGCATGATGTGATATAACATTGTAGTTTTGATTTACATTCCTCTGATAATGAGTGATATCGAGCATCTTTTCATGTGTTTATTGGCCATCTGTATGTTTTCTTTGGAGAAATATCTGCTTAGATCTTCCTCCCATTTTTTAATTGAGTTGTTTGTTTTTCTGGTATTGAGTTGGATGAGCTGCTTGTATATTTTGGAGATTAATTATTTGTCAGTTGTTTCATTTGCAGTTATTTCTCCCATTCTGAGGGTTGTCTTTTCATCTTGTTTATAGCTCCCATTGCTGTGAGAAAGCTTTTAAGTTTAATGAAGTCCCATTTGTTTATGTTTATTTTTATTTCCATTACTCTAGGAGGCGTGTCAATGAGGATATTCCTGTGAATTATGTCAAAAGGTGTTTTGCCTATGTTTTCCTCTAAGAGTTTTATAGTTTCTGGCCATACATTTAGGGTTTTAATCCCTTTTGCGTTCATTTTTGTGTATGGTGTTAGGAAGTGTTCTAATTTCATTCTTCTACGTGTAGCTGTCAATTTTCCCAGCACCACTTATTGAAGAGGCTATCTTTTCTCCATTGTATAACTTGCCTCCTTTGTCAATGACAAGGTGTCCATAGGTGTGTGGGTTTATCTCTCTGCTTTCTTTGCTGCGCCTTTGATCCATATTTCTGTTTTTGTGCCAGTACCACACTATCTCAGTTATTGTAGCTTTGTAGTATAGTCTGAAGTCAGGAAGGTTGATTCTTCTGGCTCCATTTTTCTTTCTCAAGATTACATTGACTATTTGGGGTATTTTGTGTTTCCATACAAATTGTGAGATTTTTCTTTTCTAGTTCTGTTAAAAATGCCATAAGTCATTTGATAGCGATTGCACTGAATCTGTAGACTGCTCTGGATAGTATAGTCATTTTCACAATATTGATTCCTCCAGTCCAAGAACATGGTATATCTCTCACTCTGTTTGTGTCATCTTTAATTTCTTTCATCAGCATCTTATATTTTCCTGCATAGAGGTCTTTTGCCTCCTTAGCTAGGTCTATTCCTAGGCATTTTATTCTTTTTATTGCAGTGGTGAATGGTATTATTCCCCAATTTTGCTTTCTGATTTTTCATTGTTAGTGTATAGGAATGCCAGGAATTTCTATGTATTAATTTTGTCCTGCACACACACTAGTGTATATACATATATATATATATACACACACACACATATATATTCATTTTATATATATATTCATTTTATGTATATATATGGAAAATAAAAAATAAGAGGGAGCAAAATAATAACAAAGAGTAAAAAATAATAAGCTAATAGAAATAGTACAAAAAAGATAATAATTTGAAAACTATAGAAGAGTCAGAAATAAATTTAGATGCCAATAGTTAAATATAAGTATACTCATATATTTTCACCAAGGAAAATAATCTAAGAGAAAAACAGAATCCATGGACTAAAACACAATGAGTTAGAAGCAGAATTCAGAGAATGAGTTTAGGAAAGAAGATTCAAGGAATCAGGAAAAGACTGTGTCATGGTGACTATTGAATCCATAAGCTCATGATACACAATATCTCCAGAGAATTCAAGTATGTTGAATAATGCAGTTCAAGGTCAGTTATTTCCCAGTTGACTGACCTTCTTGCCTTCACAATTAGTTATCATTTGTCTATTTGTTCATGTGAGGATAATTGTACAACTAAACTGTTTCAGCTATGGCATTGGAGGTTTCTATAATCATTCTTAAAGTAAATGTATTTTCTCTTTCTCAATTTCTCTTTCTTTAATTTTGCATTCTTTCTCGACATTAAATGCTATACTTCTCTTTTTCTTATGAGTATTTCTAACCCTCTGGTAAGTCACATGGTGGCAGACTGAGTTGCCAAGAGGAGGTGATTGCAGGTCCTTCCTGCCTTGCCCTTCACATGGCATGGTCGGCTTGGAGACTCTCAGCTGTGTGCTTGGCAGAACCACTGCAGCCTCTGGGACATCCTCACCCTTTCATCATCTGTGTGTCTGCACAGCTAGGTCTCAGCAGAACTTCTCTGATCACGATAGCCCTCATTTTCAAGGAAAGTTTTCTGTAAGTTAGAACAAGGCAAGGGCATCTGGTCCCATCACTTCATGGCAAACAGATGGGGAAACAATGGAAACAGTGACAGACTTTATTTTCTTGGGCTCCAAAATCTCTGCAGATGGTGACTGCAGCCATGAAATTAGAAGATGCTTGCTCCTTGGAAGAAAAGCTATGACAAACCTAGACAGCACATTAGAAAGCAGAGATGTTACTTTGGCAACAAAGGTCCATCTAGTCAAAGCTATGGTTTTTCTAGTAGTCATGTATGGATGTGAGAATTGAACCAGAAAGAAAGCTGAGCACTGAAGAATTAATGCTTTTGAACTGGGGTGTTGGAGAAGACTCTTTAGAGTCCCTTGGACAGCAAGGAGATCAAACCAGTCAATCCTAATGGAAATCAATCCTGATTATTCATTGGATGGACTGATGCTGAAGCTCAAGCTCCAATACTTTGGCCACCTGATGCGAAGAACTGATTCATTGGAAAAGACCCTGATGCTGGGAAAGATTGAAGGCAGGAGAAGGGAATGACAGAGGATGAGATGGTTGGATGGCATCACTGACTTGATGGGCATGAGTTTGACGAAGCTCTGGGAGTTGGTGATGGACAGGGAAGCCTGGCGTGCTGCAGTCCATGGAGTTGCAAAGAGTCAGACAGGACTGAGTGACTGAACTGAACTGATGGAGTATGCACAGTGCTTCCAGCCCTAGGAACTACTTAAGTCCCAGGAAAGATATACATTTTGAAGATTCCCTAGGGTTTCATCGTGATTTAGAGAGATGCAATTGCTTAGGTTGTTACTAGTAATCTGAAATTCTCCCTTGTTTGACTCTTGCTGCCAGGACGCAAGAGGACAAAAGAGAACAAAGGGCAAAGACTTTGCTTTCATTTAACTTGACCTCTAATTACAAAAGGCCCAGCAAGTCTTCCTGAATGACTTAATGCTGGCTTCTCATTCCACCTGACCTCCCAGCAAGAAAGATTTCTGGTTGAACACCTGGACCTGGCCCCAGCAGTTCTGGGCCCAGTCCCAGCGCTGGCATACCTCTCAGCTGCACGTGTCTTGAATTCTGTTCTCTTTTATATAAATACAACCACCCAAACTGGAGAGAGAGGCTGGAATGAGAGGAAACTAATGGGCCTTTTGCAGCCGGTGGTTCTCAGGATGCCTGGAAATTGTGTTTGCCTAATTAGTTCTGCCCCACTATCAGTGTGGATAACCCAGAGAGCATCATGATTGGTTTGACAAAGTTAATGGATGATCTGCCATGAAAGCTTGATCACCAAGGAGCCAGCCGTGGTTCCAGCTGGAGGCTGAACTGGTCTTCAGTCTTTCCACACATCATCTCACGGTTCTTGTGCCTGTGCAGTAATCCGTCTTACAGGAGCCTTGAGCTTCTATGCTCCACAAAATATAAGCAATCCTCATTTTTCTCTGTTATGCTAAGCTCCTATGGCCTACAGCTAGCTGAATTTGGAACAAGCATCACACTGGTATTTCAAGATTCCCCCTCCCCTGCCCCCCAGCTCCCATTGCCAGATAGACAACAGAAAGTTAAATATCATTTAGTTTCAGGCCATGCCTCTGAGATTTGTTCATGACATTAGTGTCTGACACAGTAAGAGACAGTGCCTCCCAGATCAACAGTACCCCAGGATCCTGTGCATAGGGGTGGTTTAGAGAGTTCACTTCTGTGAATTCTGGACTTTGTTGGATCTTGCTACCTGGCTCCTCTGGACTTGCTTGTGGTTGTGAGTGTGACTGATAAGCATATCAAACAAATCACACAGATCCTGGGGTAGCTCTGATGGTAGCAAGATGACAGAGGGGAAAATATAGAGCGCTAGAGCAATGGATGTCTATGAGCAACACTATTTTACACATTTTCTGCTTATTCCATCAGCCAGCATTTATGGAATACATACCCTGTGCCAGGCACTAGTCTAGTTTCTACAGATAAAATAGTAAACTAGAAAGAGCACTTTTCCTGAAGGAGGTTTTATGGTCTAATGGGGAAAGCAGGCTCATGTCTTATGTTTTCTGCCATCCCCGCTCCATTATTCCAGACATACCATTTACGGGAAATGGAAGTAGGATAAGCAGTGGCTCTGGTTTCTCAACACACAAAAGAAAAAAGATTCTCTGCTCAGTTTTACTCTGGCAGACTGTCTGGAGTGTTCAGCCCTGGGATAAATCATCTTGCAACCATAGTGGCCGGGCTGTGGCTTGCATTTCCACCCCATGTCCTAGCTTTAATGTAACTGTAGAGTAAGTCCAAGCACAGTGTAACAACGGCAAGAGGAGACTATCACCGTATCACCAGGCGTGAGGAAAATAGACCTGAAATGGTCGACGGTCTTCAGAGGTCTGGAAACTCAACTCAAACTGACAAGGGCAAAAGTAGTTAATGAGCTGAAAAGAACTGAGCTTGTGTGGTCCAGTCGTTGTTGGGATATAGGCACTCAGATCATGTTAGCAGTCTTCAGAATGTCTATATCCCTTTGTCCTGCAGTCCCTCACATTTGCTTCACTTTTGAGCAAGATCCCTAAACCACTTGAGATAAGATGGCTGCTAACAGCTCCCACCTTCTATCCTTCAAGTGCCAAGTCAGATAGAAAAAAGATCCCCCCTACTCATCCTCAGCAGTACTTTGAACAAAAGTTTTGACTCTTCTCTTATTGGCATAAATTTGGTAACACTCCTAAACCTGAATCAATCATTTTGTCTAGGAAATTAACTATGTTCATTTACTGGGTCACATGACCAATATGAAGGAAGAGCTGTTCTCAGTATCATCCAAAGCCGTGTAGAATAATCTCCCAGAGGAAAGTAAAGGTACCATTTTAAGAAGAAAGAAGGATAAATATCTTGAGGGAGGAAAGAAAACAAAACAAAAAATACCTACAAATGTCAACTCTAAGAACTTTGATTAGGTATTTGCCAAAGTGGGTTTTCTGAGCTTATTTTATTTCCAAAAAGCAGGAAATACATGGGATATTTGTGTAAATTGAAAAAATCTCATGAAAAGAGAAGCTAGGAAGAGTTATTTCACAATTCATGATAGACTTTCAGAAACATGAAACCTAAGGACAAAAGAGAAGGTGTACATTGAGGGCAGAAGAACTCAGTCTTAGGAAGACCTGAGACAGGTCACTGAGGGAGGTCACTAAGAAAGGCTTAATTTAAAGCAGGGACCCAGTAAAGAGAACTGGATTGCCAGTGAGGCTATCTCTTAGACTCAGCCTAAATGTCAAAATTAGATCATTGCTTTGTCACTGTTATAAGTGTGATGAGGGGCTAAGAATCAAAGGGTGAAGGTTAAGATCAGTTCTGGAAACATCAGAGGGGTTCAAACAACATATAGCTGGCAGTTGCATTTCACAGTTTAATTTGATGCACAACTACTGGAAGAGGGACAACCCAGAGGGATGGGGAGGGGAGGGAGGTGGGAGGGGGCTTCGGGGTGGGGGGACACATGTGCACCCATGGCTGATTCATGTCGATGTATGGCAAAAACCACCACAATGTTATAAACTAATTATCTCAAATTGAAATAAAAAGGAGACAATGTAAACACACACACACACACACACACACATATTTCTTATATAACTCTGAATTCAGTTTTTCTTTCAGTTCCAGTGGGGAATCAGATGTCTGGGTCTTTGCAGTTGATGAGACATAGACTCTTAAGTCTGAGTCCAAGTCCATGAAATCCTTCTGGGAGGAGAATCCTACTCTTTCTTCTCAGTGAGATATGACTGGGATCACTTATCTGTATCTGAAGTCAGGGATGACCTATCAGCAAGTCACAAGAGTGCAGAGACCTAGTTCCAGGCAAGCAGTGTATAAGCTTCAATATGAAGAACCTTCCCATGTGACCTCAGGCCTGTTGCTCCTGAGGGCAGCTGGCACTTGATCTCAATAATTCACAGGCCTGTCCTACCGGCAGTGGAGGCAGCCATCTGTCCCAGAATCTTCAGCAACCACAGTTTTCTTCTGTTAGCAGCCTTTGCGTTGTCCCTGGCTCTTTCATATCTCAGAAAACTAAGAATAGCATCCAGCCCTCAACTGCCCATTCTTCTCTCAGGCTCTAAGCTACCTCTGAGAAAAGTTGAGTCCATTTCCCTTAGAGTCCTGGTAGCTGGAGGACACGGTTACGTCCCCGGTTCTCTGTGACACAGGCATCAAGTCAAATCAAGCCACTCCACTAATCCTGAGTACTCCATACCATCCAAGGCATATCTTTAAGCTAACTTCTTAAGGAGAATCTTTGAGATAATTTGGTAGTATATGGCACTGTAAAGTCGTTTGGAAAATGAATCCTCAGTAAAGAAAAAAATAATGACAAAATTGCTGATAATATAATTTTCACAGAATTTTTCTCTTATTCTCCTTCTCAGTCTCCCTAACTCCCAGCCTTCCCACACAAATATTATTTCCTCATTTCCACAAAAGCAGCCTATACAACGTCAGGGAGCAGAGCAACAACTTCCAAAGACATTGTGACTGTCACCTCTTGGACATAACCTCTGAGGTGCTGCTGCTGCTGAGTCGCTTCAGTCGTGTCCGACTTTGTGTGACCCCATAGACGGCAGCCCACCAGGCTCCCCCGTCCCTGGGATTCTCCAGGCAAGAACACTGGAGTGGGTTGCCATTTCCTTCTCCAATGCCTGAAAGTGAAAAGTGAAAGTGAAGTCGCTCAGTCGTGTCCGACTCTGAGCGACCCCATGGACTGCAGCCCACCAGGCTCCTCCATCCATGGGATTTTCCAGGCAAGAGTACTGGAGTGGGGTGCCGTTGTCTTCTCCAACCTCTGAGGTGAGATGCTACCAATTCAACCCAGGAAACTCATTCCAATTTTCCAACCTCACAAAAACATAAAGCTGGTAGCAAATTGAAACCTGCTAAAGAGATCAGACAGTGAGCTCCTCCTATAGTTAGTTTCTGGAGCTTTGACTCGCCCACTAGTCTCAGTTCCTCTTTAAGGTCCAGCTGTGAATCACCTTGAAGAATGGTTTTCCCTCACATAGATAAAATCTAAAACAAAATATAAAGTTCCTTTTTGGATGTGTATGCCTATAAAAATGCCTTTTCTTTCATTTATAATTCAGGGAAGATTATTCTCTGAAGTTAGAGAAATATTTTCGGTAGTGAGTTGTCTGTGAAACTCTCCCCAGGACCAAGTTCCCTTCTGATTTACCTAGTCACTGGGGAAGGAAAAGATGAGGGCTCTCAGCAGTGCCAGGACTGACAGCCACTGAGGGTTTTGTTATTCAACTCGGGAAATAGTCAGCTGTGTTGGCAGAGTGGAGAAAGGGTTTTTTTAAAATTTTGATTTGTTCAGCAACTTCTGCTAAGTGGTAAGTCACTTCAGTCATGTCCGACTCTTTGCAACCCTCTGGACTCTAGCCCTCCAGGCTCCTTTGTCCATGGGATTCTCCAGGCAAGAATAGTGGAGTGGGTGTCATGCCCTCCTCCAGGGGATCTTCCCAACCCAGGGATCGAACCCACATCTCTTATGCCTCCTACATAGGCAGGTTGGTTCTTTACCAGTAGCGCCACATGTTGGCAGGGTTGGAGAAATGTTTTTGTTTTTGTTTTTGTTTTTTTTAATTTTGACTTGTTCCGCAACTTCTAGGTAACAATTCAAATGTGGTTCACTAATTTAAAAAGATAAGTGCCAGAGTAATTATGTAATCTATCAAATGAGATCACACATTTCTTCTTTTTTCTTTATAAAGAAGTCACACAGTTGATATTCTCTAAATCTCTCTTTCTCACTTTGATTGAAAATGAGAGTATTATTTTGCCCTCAGTGAACTAAACCATCATCCAGCCTAGAAAGTTTTGGTGGGATAGAATGAACAAGTAACTTGCCATTGTGGCCTAATTATTTCTATCTTATCTACCCTCAATCACTACTATACTTCAGTACTTGTAGCCAGTGCATTAAAATAAAATCTGTCATTTTCTTAAACAGTTCAGTTCAGTTCAGTCGCTCAGTCATGTCCGACTCTTTGCGACCCCATGAATCACAGCACACCAGGTCTTCCTGTCCATCACCAACTCCCGGAGTCTACCCACACCCATGCCCATCGAGTCGGTGATGCCATCCAGCCATCTCATCCTCTGTCATCCCTTTCTCCTCCTGCCCCCAATCCCTCCCAGCATCACACCTCCAAATTAAACAAGTAGGTTTCCAAGGTGTAATAAGGCATCCAGATTAAGCTTCTATCATAGTCACTGAGAGAGTTCCCAGAGGTAATACAGTTTCTGACACTGAGTAGGTAGTTGGCAAATATCTGTTGAGTAGATGAACTGATTAGCATTAGTCTCAATGTCTAGTGAGCCGTGGAGGGACCGCTAAGAGTATAGTCTTCTCAACAAGGCACTCCAGACGGTGCTTGATGAAAACTATTTGCAGAGGAAGCTTAGGAATCTTTGGGGGAAAATCAGAGCACCAAGGCCCCATAATGGCAGTCATTTATTACTGTAAAGTATCTCTAATTTCACCCCAGACTGGTGTGACTTTAGAAATCATGGACTGTAAAACAAAAAAGATAGAATGGACCTTTCTTCCTCCCTACCAATACAGAGGTTGTCAAAGATGCATATGTGCTAAGTTGCTTCAGTCATGTCTGACTTTTTGCAGTCCTATGGTCTGTAAACAGCCAGGCTTGTCTGTCCATGGGATTCTCCAAACAAGAATACTGAAGTGTTCTTACCATACCCTCCTTCAGGGGATCTTCCCAACCCAGGGATCGAACCTGTGTCTCTTACATCTCCTGCATTGGAAGAGGGATTTTTACCACTAGCGCCGCCTGGGAAGCTGTCAAAGATACTTTCTGCCATGTAAAAAAAAAAAAAAAACATGGTAGATATGTGTCTGCCTCTTCCCCTGAAACACTGGAATAGTCAGTGCCCTCCCAACCCTACCCAGGTAGCAAAGACTGGGATGAGGGCTCTTTGGACTTATGAAATACCATAATGGTGTTTTCCATTTAGCAATCTTCCATTTATCTTCTTACCTACACCCACCAAAAAGTAAAGGCCAGGTCTGTCATGAAAATGTGTCCAATTTAAAGCCTGTCCTGTGAGACCTTCTATGCATTTAACATTTCAGAAAAAAAAAATGCACTTAACTATTTGTTAACCATTTTGAGCATTTAATTTTCAACTTACTAACAGACCCCTACCATAAGTCCTTAATGAGCAAAGCTTTTGTTTTCTGATGATCAAGTGAGCAGAGGCACATCAGGTACTGATATTCCCAAGCCCTACCTGACATGTTAGAAAAAGCAGATACAGTTTTTCTGAAACCATAGTCTGACTTTCAAGCTCACTAGGGAGTGTGGCTCAGCAAATGAAAGTCATCTAGGAAACTATAGAGTAAGAAAGAATAGGAGAATAAGAAGAGAGGAATCACAGCATCGGACTTATTGGACATAATCGAAGGCAGAAACATTTTCCCATACAAACCTGGAGAAAATGCCCCACTTAAAGGACTCAAACTGTGGTCCCAGACACATAGATTAAGATTCTAGGTTGCGTCGCCTCTATCTTTGGATCATTTGTCCAGTGGCCTGCTTTAGGCTAGACCTAGCTTGTCAGAAAAACCCTTTTATACCCCACTGGTTAACCTGTTTCAGCATTAAAGAAATAATAGTAGTAAGGTTTTGACTTAGATCTAACTGGAAGCTTTAGTCTGTTTAGCGGCAAAGCAGGACAGGGTGGGCATGAGTGGGTGACCGCGGAGGGAGCGGGAGGCAGGAGGTACAAAATGAACCTTTAAGGTCAGAAACCTCAGGAGCTGCCCCTCACAGACATGTGCTGTGATATGTGCGCCACTCCAGAAGGGTGGAAGGACTCCCAGCGAATCACAACTGCCTCCCCGAAACCCATCACCCTTCTGTGATGTGCCTACCACCCTCTAGTGTTACTTCCTGCCACAAAACGGCTGATAAAGGACAAGCTTTGAAAATCGTACCGTTGTCGCAGAGAGAATACCATGGACAAGAAATGCTAGAGCTGCGGGGAGGCGGGGGCAGAGGGGAGCATCTGGGGGCCATACATGACACCACGGTAGATTTATTCCTCACTGAGCCTGCTGTTGTATCATTTTAGCCTTCCAGAAAATGGAGATAAAGTGCTCACTTATGATACCTTACCAAGGGAAGCTTCATACATTAATGTAAAATATTTTGAAAACGTCACATAAAATCTATTATAGAAATACAGGATGTTACTAGCGATTCTTTCCCTGGCAAAGACATATTAGAGGGGGGGAATAGTCTCCAATAGGAATGGAATTGTAGTTTCTAGCCCCCCTTGCTGGACAAGCAATGTAAAAACATCAATTCCTTCACCTTCCAGCTGCACAGCAGATGTTGGTGGGAGAAAATTTGGGGCAGAGCAATTGGTCTGGCTCAGTGTTAGAACTCTCACTCACAGTCTTATTTCTAGAGACCTCACCGAGCCCCCATTTCTGCTGTGGATACTTAGGCGGGAAGACAGCCCTGCCTTCGTCCAAATGAAGAGAAGAGAAATAAGCTCATTGATAATAATATATTCCCATTTTTTAAAATGCACCGTGGTATTTCCACCACCCACCCCCTCTCCCCCATGGCATTTTTACAACTTGTCTGTGAAATTTTATAACCACATTAAAACAACAACAAAAAGACCAGTCTCTACTGGGACGGCAGCTTTAACACAGGAGAAGGAAAAGGATGGAAGGCAATCACGTCTAACCAAAAACAACGGGGGAGCAGCGAGTGCAGTCAGCAAGATGAAATCACTGGGACGGAAACGTGTGGCGGGGACGCGGCGCCCTTCCAACCCACATCATCGCAGAGGCCCTTGCTCCCGTCTTTGATAACGACGCAGTCACACCCAGAAGAGAGGCCGGTGTGGGGCGATTCTAACCCGGGCTCTCCTGCGCTCTCTGCCACCCCTCGCGTGTCTGAAAGAGGCCGGCGAGCCGCGCCTTTGAAGGACGCTTGGAGGGCAGCGCCGCAGCGGGACTGTCGGTGGTGGTTTCCTAGTGGACTTGTCCGCAGCCACGCTCATTTGCAGTAGCACTCCTTTCCTCCCTTCCCCTCTCGCAGCTTCGCGTTTTCCCAGCGCTGTGCCAATGCTGAATAATTTACACGGGTAGAAAAAGAAAACTGTCACCATCGCAGTCCCAGGGCTCGCCACTCACTCATCTGTCACATGGTCAAATGTCACCGGTGCCATTATTTGTGAGGGCTGAGATTAACGCCGCGCAGCGCCTTGCCTCCTTTCTTTATCTATTGTTAATGGTACTCAATTCCAGTGTGTGTTTAAAAAAAAAAACTCTAGTGATTTTTAAAGAGCTGGTTGCCATTTCTTCAACAAATGTCCCACCTAAGGAAATCCAAAGAACGGACTCCTCCTTCCATCTCACCCTTTCATCCCTGTTCCTCTGTCTCCTCTTATCTGGCATTTCAACCCACAGCATAAAAATACAAATTTAGTTAGAACTCTATTCAGGAAAAAAAGGCCAGTGTTCAAAGTGATCCCAGTCGCTTTAGTTCTGTTCCTTATTAGGAGAGAGAGAGAGAAAGGCCCGCCAGTTGCAGTAATCGGGAATCTCAGAGAATCACAGAAGGAGCCAAGGAAAGATCCCCTGCACTTTGCAGAAGAGGAATCAAGGCCATGGCTCTTCAAGGAATTACCGCAGAGCAGAAATAGGAGGATTATCTTTTTTTATTTTTCCTTACCAATATGGTAAAATGCCAGCCTTAGTTATATACTACAAAAGGAGGAGAAAGTATAACCAACATTTAATTTTAATGTAATAGAGAAAAGAAATACCATGTAGCTAGAGGCTGATATTTACCTGTGAATAGCTATTGCCGCGTGCTAAGCAATGGTCAGGAGAGCACCTATCCCTGATTGAAGAGAGCTTTGAAAAGAATGATGTAGACATTTTAACAGTTCGGTCTTTCAGTGTCTCGAATGTGACTATGCAGAAATACTAATGACAGCTAATATCAATTCAGTACTTTATAAGTGCTCTAAATGTATTTTTTTCTCTTAATTCTTGTAAATACTGCTACTATCATTATCCCCATTTTATAGATAAGACAGTCATGACACAGAAAGTTTAAGTAAATGATTAAATTCACATCTGTGTTGGTAGACCTGAGATTAACCCAGAGAAGAGGACATTAAACTTATTTTTTAATGCATATTTATACAACACTGAAAAATTGGAGAAAGGTTAAAAATTATAATTTACTCTTATAAGCTTGGGTCACATGAAAAGTCTTGCAAAGACTACACCATTTGTTTCTGCCTCTCCTCGTTTGAGTGCCAATTGACTGAATTAAATGTTTAAGAATTAACTTGCTCCTGGCCTGTTGAGTGAGCTAATTTGAAGTGACTACAATTTATCTGCTTCCTGCTCTTGTTCATGACATATGATTGGATCGTGGCTCTGGTTAATTAACAGGTAGGCTACAGGCATAAGTTATCCTATCCCAAGTTGTCTTCTCATCCTTCAGCACTTCTTTGTGCTCCCTTTTGGTTTGCTTTGGGGGAAACCCTGATATCCTATCTCCTGCGATACTTTAGAACAGTAGATAAAAACACAGAACAGCCCTGACTGCATTAGCTGCTTTAGAAGGGCAGAGAGGAACTGAGATTTGCTATTTCATTCACTGCCAGCAGATAAGTGCTCTCACAGAGCCACAGAGGCAAAATCCCTGAGGAACCTACAATAAAGAAACTTGGGTCATCTTGTAGAGAGATTCAAGTTGAAACTCAGGAGCTGTTTTTGTGAACACATAGAGTCATCTAGAAAATCAGGCTTGACCCCCCGGACACACAGGTCACTTTTTCCAAATGCCAAATAAAAACTTGGGAGTCTCAGGGTACAGTTCTGGAACTTTCTATCTCTTCCTTAAAGGAAGAGAGATTGACAGCAATGCAGTCATTTGGGATGTTATCAGGTCTACAAACAAATGGATGCTGCAGGCACTGCAGGGGACAGACAGCACATGGGCAGGACCACCCCAGAATCAGATGTTTGCTCCAACTTATCTGGCTGTGCTGACAGTGAAACAATGTCACCAAATCTGATGGGAAGTTAGCATTATACAGACACAACTTGGGATGGATACAGACATGTGGGAATTAAACAAATGCTGAACACTGGTTGTTCCTTCACATTGAACCAATCTTTTCTAATTCCAGATACTTAGAGCACCAACAAAAGCTTGGAGAAAGTGGTCATGCAAAGTCACTGTAGGAAACCACAAATGTTTGCACTTTAAGATTGTAATGCATGTAGGTGTTCTCAGAGGGAAAATGAGTCCATTCCTACAAAACTGACAGTGACAAAGTTTTTAAAGGGCCCCCAGCTCTTGAAGAACAAAGATGGGAACCATAGGCTTCTTGGGTTGACTCACTAAAGAATGATCCTTTGCAATGTCTTGTGGAACAAAACATTAATGCTGTTAAAACTCAGCCAGAAAACTCGAGCAATCTGGAAGGGCTCTTGGAAGCGGAAATTCCAGAGCACAGAATGAGTCTGGCGTCTTACTCCATCTCCCAGTTTCTTTTTCTTCCTGACTTCTGTTTCGCTAGATTTCTTCTTGGGACTGAACTTTTCTGTTTCCTAAACTGATAAACATGAACCGATAGGGCACCAATTGTTTGAGGACACATTTTAAAGAATCCATATTGGAAATCATTTCAGGTGATCCAGTATTGGCATCATTATCCAGCAGAATCTTAACCCTCTGATGCCTCAGCGTGTGGTAATAATTCTTTGTCACACCGAGAAAATCCAAGAAAATTGCTAGTGATGCCAACACAATGATTCAGTCAACAGTGATTATTGTTGCTGACATTATATGTGAGGCACTGTGTGATACACTGGTGATTAAAAGAATAAGACCCATCCTTAACCTTAGGAAGACTGAAGTCTTCTAGGGAGAAAAAGATTCACAAGCTGATTAAAAAAATATGTTACATAAAATGATGGAAATGGACCCAAGCTATTATGGGAAACACCAGAACAGATATTTTCTGTGATTTTTTTTTGTTTTTTGGTGGTGGGGTGGGGGGAACTGAGCTACTTGCCTTTACACCATATAACCAAAGGTATTTTTAAAACAAATGTAGCCATTTCTGTAAAACACCTACTTCATAGACAAAATATTTTAAAGACCCTTAGCATATTCATGTTGGCAATGGATGTGGCTTATTAACAGTTAAATTTATAATTCATTGAAGCAAGTTTGAAAAGAATGCTAATTTAATAAAGTACTGTAATTTATTACATAAATTTATATAACTCATACTCTTTCATTAATTCAAACACATTTTCCTACAAATTAGTGAAGTTGTAATACATACTTGATTTCTTAATTCGGGCATCAGTGAGTAAGGATCAGCCTACTCAGGTATGCAAACATTTTTGATCAAAGAAGTCCTAAAAATAGGTAATTGTATCACTTTTGAAGGTAATTGTATCACTGTGAAATAACTTGGGAGCAACTGAATTATAGATTTCATTTGGCTCTTACAAAAGGTTTATCTGTATTTATAAGCACATATGTATAATATATATGTGTATTTACACTGATCCCACAAATGATAAAGCTTAATATTTTTATGTGCTATGTTACCATCGTATTCAGATCCTCCAATCTATGTATTCTTTCCCATTGTCAGACTCTGAGCCAGCAAATATGCCCATAATTGGAGTTGCAAATGTATAAAATGCATTTCCAGCTATATATTGATCTATTTAGTATCAGGATTCTTTCACTGTAACAGACCAGGAGCCAACTTTATTTAACTAAAGAGAGAAAAGGATATATATAATTAAGGCTCAGAATTTATAATTAAGACACAGCAATATTCAAGGAAACCAGATCTAGGGACTGAAAATCCATCCTGAATCCAGGCAGTTTCTCCGGAAATTTGCCTCCTCATTTCTTTCTGATTGCTCTTTACTCTGCAGTGGTGTGTGGGTTTGTGATGGCACCCTATAGCTCCTGAGCTTAGGACTTTGCTAGTCAAAAGACTTAGCTTAGGTTGAAACAGAGACTTTTGGTTCCAATTCAACATCCCTGGAAGAAAAGTCAGACTGGGTGAGCTTTGCTCTGATATCTTCTTCTAGTCCAATAAACTCTGACCAAAGGAGTACAATCCGGGAGAGCAAATATGAATCCTGAGGCAGCCAGTTATGTAAACGAAAGAAGCTTTTAAGCACCAGTATAAGATATGCAGACCATCTCACATGTGCCTATGAGAAATAACTAGCACTTTTAGTATTTTTATTTTACAAAAGTGTTTTCATAAGTATTTTCAAATTTTACCTCATTTGCTCTTCACAATGCCCTTCAGTATTTATTCTTATTCCTATATTTTGGATAAAGAAAAAGGAGTTTGAAAGACCCTGTAGCTTGCCCCAAGGCTCAGAGCTAGAATGTCCAAGAGCAAGAACTAAGACTGATTTTCTGACTCCAAATTTAGTGCTCTAGAACAGCAGTTTCTGATTTGAAAACCTGTGGATAAACTTGAAGAAACATGTTCTGGTTATTATTTTTCTTAAAACAGGATTCTAGTCTCTTCCCTGAGCAGGTTCCCCTCCCCACCCCCTACCGAATATACCTCGGCATCCTCCAACGGTTGTCCCCCATGTGCTTGCAAAGCAGTTTACCAAACAGACTCAGCATGAAATGTCTGCTTCATTCAACTTTGCCTGCTGTTTCTCCGCCATCAATTTCTACTGTCCTTGAAGGGCCTGAAGACTCTCACCGTGGCCTCTCTTGGTAGGACACCTCCTGGGGAGGCTGATGGCTTTCCAAAGGCGTTCTATCTGATGTTTTCAAAGCTGCCCCTCCTTGAAGCTGGAGAGCCGTGCTGAGATCCCTGTGGATGAGATAATGGCCCTCCTGTCTCATCGCACTGCCTCACCCAGGCCACAAAGCAGCTCTGCTGGAGCCACGTCCCACAAAATTCACTGAAGCAAGTTTCCTTTTCTCACCCTGACCTCTCTCCTAAGCAGTTCCAGTAAAGTGAAAGGGGACACAGAGACAGGGGACACTTTCAGGACATCCCTTGCCCCTCTCTTTCTCTTCCATTCACTATTTCCTTTTCATCTGTCCACACTTTCATCTAGCCATTCATTCAATGGGTATTTATTTCATTCTTATTATATGTAAGAGGGTGTGCTGGGTGTTGGGAGAAACAGTGGTCATGGCAGTCTAGGTCTTGCCCCTCTTTGGGCTCACTACTGATTGAGAGAGGGGAAAGGAAAGTAAACAACTGAACAAATCCAGCAGATGAGGTCGGAGAGTATGGAGTTTGAAACTGGAAAGGTAACAGGGCCTAGAAGATGGGAGATCCTAGAGACCTCTAAGTTCAGCCTTTAACCTAGTATCATTGGAAAGTCTTAAAGGATTTTAATTGAAGAGTGAATGATCAGGTCATCAGATCTGTGCATTAAAAGACCACTGTGATTTCAGGGCACAAAATGAACTGGAGAAAAGCCACGATACAGGTCAGGTCAGATGTTGTTTGCAGTAAAAATCCAGAGCAGATAAGATGGTGACTTGCACAACAGTTAGTGGCAGTAGAGATATTAAAGAAAAAAAATCAACCAGAGTTAATGATTAATTGGATGTGGGGCTGGGAGAAAGGAGAGTAGGCTCGATACTGTTAAAACATCACACCGCCATAAATTTTTCACAATGACAACACATAGAGTTTTAATACCTCTCTGGTTGTTATTAATTACCATTATTGGCATCATTATTCTTATCACTTCATATTTTATTATCTCATTGAGACTGGCTGAATTCATGTTATTTAGAGAGACAGTATGATATAGTGAAAAGTGCGGGGACTTGGGAGACAAAAGAGAGATGGTTATGCAATTCTGGATATTTCCCATAGTAGCAAGTGAATTTGGGTAAGATGTATGACCTCTCCCAGATAGTTTCCTTACATTTTATGTGAAGATGCAATGTGTCTCTGCTAGTTGTGTAGAATAAGGAAAGTTTATATTAAGTGTCTGACTTACTGCTTCATTGCCTGACAAGGAGTGGGTGCTCCATTAATAGTCGCTATTATTATAACATTCATATAGCACTTAATTTGACAAGCCAAATGACCATTTAGCTGGTTATTTTTCACAGCAGTTTTATAAAATAATGGAGAAGGTAATGAAAAGAGATGAAGTCATTAAGGTGGGGGATAGAGAGATTCATATTTTTGCTTCTACCCTGGTCTGCCAAGGACATTGCACAGTATTGGCCATATCCAGGAAAGTTCAAGAGTCATGTGCAGACTGTCCTGTCCATGAGTAAGGGATAATTAAGCAGGGTGTTAATGAGTGTTTCATGAATTTTTAAATCCAAGTTTTGTTGTCAAGTAAGTTTAAGAAATGCTGGGTTTTGTTAAACCAATTTCTTTTCTGCAGAATTTACCACCATTTTAATATGCTCAAGTGTGCTGTAAATTTCCAAGAAGGGAGATCAGATGCAGCATCTTCCAAACTTCCTCGACGAAGGAACTCTTTTGAGACTAGTTTTTCGCAGAACACAAGTCTGGGAAATTTTGCAACAGACTGTATTTTCATGAATATCTGCATCTTGTATGTATGCTGTCTTTATCCTACTTTAGAAATAGCCACCATATCTGAAAACCATAGTAAAAATAATTTTTCATGACTCAAGAAAAGAAAATGTTAAAATCATCCGATTATAAGAACTTTTATATTCCTTGACCTTGTCAGAAAATAATAGAAAGGAAGAAAAATAAAACTGATGGAAAGTATAGAAATATTAACCATTTCCATACTATCTTTATGTGTATATAGAATAAGCTAAATTGTTCCTACCATAACAAAACTTTACTAATGTAGGGCATAAAGAAGATTTTCCATGTATGTATTTAAACCTTGTGCATACTATGAAGTTACCAAAGCAATGAATAATAATCTTTAGAAGTATGCATCCATCCTCAACTATTTATTTGAAAGAAATCAGGTAGATATAGAGATACATGTCTAAGTAATATTGCCAGTTGCAAAAGTAAACAAATTGTATTGTAATATCACAGAAATCAGAGTAAGTTGAGCAATAGTACACAGGAAAAAAAAATACATCAGTGGCTGGTTATTAAATTTTATTTTCGAGTGACAGTGATATTAACATCAAACCCAGTATCTGTCCTTGAGAAAGAACTGAGGAGTGGTCCAGTCAGCACTCTGACTCATCCACCATCCCATAATACCTTCGAAGGTGGCCCTTACTTTCCTCCTTAGTGTCACTGACAAGGCCAAATGGCCTTATTCTTGGCATCTTATTGTATGATTTTCTTGGTTGGTCTGTACCTTTAGTAGATCATCAGACATCATCATTTTGGTTTGAATATTTCAGTGAATAGCCAGGATATTTTCCACTGATTCCTGAATGTACTTTATGAAATTTATCTTTATTCATTGATAACATCACTTCTGTAAAACAGAAATGTAAATGTAATCTTTATGCTCCAAAATCATGTCCTGGATGATACAGCAGGTTATCTACATATTTCTAAAAAGACACTAGTTCCCTGTAACCAACTCACCTTTTATTTTTTTAACTCCTGAAGCAAGTCTTTGTGTCCATTTTCAGAAGTATATGTACCACGCATTAGATTTTGTCCAGCAAGCTCTCCCTGTGCAGTGATCCCTCGTATCATTGCTACAAATTGTCAGTGCCCCAGCGAAATGAAGATATTGATTTCGCCATAACTCCTTTCACCACCTCCATAGGAGGCTCTTTCTTCAGATACAGAAAATGCATTAAAACCCCATGCTGTCACGAGGTAGATTAATGCCCCTGTGTCACAGTTCTCCTTGGAAACTGCATCAAACACCAAGCATTAGAACTGGATTAGGAGTCACCGAGACCTTTGAACATCCCAAGATTGCCATTCTCTTCGGTCCCTTGTGAACAATGGCTCCATTTGCAAATAGAGTCATGAAAATGAAAATGCCTGGGGACAGGAATGTGCAGATGCCCGCATGTCAGGTCCTCACTCACAAAGCAGAATGGACAGTCATGGGG
Source organism: Muntiacus reevesi (assembly GCF_963930625.1). Lineage (NCBI taxonomy): Eukaryota > Metazoa > Chordata > Mammalia > Artiodactyla > Cervidae > Muntiacus > Muntiacus reevesi. Next base: position 10,145,029 of record NC_089260.1, read on the forward strand.
AGAGGGAATCAGGAGGCATCACCAAAATGAGGCAGAAACGGCAGAAAACCGGGGAATGCCAGATACATTAAAATGCTTCTGAAACATAACACAATAGTAAAAAAAAATTCCTAAGAAATGATTTACCTGAGTGACTCCTTGACCCATCAAAGGGGCCATTCTCCTGAAACTTCACCTACTACTTGTTTCCCGATCTCAGCCGTCTGAGATAAGAGCTTCTGTTGCTTTCCAGTTAACCTTCACTTTTTGCTTATTATCTCGTGGAGCTTATTCTCACTCAGGGTTCCTTGATATACCACTTGGTTGATCTAATTGCTTGCTTTTTTAATTCTCATTTCTGATTTACCATGACTCTAACTTCAATTTTTCTTCCCAGAACACTTTAAGCAGACTTGCCATTTCTATCACCATGTAAACCATATATTCCTCTTATTTGTCTCCTTATCATAAACAAAGAGCTTCTCCTTCTAGAGAAAGGAGCAAAGTCTATTAAGGAGAATATAATTCTGATCCCTGTGAGTACCTGAAAGAGTCTGATGAAAATCCCTTTGCTTCCTTTGTGAAGTGACCTTTGTGAAGGCCCAAAGAGCTCCAAAATCCTCAAACAAGAACCAAAGAACATTTATGAGGCTCCTATGCGTAGCCCTGCAGGCTGTTTAACATTTAACCCCAAGGGGCACCGCACACATGTGCTATAGTATGACTGGTGTCCATGATAGTCATGCAGCTCATAATTGAAACTGTCATATACAGCACTCCTACTCACAGCCAGTCACATGATACTGTGAGTGAAAGTTTGGATAGTCCTTGAAGCCAGGGTCTACTTTTTGGTGAATTTGAATTTTGAGGAAGAACATTCCAGTAGGCATTTGTTGATTCAAGATAAGAAGTCATTGGCCTTCTCACTTAGTCTGTTTTTGGTAATAAGTCATGAGATTGGTTCTCAACATCAGTGATGGAGATTGCAGCTCCCCTTAATGGATATTCATACTCTTGTATTTTCAAAGCATTTCATGGACTAAGTTCTGGCCTTAAAGGAGGATCTGGCACCCACATGAAACCCTTATTTGCCAATTGCTTATCCATTCATCATCCCACCAAAGTGGAGCTATGGGTATAGGAGAGGCCCTTTATTAACATCTGGCTGGAAAGGCACTTCTGTTTATATTTTCTGTTGTTATGGTCTGGGTGTACAGATACTTCTGTTATTAAAGAGGGCAATGACAGCATTCAAACACCAATCAGACTAACCAAGACAGGGAAAGCCTAAATCCTCCCCCAAGATAACAGAAAGATTATTTTAATGCCTTTGCGAGAAATAAGAATCCCTATAAAAAGCCCAAATCTACTTACTGTTTTACTTAATCCCACAGTTGGCCCTAGAAGAAAGTGTGAATTCATTTTATCACAGTTTGACACTCTCACAGGGTCATGGCTATCTTGGTTCATGGGCCTTCTCATAAAACACAACACAAACAAAAACATATTAAAGACATTTTCAGATACGTTGAAATCTCAAAACCAGATAATTTTAGACTACAGATCCCTATTTCTGAAGAACTTTGCCTTGTCTTTAACTAGAAAACAAAATACTCATGACCTCTACACACATACAATTTCTAATCTAAGAGCTGGGAAAGCAAATGTATGGATCTCCAAGATGTTTATAGGGCTACATCTCATATCAGACGATAGTCAAGACACATGTCCTTGCTCCAGTGTTTCTTCCCCCTGAATTGACCTTAGCAATACAATCCTGTTTTATGTCCATTAAGCTCTGTGATGCCAGCAGTTCTGAATGACAGAATATAAGGAGAGGAGTGGCCAGAGATGAAGTTAAACATAAGAAGAATCAAACCATGAAGGGTATTATATGCCCAGTGGACAGATCTGGACTTTATCCCACAGGCAAAGGGGAACTCTTGATAATTTTTCAAGCAGTAGATTAATGTGATTTCATTTTCATTTTGTAGGAATTTTACTCTGTCTGAACTTGAGAGGGTAAGATGGCAATAAAGTGAAAATTAAAGTTGCTCAGTCATGTCCAACTCTTTGCAGCCCCATGGACTGTAGCCTACCAGGATCCTCTGTGCATGGTATTCTCCAGGCAAGAATACTGGAGTGGGTAGCCATTCCCTTCTCCAGGGGATCTTCCCAACCCAGGGATTGGACCTGGGTCTCCTGCACTGTGGCAGAGACTTTAGCATCTGAGTCACCAGGAAAGTCCAAGATGGCAATGGGAAGACCCATTAGAAATCTTTTACAGTAGTAGTCAAGAAATATGATTTAGGCTAAAACAGAGGGAGTGGCGAAAATGAAATTGGGGGTTATATGACAGGAAAAATGATAGGACTAATTGAGTTAAAGGAATGTGAATAAAGAAAAGGGGAGATATTTGTGCTGACAAGATTTCTGACCTGGGATGATTAGTTCCATAAGGATATCATTCATCAAGATAAGGAAAACTTGGAGGGGAGCACATTTGCAGGGAAATAGAATAGGGGTGTGTCTGCAGGCAGGTGATGTGTGGTTAGCAGTTGGCCGTGTGCATCTGTGTCTCAGGAGAGAGCTACAGATTTGGCAGTCCTCAGTCTACCTGGTGAGTATAATTGTTTGTTACAGCTGTGGTAACAAGATATCACAGACTGGGTGGTTTCCACAACAAAATTTATTTTCTCACAGTTCTGGAGGCTAGAAGTCTGAGGTCAGGCAGGATTGACTCCTTCTGAAGGCCATGAGAGAAGGATATGCTCCAGGCCTCTCCCCTTGGCTTGCAGGTGGTTCTCTTCTCTTTGTGATTCACGTTGGCCATGCCCCTCCCCCCAAACCTCGTGTGTCTGTGTGTGTGTCTAAATTTCCTCTTCTTGAGATTACACCAGTCAGTTATATTGGACTAAGGTCCACCCTAATGACTTCATTTTAATTTAATTACTTTGGGAAAGATCTTATCTCCAAAAATGATCAGATTCTGTGATGCTGAGGGTTGGAACTTCAAGTTATAAATTTTCGTTCAGCCCATAAAGAGTGAGCAAAGCCACAGGAGTAGAGGGGATCCCTCAAGCAAGTGTGAGGAAAGGGAAGAGAGAAAAGGATGCAGGGAGAGGGAACAGTCTGCGTGGAGAGGGAAAGACCTGCAGTGCAGAGCCTTGGGAGACCTGGTTCGCAGCCTTGAGAACCAGCAAGCAGAGATCTTTAAGATGTTGGGACAGTTTCAAGAAGGCAGTCATCTCAGAATGAAGAGCCTCTGAGAACCTCATACAGTGAGACTATCCTTGGTGGTCAGTTTGTCACTGGTGGTCAAACACTTTAAGGGGCTAAATGGCCCTGTGAGCTGGCTAGTGTTGAGTTGAGGATTGGAAAACGGGCAGTGACGTGTGTGTGACTGGAGACAGTCTAAAAGGAAGGAGAGAGACAGCTAACTAATGCTGAGGAAGGGTGGGTTTTGCTTGCTGGGGTTTGTTTTCATTTTTTAAAGCAGAGGAAACATTAGCTGGGAATAAAAGGGAATCCAAAAAAGACTGAAAATAATTTTAGGTCTTTCTGAGACATAAAGCTGACAGCATAATTTTTGTACTATAATACTTTCAGTGCTTTCTAACAGATGAAGATAAGGTCCAAGTTACACGTCACACTTGCTCTTTACAACCCAACCCGCGGTATTGTTGAAGCACCTGCCCTGGACCTCAGCTATGTGGAACACTCCCCATTCCCAGTTCTGGGCGTTGCAGGTCCCCACATACCTGCACCTGCTGCTTCCTTGTTTCTTGGGATGCTATCTTTTCTTTATCCATCTGAGATATCCCACTCAGCCTTCAGACGTCAACATCTAAGGCACCTCCTCTGTGCAGTTTGACCCAAACACGTCCATGTACCTTACTCTCTCCAGTGCCCACCACCCCTTGCTGTTTGCATTGTTCAGCAGGGTGCATTCCACTGTATTGATGTTACTTGTACCCACACTTAACTACCCCTACAGACTGTAATATCCCCAACTTCATGGACAGCTCTTATGCATTTTTGATCTCCAGCACTTACCCCAATGCCTGGCTGCTATTAGTGCTCTGATTTTTTTAGTGAATTAATGAATGATTTAATAAATAAATTAAAGCTTCCATGTATCTCGATACTCTACTAATTTTCAAACATTTGTTTCTTCTTTCCAACTCCATTTTTTCTCTTGACTCCATCTAAATTCTACTTATCCTTTATGGCCTGGTTGAAGCTCCAGTTCTTTTCTCAAAGTACCACCATGCCCACCTCAAAGTGCACACACATGCACATGCATGTGAGTGCATGCACACACACACACACACACACACACACAGATTCCAGACTACACTGAACTTGTCTTGAATTGCCACAGGTTCCATCCCTGCCTTTTAGGTCTTCATTTACTTTCAGTATTATTTTACCTTCTAAAGACCTAAATATAAAGTGATTCCCTTAAGTTTTAAGGCACCCCTTGATCTTAGAAGGTGAAATTAAATTTGGAGCTTCTCTGGTGGCTCAGTGGTAAAGAGTCTGCTTTCCAAGGCAAGAGATGAAGGTCCAGTCCCTGGATTGGGAAGATCCTCTGTAGAAGGAAATGGTGACCCCCTCCAGTATTCTTGTCTGGGAAATCCCAAGGACAGAGGAACCTGGTGGGCCAGGTCCATGGGGCTGCAAAGGGTCAGACACGACCGAGCGACTGAGCACAGCACAGTGCAGAACTTAGCACAGAACTTAAACAGCAACAACAACAATTAAACCTAAGACTTAAAATTGTTCTCTACATCTGTCTCTGTTTCTGCTTTGCAAATAGGACCATCTGTACCATTTTTCTAGATTCCTCATATATGCATTAATAAACAATATTTGTTTTTCTCTTTCTTACTTTGCTCTGTATGCCACACTCTGGGTAGAGAACAAATGTATGGATGTCAAAGGGGAAGGGAATGGTGGGAGGAATTGGGACATTAGGGCTGACACATATACACTTTTGATACCTTGTGATAGATAACTAATGAGAACATCCTGTCTAGCACAGGGAACTCTACTTAAGGCCCTGAGCTTTCATATGATAGATAGAAAATCCACATAGCAACATGAGTGTAGAAAAACAAGCAGGTGTTAATAAATTTCCAAGAAACATTTATCTGTTTCTGCAAATACACCCTGCTGTTCATTTAAATGGAATGATCCTACTTTTAGGAAGGCAGCCCCAAAGGAAAGGAACATATTTGTATGTATCACTGATCATTTTGTTGTACACTAGAAACTAACACAACATTGTAAAGTAACTATGCCCCAGAAAAGATTAATTTAAAAATTTAAGGCTTAAAGCATGGATTGTAAAGCTTCATTCAGGGGGAAAAAAAATGCAGCATTTCCTCTCACCTAAGCTACTAAATATTGTATCCCAAATAGTTATGTTCTTAAGAGCAAGGTCAGAGACAAGAGTCCAATGTTAACAGAAGGCGTGTTTGTAAGAGTAATGAGGAAAGGAAGGGAGAGAGTGCCTTCTGGCTATTCTAGTCCAAAGGCAGTAAATTGAAAAGTTCTGCATTCTCACAATATACAGTCAGTTTTGTCTTGGTTACCTAAGTTTTATCCCAGAAAAAAAAAAAAAAACCCTTCCTGTTAAAATCAGATTCACTCTAGGTATTTCTGCTTAAATAGGCTGACTTAGGTGATAAGAGTTTCCCAGGACTTTTTAAAGACTACAATATATTTATATGGGTTGCATCCAGGTGGCATAAACCACAGGTGGTAATAATGACTATGGAAGTCCAAATTCATGATCTGCTGATCTCTAAAATTAGAGTTAAAATGATTTAACAAGTAAGTGGACATCAAGTAGTTTAAAGTTATAAATTATTTTATTATTGCTTATTCTATTTACTTAAGTAATATAGGCACATAAGGAAAAATGAAACATGGCAGAAAGACTGAGGATAAAAAGCAAGAGTTACTCTATTACTACCGCTTCACTTTGTCTAGACCCATCCCCTCATCCATCTTCCCAGATGCAATCACTTAAAATTCTTCTTCGGTTTTAGTTCCGTCAATGTTTCTGCCAATCCCTTTAAATGATGAATCCATCTACAGCTTCTTTATTGTCAACCTCAGAATTTATATATTGGCCACTTATGCCACATGGATCCTCCTTTCTCATTTTTTTTCTGAGACAGATACAATCCCGTTCACAGTTCCCCCAATGGTTATCTCTAGTTCAATCAATGACTACCACTTTTGAACAGTACAAGGATAAATTATTTTAAATCTTCAAGTGTGACAGAATATAGTATTTTTCTTTTATTGATATGGTTGGTTTAGTATAGAACTTTGTTTTTGCAGTTGCAAGATTCCATGACAGCTTTTGAAGTATACCTGTGATGGGTGTAAGTAAGACTGAAGCTTGATTCAAATGAGAGCTGAAATGCAAAAGTTAAATAAAGAGCTTAAATGGTGAAAAAACAAATTGGATTTCTAAACTTACTTTCACTTTGATCATCGAAGGTGTTATATATTATATTTTGATAGCTCAGAGAGTGACTGAAGTGGTAAATTTATAGAGTATCATTCCATTTAAATGAACAGCAGGATGTATTTGCAGAAACAGATTAATGTTTCTTGGAAATTTATCAACACCTGCTTGTTTTTCTACACTCACGTTGCTATGTGGTATTCTATCTATCTTAAGTAAATTCCATTCTTATTTTTAAAAATGAAAGGTAATGAAACTGAAAGATCTGTTTCACACATTGCAGCTAGTGACAAATGCCGTCAAATGTAGTCTACGCCCCGTTGTTGGGAAGGGTGGTGAGACATCGTGGAAAACCTGAGGCTAGAACCCAAAAGAGCAGCAGAAAAGCGGGTTGGCTATTTCTCTCACTTGCTGCTAGGTAGGTACATTTCCTCCATCTACCCAAGCTCGATCCCTTGTAGCTTGTAGCTCCCAGAGCTGCTGACAAAAGAAGACTCTGTGATGTTCTAAAACCAGTGTGATGAATGTGGAAAGGGGCAAGAAGAGCCTTTTGGCTCAAGCACTGAAATGAGCCAGAATCCCTCTGAGAATAAAAAACAGACTTCACTGGACCTAAGCACCCTCTCACTGTCTAGCTTGGACTTCCAGGTTTTTGATGCTAGATATGTATTTGGGACATAGTCCCACTCCAGCTAACCATCCAATAAATAATCTTTGCCTACGTTCACAATCCTCAGTTTGACATCTCACTATGAACTTCTAGAACTTCGTTCTTCAGTTAAGATCAGAATGCGGTTCAAGGTTTGTTCTGTTGTTTGGGGTTTTGTGTGTGTGTGTGTGATGACTTCCTGCGATTTAATACCTTTATATTTTATATTTCCCTAAATTTAACTGTTTGGGGAATCTTTTCTTTCCCTCTTAAAATGAAACAAATAACTTCCAGTGAAAAACCTTCTGTAAAATTTGAATCTTAGGAAGATGGCTCATGCAATTTAAGGCACTTATTGTATGAATTTGTGGTATTTTTTTGGAAGTGGGAGTTTGCTAGACCTAAACCTGAACACATCACACCATCTGGCACACAGTAAGGGCTGTCTGTCCCAAAAAGCCAAGTGAAAAAGGCTGAACCCTTTGGAGTTTCCACAATCCTATTTCATAAGGAGTTTTTCTCCTTCTAGGTTTAGATATGGAAAGAAGAGTTTGTATTTAGAAAAGCCAGTGCTTTGAAGTGGATCAAAAGTCTAGAGCCTGAGGGTCTCAGATGGCTGTTCAGAGCAGGCACCAAAATGGATCTAACCAGAACAGGTGCCAGATAATCCAAGAAGCAGGAGCCAGAGAGCAGAGGCAGGTCAGGTGGACCAGTTCAAGGGTAACTGCAAGAGTCCTGCCCCATCTAATTTGGATCTTTGTGATTCCAAGGTCACATCATGCCATCTTCTTCACTACCTTGCAGCTAAACACCCACAGGGATTAAGTTCAAATCTTTTTTTTTTTTTTCTGCTAATTTCACCAGTGTTCTAGTCACCAAAAAATTACAATCACCAATGCCACCTTATTTTTTGGGGTGGATAAACTATGGGTCCAAGTGAATGAGAAATGTTTCAGTGAAGGTCATAAGGTAGGAGGTTTGGAGCTTTGACCTTTCTCGGCATTGCTGGAAGCATTTGATTTAGAACTCATCAAATCTGAAAGGGCCTTGCTCACCTTACTTTTGGACTTATATCAGCAAATAAAAGTATGATTTTTCATTTTGGAGCATCGGGGCCCTCACTCTTCCGGACTATGTCTATGAAAACGTGTTCTGAGATCTAATGTACCGTGTCTCATCTCCACCTTCCACATTTCGTCTCTTCACTGCCGCAAGCTCTCACATGGTTTCTGCGCCATCCTTGCTGCTTTTGGGAACCCTCATAAGCATATGGATGCCTGACGATTAGGTCTACTTCTAGATTCATTGAAATGAGTTCCTTCAAAATTTTTTTGTTAAATCCCAGTTATTATTTTGCATGATTTCTAGATGTTTAAGGGTGAAGATACTAAATTTTGTAGCCATGCACATACTAGAAACTCTTCAAAAAGCAATCAGAGAGAAATGTTCAGGACTTGGGAATGAAAGGGGAGAAAGGGACATAAGACAGCAAAGAAAGAGCTGTGTTGGGGCTAGCTAAGTGGGAGTTTTAGTCGCTCAGTCGTGCCTAACTCTTTGCAGCCCCAAGGACTATAGCCCTCCAGGCTCCTCTGTCCATGGAATTCTCCTGGCAAGAATACTAGAGTGGGTAGCCATTCCCTTTTCCAGAGGATCTTCCTGACCCAGGGATTGAATCCAGGTCACCTTCATTGCAGGCAGATTCTTCACCATCTGAGCCCGTGTTAACTAAGGACAGTAATTATTTTGTTCACATTTTATTAACTAATTCATTTTCAATTTGCATTGGAATGATAAACGGGCACTTTCCCTCATTTATTTTTTGCTGGCAAATCTGTTTCAGTGTGATTAATATTTCACCTAAAAAGAAGCGTTTATAAATGTTCATAAAACCTATACACAGATAAGCACTCTTGTCCTCACTGTAGCCTACCTCCCTTCAAATTCTTTTGCTTGATGAAAATATTGACATAATGTAAACAAGACATATTTTCTTCAAAGAAATAGTTACTATCCATCGTCTACCAAAAAGGTTCAAGTTTTTGAAAGTGGTCAACCAGACGACCTTAACTTGCTAGTCCATTAATTCTTCTAAATGCTCCCCAGTGGCTTACCGAGTCCCACACTCTATCCATCTCATCACGTCCCCAAGCCTGTAGTAAAATGAGTACTCACTGTGTTCAGTGTATGTGTCTGTTCCCGGGCATATGTTGATGCTTCTCTTGTAGCTTTCTGTGACCTCAAAAACTGTTTCAAAGGCCATTTTTTCTTCAGAAGTCTTTGCTGAGTCATGTTTTACTGCCAATTTAAACATCATCTCTGCAAATATTAGATGCATGGGAAATATTTCAGTAATTTATCAAATACAAGCGAGTGTCTTCTTGCGTTGGTCTTGTCAACAGTGACGAAAACACTTTTCTCTATGACTGGTTGTTTTGGATATGCTCTCATTATAACAATATTATTAACTGTTTTTTTTTTTTCTTAAAGCATCAGTACAACTCATAATGATACTTTTTCTCCAAAGTTGCTTCTAAGTTCATACATGAAGTGTTTAGGAGCCATTTAAAAATCTGAAGATTATGTCATGATAATCACCAAGGAGACCAGTATCTGTGTGTCATTTGAGGAAGAAAATATGAAGGCTTATTTAGTTTGAAATATCATGATATGGTAGAAAAATAACATTAATATACAACTATTATCTTTTGCATTTTTGTATGACATCATCTTTTTCCTCCTTTAAATTTTGAGAAGAATTACATCTTTGCCAGATTAATTTCTAAGGTTTCACTGTGTAGAATTGGGGTAATACTTGAGAGGAAGAATTAAGAAAACTGATCTGAGTGATTAATTGGAAAGAACAGAGAGCTATTTATAGATAAGACCATTAGACAGAGATTGAGAGGGTAGTAACAAGACAAGCAATATCTGGAATACACTGCGTTTGACAGAGTTAGAAGGAGCTCCCAGAATGAAAGGGGGAGTTATTTGATTAGCCGCCATGATATAATTTCAAAAGATTATATCTAATCTATCCAGTAGATGTATTTAATCTCTCAGAAGAGAGATAGATGATTAATTTTTCTCTTCTTAATAGAAAAGTATTCTTTGGTTTTTTTCAGTGACTGCGATTAAATACTTTTGGATGTCAAAATTATTATTTTTTAATTTACTTTTAAATCCTTTTGGATGTCAAAATTATTATTTTTTTCTTGAATGTGATAGTACAGGTGCTGGTTTCACAGGCATTCCAATTAGGTTGCCGCGTTAGGGTTAACAGAAATATAGCAAAGCAGAAATATCTTATAGGCAGTGAGAGTCACATGGCTTGAGTTTAGATCAGAGATGGCTTGGTGAGATTTATATATCATTTGTTTGGTTGTGGCAGCTGACACCAGAAAAAGAAAAGATCTCTTTGAGGACTGTAGTGTAACAGAGGCCAAGCCTCAGGAAAACAATTATCTATACCAAGACTTGGGGCGAGGGGCATACAGATATTCACATTAGATATTCAGTAATGAAAGGGTTAGGAGCCCTGTAGATGACTAAATAGGAAGTTAAACAAAATAGGCCCAATGAGAGTGACTGAGGAATGCAATCTCACCAGAAAAGGCTAAATATTTGGAGTTTGAGTCAAAGAAAGAGAATATGAGCAACGACACAGGAAAAATATGGGCAAGAGGTATGATCATCTCCAAAGAAGTGACTGGTGCTGACAGAGTGGCTGCTGGCTATTTGGAGAAACCCGGGAAGAACTTGTATCAGGCTTTGAAGAGAATATCTTTAAGTGGAAAGTTGTCAGGATGGGAGTAGGAGAAAAAGAGGCCATACCAACATCTGGGGACATTAGAAGGACATCAATAAGAATGGCAAACCTAGGACCTCTGAAAACTCACTTCTCTATAAAAGCAACAGGAATATTGACAAAAACTGTCAAAATCAGCTATTTCACAATTCTGGAAATTAGACTTGCAACAATCTGAGGAGCGTTTATTCAAGGATCTAGGATATCAGGATCTTTGGCCACCTTATGCGAAGAACTGACCCAATAGACCCTGATGCTGGGAAAGATTGAGGGCAGGAGGAGAAGGAGATGACAGAGGATGAGATGGTTGGATGGCATCACCAACTCAATGGATATGAGTTTGAGTAAACCCCAGGAGTTGGTGATGGACAGGGGGGCCTGGCATGCTGCTGTCCATGAGGTTGCAAAGAATCAGACACGACTGAATGACTGCAGGTAACTCAGGATATCAGTGCTCCATCCTATTCAGCTCAGGAGTTCTAGGAGTTTCTCGGTAGAGGCACCATCACTGTTCAGGGCACTGTGGGGACTCTGATCTGTTGGTAACAACAAACCCCACTGAATCTCCAGCTACATCTCTCTCTTCCCTTTAAGAGTTTCCCCTGGTTCAGTAAGAGAACCAAGTTGTACTTGGCTCAAGAGAATACAAGCTTCTTTGGAATTGTAAAAATGAGATCCAGAATGAAAAAGTGGTGGTGGTGAGGTGTTGTGTATATGTGTACAGAAGAAAGAAACTATTTACAAGTTGGAAAAAAACTGCCTTATCATACATAGTTATATTTTCATATTCTCTCTTAATTCAATTATATTCTGTTTTCTGATGAATGCACTGAGTAATTTTTGAAGATTCAGTCAAATCAAATATGATATTTTCATGATTATTGCAATTCCAGACTGGCATTAGGTATTATTATAATACTATTTTTTCCTCAAACTTTATAAGGTGTTTTATGTCTTTATAAAGTTCTTTTATGTGCAGAATCTCATAATTCTCATGAAAGTTTGGTGAGGATGGTGACGTGATTTACAATTTGCAAATAACATAACTAAGGTTCACAGGGATAATGTAATTTGCCTAAAGTTAGCGAAAGAGTGAACGGTGGTCAAATCTGTTCCTCACATTTTTTTCTTCTCCACTTTCTCCTCCTCCTTTTAAAATATTTTAGGGTAAAGTTTCAAAAACACACAGTCATAACGATCACTCAAGTCAAAAAAAGAACATGATTACAGACATAGAAAATAAACATGATTACCAGCATACAAGGGGGGTGAGGGAGAGGGATAAATTAGGAGTAGGGATGAACAGATAGATACCACTATATATAAAATATATAAACACGGTTTTACTGTATAGTACAGAGAGCTATATCAATATCTTGATTAAACTATAAATGAGAAGAATCAAAGAATGTATAAATATATGCATCTGTGTATATATAACTGAATCACTTTGCTATACGCCTGAAATTAACACAATATTATAAATCAACTAGAATTTAATAAAGAATGAATTAATTTTGAAAAAATAAAAATGAAACATTGTCAGAGTCCCAGAGGCTCCTTCGATATCATCTCTGAATCATTATCCGCTCACTACCTGGTGTCTCAGATGGTAAAGAATCTGCCTACAATGTGGGAGACCTGGGTTCAGTCCCTGTGTTGGGACGATCCCCTGGGGGAGGGCATAACAACCCACTCCAGTATTCTTGCCTGGAGAATCCCATGGACAGAGGAGCCTGGTGGGCTGCAGTCCATGGGGTCGCAAACAGTCAGACACGACTGAGCGACTAAGCACACAGCACCCTCCCAAAAGTAAATGCTGTCTTTACAAATATGACAACACTTCTTTACATTTTGCCATCTAAACATTCATGTCTAGACTATGACTGTATTTGTGCTTTCCAATGTAGTACATACATTGGAAAAGACCCTGATGCTGGGAAAGGAGGAGAAGGGGGCGACAGAGGATGAGATGGTTGGATGGCATCATCAACTCAATGGATATGGGTTTGGGTGGACTCTGGGAGTTGGTGACAGACATGGAGGCCTGGCGTGCTGCGGTTCATGGTGTCGCAAAGAGTCGGATACGACTGAGCGACTGAACTGAACTGAAGTTCCATGTACTACTTAAGAAATATTTCTCTATCCTGAGATCATTAAGATATTTTCTAAATTATCCCATAGAAGTTTTATTATTTAGTCTTTCACATTTACTTCTAAAATTAATCTAGAATTTTTATTTTGTTGTTATCATGTATGATGGATTCCAATGGACACCCAATTATCTTGGGATATATTTAAAAGATTCTACAGTGCTATCTTAAAACAAAAAACAAAAATCTCAGTTATCTGCACATATGTGGATACGTTTCTAGAATTCCCATTATGATTCATAGGTTTGTTTATTTCTTCTCACATCAATATCTCACTTTTAATTATTGTAACTTTATGAAAAATGTTAATATCTGGTTACTTAGATCTCCTAACTCTGCTCTTTTTCAATATTATTTTGGATATTTGTGGTCTTGAGCATATTTGTATGCAAACTGAGAAACCATTTCCTCGGTTTTCAAAAACTTCCCCCCATACACACACACACACAAAGAAACTTAATAAAATTTTGTTTGGAATTACATTGAATCTATAAATCAGTTTGGGAAGAATTGGTATCTATATAATACTGTATCTTCTAATCCACAAACATGGTATTTTCTTTCATTTATTTACATCTTCTTTCATCTTGATCAGTAATACTTAATAGTTTTCTAAATAAAGTTCTGATACATTTTGAGTTTTTTTTAGCACAAATAATTTGATAAGAATGCTATTATAGGGCATCAAAAAGAATTCAAAATTTTATTTTTCCAAATGTCAATTGCTGGTGTATAGAATTATAATTGATTTTTAATGTTGACTATATATTCAGCAATCCTGCTAAACTCACAAATTCATATATTTAATTTATATTTTGTTTGTTTTATCATGTGATTTGTGAATAATAAAGATTTTTAATTATTTTAAAATCAGGCTTAATATCTTTTATTAGTTTTGAAAATGTTTCTTCATTATCCCTTCAAACATTATTCTGCTCCAGTTTTTCTCTATTCTTATTTTTGGTCTCCAATTTCCCATATTAAGCTTTCTCCATGTATTCTCTATACTTCATACTATCTCTTCTCTATTTGTCACTTATTTTATTACTCCATGCTCTATTCTGAACATTTCCTTCTGTTTTATCTGGCTGTTCACTAATCCTCTCTTCTGTGGCATCAAATATACTTTGTTAAATCCATCCTAATTTAGGTAATTTAAAATTTCAATTCTAATATTCTTCTTTGGATCTTTTCCAAAGCTTTTATTTCCTTTTTTCCTAGTGTCCAGTTCTCAACACTGTCCTTCACCTTCTTTCTGAGTTTTAGATTATCTATCTTCACTTAAATAATAGTCTAGCAGTTAAACTAAATTTCAAAAATATTTTGCCCAGCTTTTCAAGTAATCTTTGTTGACAAAGTTGCTCTGAGTTATTACCCAGCCATCCATTACTGGAATCAGAGTCAAGCATCACTGGATTTTTTATCTTTTCACAGCTACCTCCTTTTAGACACAATGCTTGCCATTCTTGACCTTTCATATGGCCAAGCAGATATGGTACATGTCCATTAAGCAGTTACAGAACAATAAAAGATAATTAGTGATTAAATACAAATATGAATGATATAGACGTTAAGTGCCTTTGGAGCCAAGGGAAGGCAAAACATTCTGTAATAGAATTCTATAGAAGAGAAGATATAAAGAATATTAAAAAGTGTATAGGAGGGAAGAGGGCATCTGAGTGGAACTGTCGAAATGGGAGTAAACATGAAGACAATAAGAAAAATGAGCATAGGCGGCTCCTGAATTGGGAGGGTCTTCACCCACTTGGAGGATCATTTAAAGATTTTTTTCATGTCTGGGGGGCATATAAATATGATTGGAAGTTGAAAAAATAAATTAATGAAAAAATTAAAGTTAATCTGAAAAGACTGGGGCTTTATTTGAGAACAACTATGTCAATTAATGGTTTAGAATTTTGATGAGAAGTTCTGAAACATTGATTAACATGGCAAATTAATTGCAGAAGTCTTCCTGAAAGCGATTGAAGGATTTAAGATGAAAAAATAGAAAAAAATATTAAGCAAGAACGATTTTACTTGTTATCATGGAGTCCCAGGTCCAAGGGAAGACCATATCCTAGATATCCAAGAAACAATGGTCAATAAAAGAAAATACACATCCATGCAAAAACTTGTATATGAATCTTCATAGAAACACTATTTATAATAGCCAAAAAGTAAAAACAATCCTAATGTCTATCACCCATTAAATGGATTACCAAAATGTGGTGTATGCATATAATGGAATCCTATTCCTAACTCACTCCAGTTCTTTCAATTGAAGGAAGAATAAGAAGGATCCTAAATGTGTGATATTTCTCAGCAATATCTTAAAAAGAGTAGATATTTTGATCCAGAAGTCATTAAATTTTGCAAATTAAAAAAAAAAATGTATCATTAGCTGCACCCAGAATGTCAAAGAGCATTTCACAAATCTGCTTGGGTAGAACCAAGTATACACAAATTATTAATAAAAATAGAGGACTAAGAATGAAAACTTCAAAAGACTTACATTTAACCATCTTTCAAATTAATTTAAATTTAAAAAAGAAAACTCTTGGTTCAAGTAAGATTGTGAGCTTCAAGCATATCAAGGAAGTTAAATGAGGTCAAGACTGTCTCTTTCAATGTTTCTGTACTCTGCTTTCCTCCTTGTTAACTTTATTCTTAGGTAGGCTCTTTATGCATATTGTTCTCCAGTTGTTCTAGGTTTCATTTCTCAATAAAAGAAGGTTTTCTCTCCCAAAAGTTCCTAGTAAAAAGGCCAAGAAACACTTTCATTGGCCTGAGACGATCGTAAACCAATCCTTGAATCAGTCACTAAGACCATGCTCTGATTGGCATATCTGGGTTTCATGCCTGCTCCTAAGCTCAGTGGTAGAGTCAATCACACATGAACCACATGCAGAGAGGAAGAGAGTTGCTAGATTTAGCAAATAAAAATTCAAGACGCCCAGTTAAGTTTGAGTTTTAGAAAAATAATGAAAATTGTGTCAGGATAAGTACGTCTTATACAATGTTGGGGACAGGGGCTTCCCTGGAGGAGAAATCCACCTGCAATGTAGGAGACCTGAGTTCGGTCCCTGGGTTGGGAAGATCCCCTGGAGGAGGGCATGGCAACCCACGCCAGTATTCTTGCCTGGAGAATCCCCATGGGGGGAGACTGGCGGGCTACAGCCCACGGGGTCACAGGGAGTCGGACGTGACTGAGCAACTAAGCACAACGTACAGTGCTGGGGATGTAGTTCCATGAACACGTTATTCACTGCTTCTCTGAGATTCAGATTTAACCAGGAGTTCTGTATTTATCTGACAATTCCAAAGAGGATGCTTTGATAAAGGAAAAATTGGAATGCCATTATAGAAGGGGGAATAGGTGCTCAGCAGGCAAAAATGCAAATATCTGCGAAGAATAAGCTAAAGAAGAAGCCAGTAAACAACCAACATTTCTTTTTATCCTTCTGAAGCTCTACCGTCCAGAGTAGTGAAAAATCTCTTTAGTATAGCCAAGGGATAAACAAAGATCATGCTGACAACATGCCAAATTTGCAATCCTATTATTTAAAGCATTTGGAGAAAGCATAAATTATTCCAAAATTTGTCAAAATGATTTATTCACCTACAGAGTCACTTTCTTTTTCCCTGAATGTTAAAATAAAGGGTTTTGTTTCCATAAGCCTGAAGGTTCCATGAGGTTTCAATAAAACTAAGTGTATCAATCCCCAAATGCCCATTTAACGAAAGAAATAATTCACGGAAGTACAAAGAATCACAAGTATAAGTAAGTCTCACCACTCAAAGCTCATTCAGGCAGAACCTAGAGGAGAATTTGACCATCATGATCTCCTGAATCCAGATCTGAACCCTGATCTACAAAACACAAAATTTTATTTTGGCCATTTATATAATTAAATCTCAGATCAACAGCATGATTGGAAAAATCAAGATTTGTGAGTTTTGTAACTGTAACATACTTGCATAAAGTGTTCCATAACAAAGATATTTTGCAGAGGGACAAAATATTCCAAGTGAAATAAGCTAAAAGATAAACAAATGTGATATGTATGCATACATAAAAATTCATATAGAGAAATATTTATTCTTTTTTAATTCCTATAGGAATGTAAGTATGATTTTAAGAAGAAGTGATTGTACAAGTCACAAATCTTCCATTTAGCTGATTAAAAAATTATTTTAATCAGGCTTCAGACCCCTCTCTCCACCACTCTGGACCTTCCTCCAGCATCAACCCACACCTATCCAAGTTCAGTGCCTCTCAGGAATCAACAGGACAGCTAAGAGGAGTGAGGCAGATGCCTCACGTCATGTCAACACATCTAGTTTCCATCCCTATTTGTGGTTGCCAGTTTTCCATGTATCATCCTCTCCCTCTTCTCCTCCTCTTTTCCTTTCTGCCTTCTCACACCTGTGTTTGTGAAACAACCTTAAGATCTTTTCACAAAAGCAAAGCATAGCAGCTGGGGGTTGTTTGTTTCACATACCTTCTGGCGAGTGCCGCTCCACAAATGTCCAATTTGCACTTCCATCCTGCCAATCTACAGGGAATTTTCTGCTATTTGTTGCCTTATTTGTGGACATGTCTTTGCTGTTTGGGGGTGTCTATATGGGGGTGGGGTTGATGGGAAGCAATGTGCTCTTTGGTTTCTGGGTTTCGCTATCATCACTTGTGATAGAGAGACAACGTTTAGTGGTTCAATGGAACCATACCAGCCTTCCTAACAAGAGAATAGATTGGTACTTACTAGAAACAGTGGTTTGCTACAAGGGAAACAACCAACATCCTATTTGCATCTGTGCATATCAACAATGCAATTAGGGCAAACTTCTTAGAGAATTAGATTGAGATGGTAATTAACGAATTGTGCCATGCATTTTAATGTGATCATAGAGAAGTAGATTATTTAGTACTGCCATATTCTCGCACTTTAGAATAAAATGCCCTGGGACTTTTAAATGAAAATTCCTCAAAATTGCACTGCTACTAGGAAACTGATAAAAGCAGAAACTATTTGCTTAAGACACAGTAGCTCAAAGGCTCACTACATTAAATCTCTCCAACGGAGGTGCTACTTACGGTGCTTGAATGCAGGGTATATGATGAGAGGAATTGAAGTTTAGGCCCCTAAAGCTAAAGAAATTAGGCAAAAGTACTTTCATATCCTAAATAGAAGTGGCGGGCAACTCTATCTTATATTCGCTAAGAAGTTATCAGAACTCATTAAATAATCAGCATCCCTCATTCCTATTACTCGCTTCCATTTAGAAGGGGAATGAAGATGCCTCAAGTTTGAGCATTATGGACCCAATAGCTGTGACATTCGGGAGAAGGAAATGGCAACCCACTCCAGTGTTCTTGCCTGGAGAATCCCATGGACAGAGGAGCCTGGTGGGCTGCTGTCCATGGGGTCACACAGAATCAGACACGACTGAAGTGGCTTATCATGCGTGCATGCATTGGAGAAGGAAATGGCAACCCACTCCAATATTCTTGCCTGGAGAATCCCAGGGACAGAGGAGCCTGGTGGGCTGCCGTCTATGGGGTCACACAGAATCGGACACGACTGAAGCGACTCAGCAGCAGCAGCTGTGACATTTTCCCTTTGTCCCACCCAAAGAAGAAATGGTTAGGAGAACTGCCTTATGAAGGTCTATGAAAGGCCAGATGGGAACCTGCATGCCTGCTTGGACCTTATAGTTGCCTCCATGAGCGAGGAAGTGACCTGCGTCCCTGGAGATGGGTTCGGGTTCCACCTGGTATGTTCATAAGGCCTGAGACGGCCCTAAGCTACATGTGAAAGCAGGGGCTGAGTGGGGAGAATCCCGCTCTGTGCCAGCTGGCTTGGTGGAGTGTGTTTGTAACGCTGGCTCACGCCCTCATGACTGGAACCTGACCTAAAGGGAGGCCAGCAGAGATCAGCAGATAACAGCAGGAAGAGGTTGGAAACAGGGCGTTGCTGCAGCTAGCCCGAGTGCATCATTCACATCAGGAAATTGCACAATGATTAGGTCCTAGTGGGTTTAAAAGATAGCCAGCATTTGTTTTAACCAGGTACGCTGAGACACAAAGACACAGAAATGATTGCTATGAAGAAAGAAGTTTATTATACACACAGATCCCTAGAAACATGAAGTGTGACAAGCCACACAAAGGGGCCCCTTGGGGAAGCACCAGGGTGAGTCAAGGGCAGAGGGAACAAAGGGAAAATGTCACCAGGGCCTTTACTATGGTTTCCACAGGAAGGAGGATGTGAAGGTGGCTAAGCAGGCTTAGGATAGACTAGTTTCAATAATTGCAGCAGGTTCTAACAGAGTTTTGTCAAGAGAACATACTGGTCATAGGAAACAACCTTTTCTAACAACCCAAGAGACAATTATACACAAGGACATCACCAGATGGTCAATACCGAAATCAGGTTGATTGCATTCTTTGCAGCTAAAGATGATGAAGTTCTGTAGAATCAGTGAAAATAAAACCTGAAGCTGACTGTGACTCAAATCATGAGCTCCTTATTGCAAAATTCAGGCTTAAATCAAAGAAAGTATGGATACTAATAGGCCATTCAGGTATAACCTAAATCAAATCCTTTATGAGTATACAATGGAAGTGACAAAGAGATTCAAGGCATTAGATCTGATAGAGTGCCTGAAGAACTATGGACAGAGGTTCATGACATTGTACAGGAGGCAGTGACCAAACCATTCCAAAGAAAAAAATGCAAGAAGGCAAACAGGTTGTCTGAGAAGGCTTTACAAATAGCTGGGGGAACAGAGGAAGTGAAAGGCAAGGGAGAAAAGGGAAGATATACCCAACTGAATGCAGAGTTCCAGAGAATAGCAGGGAGAGATAAGAAGGCCTTCTTAAATGAACAATGCAAAGAAATAGAGGAAAACAGTAGAATGGGAAAGAGAGAATTCTTCAAGAAAACTGAAGATATCAAGAGAATATTTCATGGAAAGATAGGCACAGTAAGGACACATAGAAATGGTAAGGACTTAACAGAAGCAGAAGAGATTAAGAAGAGGTGGCAAGAATACACAGAACTATATAAAAAGGTCCTAATGACCCAGATATCCTTGATGGTGTGATTACTCACCTAGAACCAGACACCTGGAGTGTGAAGTCAAGTGGGCCTTAGAAAGCATTACTATGAACAAAGCTAGTGGAGGTGATGGAATCCCTGCTGAGCTTTTTAAAATCCTAAAAGATGATGCTATTAAAGTGTTGCATTCAATATGTCAACAAATTTGGAAAACTCACCAGTGACCACAGGAATGGAAAAGGTCAGTTTTCATTCTAATCCCCAAAAAGGACAATGCCAAAGACTGTTCAAAATACCATACAAAATACCATGCTCATTTCACATGCTAACAAGGTTATACTCCTTCAAGTTAGGCTTCAGCAGTATGTGAACTGGAAACTTCCAGATATACAAGCTGGGTTTTAAAGCACCTGAGGAACCAAAGAGGTAGAGTAACCAGAGATCAAATCGCCAACATCTGCTGAATGATAGAGAAAGCAAGAGAATTTCAGAAAAACACCTACTTCTGCATCATTGACTATGCTAATGTCTTCGAGTCTGTGGATCACAACAAACTATGGAAAATTCTTAAAGAGATGGGAATACCAGACCACCTTACCTGTCTCCCTAGAATCCTGTTTGTGGGTCAAGAAGCAACCATTAGAGGTCATGGAACAATGGTCATGGAAAAAGGGCTGGTTCCAAATTGGGAAAGGAGTACGTCAAGGCTGTATATTGTCAGCCTGCTTATTTAACTTATACGCAGAGTACATCATGCAAAATGCCAACTGTATGAAGCAGAAACAGCTCCTGGAATCAAGATAACCAGGAGAAATATCAACAACCTCAGATATGCGGATGATGCCAACTCTAATGGCAGAAAGTGAAGAGGAACTGAAGAGCCTCTTCATGAGGGTGAAAGAGGATGTGAGAGCTGGACCATAAAGAAGGCATGTTCAGCACAATTACAGCAATGCCTGGTACATGGTTAGATCTCAATATATATATCACCATTAGCATCATCGTCATTATTAGAGGGAAGACTCGTTTTAATCCAATAACTCATGCTAATCCAATAAGACATGATTGTAAAATCCCACACTGAGATAAAAAGAATAAATACCAACTCATGAGAGCGTGTAGCAAAGAAACCTGACTGAGTCAGAGAGAAGGCAGAGGAAAGAGGCAGTGGTTTTATCACAGAAAGCTTACTTGAGTAAGTAACGCTTAAGCTGAGCTGAGAGAAGTGATATGTCAATCAGCAGCATTTTGCTTGGGAGCAGATTCAGCAAACAGGTTTAAATAAAAGTCACTGATTCAAGGAGTTGAGAAATCTAAGCCAGGCCAGGCTTCAAGTAGGGTTGGGTCCAGGGAATTTGTCTATCATCTGACTTCTGTTATCTTCTATGTTGGCTTCATTTTTCCAGAAGATCCCAGAATTCTCAGAAAGATCAAAAACAGTTCCATATTTACCTTCAACCATGCCTGCTACCTGAATAAGAGAAGCCTTCTCACTGCCAATGATTCCAACATCAGTCTCAGGAATAAGCCCCATGGCCTTCCCCAAGTGAATTGCTGAGACCAGAAAAATCAAATGTCGTGTGGCCAGGTCTGAACTCTGTTCTACCTGAAGCAAGGACTGTCCGAGAGGGAGAGAGAGCTCTCCTAGGAGAAAGAAGAGAAACTGTTACTGAAGAAGGTTATGGGTTCTAGGCAAGCAAGAGCACCCGCTGTACTACAAATAACCAAGTCCGTATGTTTGGAAGATCACCTCATTCAAGGGGAGCAACACACGCAGAAGAGCAAAAACCAGTGTCCAGGCTTCTTTATCCCCCACTCTTGTCTCTCTCTGCCTTCAGCACCTTCAGTGTAGTTTCTATTGATGGTCGTGATCTTCGGATGATTGTAGAAAAGGAAGTACCAACTTTAGCCATATTCAAACACCCCTGAGCAAGGGCAGTCTTGGTAATTTAAATACATCCTGTCTCCCCAGGACAGAGTCAAGTGGTGAGGAGAAGATCTTCCTCTCATGATACCTGTTCAACTACATGACTTTATTTCAGAGGGTAAAATGTCTATGGGACGCTGATTAAGTTCAGCAAATCAGCTCAAACTAGCTTTTAGAAAAGTAAAAGAGGAACTAATGAATTCTATAGTTAGGGGAAATTCCTCTCAGACTCCCATAAATTGCTGCCTTCTGTTGCTAGTGTTACGATTTTTATCTTAATTGTGCCATCATGAATTTTTAAATCGAGACCTGAAGGAGGCTCTTTTCAGGGACTGATGTTATTTTATCCTGGTTGATGGCACAAGATGCGCTAGAGAATTCATCAACTCTTTGTGACCTGTTGTATGTGTTCATTGTTGGAGGAAACCTTGCTTCTGGACTGGCACAGTGCAGGCAGGACTTCTACCTGGCCTGTGTTGATGGGTTGGCAGAAGGAAAGTTAATCACTGGGTCAAGAGTGAAGGTGGATTTAGCCCTTGGATCCTCCTCCTACCTTAAAATTTTGTCCCCATTTTTCCATATTAAAAGAATTTGTAAAATAATGGCCAATGAATTCAGCCTATGGGTAAATTGATTGACCTGCATTGTGCATGGCACACTGCCTCCAGTTTGCTACTTATCTGATGAGAAGAGGGAAAGAAAGGATAACTTATAAAACAAATTAATATGTTAAATTAAAGTAAATAAAACAAGGAGGCCATTAGATAGAGGTAGCTCTAATTTCTTGGCAACCTAAGTTTGCAAACCAAAACTCAAGTCAGAGTCAACTCCTATAAAAGCACTCATATTAAAAAAAAGAAGAAAGAAAGAAAGAAAAATAACCCTAAATAAGAAACAGCCAATCACAAAGAGCCACCTAAGCTTTCCCAGATTAGACAACTGCTTAAGTGACAGCCCATCAAATGATGTGTCTACTTTGTTGGCTTCATGGGGTGCTCTATGAAACCCTTTCTCTTGGCTTCTATGGATAGAGTGCTCTTGAGCACTTTGTTTTGGCACTGCCCAATTTGAATCCAACTTTGTTCAAATAAACTCTTGAAAAATTCAGTGTACCTTTAGTTTATCTTTTGGCACTTGAAGTTATCAAGTTACTGTGCAAAAAAAATTTTTAAGGCAGATTCTATGAAATTTCTGCAAGTCACAGCAATTGCCAATTCTTCCTGAAGGATTCCATGCAAATGAGTCCAGTTAAAACAAAAAGAACTTATCAGAAAGTAGATGGTGTGAAGTCTTCTGAACCCAAGGGAACTGCTTAAGAGAGGGCGTCAACCTAGAGGGGTGTGGTTGGGAGGGAGATGGGAGGGAGGTTCAAAAGGGTGGGGATATAAGGTTCAAAAGGGAGGCTGATTCATGTTGAGGTTTGACAGAAAACAACAAAATTCTATAAAGCTATTATGCTTCAATTAAAAAATCAATAATTTTTTTTTAAAAAAAGAGAGGGCATCAAACACCAAATGTCTATGCTGTGTCTCATAGAATTCAGAGTAGTGCCATTGACAGTAATAGAGGGGCTCCGGGTAGGCAGCCATGGTTAAATGAAGCTGGAGGTGTGGGATCCAAATGTCAGATTTGCATGAGGAGCAATGTGGGAACAACTTGTAAATCTCTTTATGCAATTCCATATTGTACATATCTGTTCTATCTGGTTAGTGAAGGAAGCTGTACTCTCTTCATCTTCACAGAGGGGAAAAGGCAGTGATAGCCTGCGGTTTTTTGCTTACAACATTGTAATGCAAACTAAAGAGGTACATTAACCCTGAGTATCAATACTAACCATATGTTGGGCTCTGACCAAGAGGATACACTGAAAGAACTCTCTTAGCAGTCACCAAAAACTTTAGGGTGAATCCTTATATCTACTCCACAAAAGAAAGACTCAAGAAGTCTGAGTTTTTGAGCAAAACCTGAGATTTGGCAAACTACATCATTAATTTGCTCTAAGTAACACAATAAATAGCAAGCAAGAGGGAAAGGGGTGTTGTATAGGAAAGGATGGAAAGGAAAATGAAACATTAGAGGTAGAAAAAAGAGAAACAGAACCAAGGACCTTCAGAACAAGCGTTATTCAAAGTATTATTCTGATAGATTTCACTCAGAAGCTCAGTGATCTAGAAATTCAGTGATACAGAGATTTATTGCTAATTTTTAACTAATTTATTGATTAACATTTTTGGCATTGGCTCTACATCATTCGACCTTGAAGATGAGTAGACAAAATGATAGGAATGGCACCTGGCACTGTGGTCATTGTTGTGCAGAGTAGCTCGAGCTGGTCCCACGGCTACAGTCAGGGCCTGTTCCCCGACATAATCCTATCAGACCTCATTTTGCTTATCAATAGCAATATCCATGCTTCTTAAATATCAAATATTTGCTATATCCAAAAAGCAAATATCTGATCCAAACTTAATGCAGCTAATAAGCGAATCAGATATCCCTGGAAAGCAATTATTTTTAAACAGCCATAGCTATTTTTATTACATGGACATTTAGGTTCCCTCTTTCCACATTTAGCTTCTAAAGAGAGATGTTAGGATCAAAAGAAAAATGTAGCATGGGTTTCCTGACAGCTTAAAAGAGATTTTAACAATTCAGGTTATGAAGTGAGAACAGAATCACTGTAGGGGCTTAGTCTTACCAGAAGTTATGTGGAGATGCCACTGCTATTGTTTTTAATAATAGAAAAGAGACTTGGGATTTTTTTCTCCGAGTTTTCTTTTCCCCTTTGTCATGGGCAAATGGTTTTATAAGCTGCAAGTACCTGAAATGTACTTAAACACTGCTGGAACATGTACAAGTCGGAAAACTTCACGTGTATCATATGCTTTCCATCTGTAAAATGAGTTCAGCAGTGTTGTGTGACCTGGAATCCCAGTGAATAGCTTCTTGTACTATTCCCAGAAATGGTTGAAAAACTGTACAGATTAGATCACATATCTAATTCTTATGACAAAACTCTAAAACAAGCTTTTAATTTCTGAATCCCCTCTGATTATTACCCTCCTTCTGCCCCTTATCATTTACTGACTCACTCTATCTCATTTCCTGTCCTTCTTTCCTTTATTCATACATCATTTCTTACCACTGACTTTCTCTCTCAACGTACTTTCTGTATTTCTACTCTTTCTTCTTTTCCTTCCCCCTTTAATTTGATCGTCTGCTATTCATCCCTCACTCAGATGAGCAGACCTTTACATAGGTAGTGTGCTGTGTGTGCTCAGATGCTCAGCTGTGTCCCACTCTTTGCGACCCCGTGGACTGTAGGCCACTAGGCTCCTCTGTCTATAGGATTCTCCCGGCGAGAATATTGGAGTGGGCTGCCATTTCCTCCTCCAGGGGATCTTCCTGACCCAGGGATAGAACCTGCATCTCTTATGTCTCCTACATTAGCAGCCAGATCCTTACCACTAGCACCACCGTATATCACATACACACAAATAATGTGTCTATGTTTGAAATACTGATTCTATTTATGAAATAAGCATTCTAGTCCTGACTTAATTTTACATAGTAGATGAATTTCAAATATTACATTCTCTACTAAAAAAAAGAGTAAAGACTTCAGTATCAACTACATTGAGAGAAAGGGGCAGTCTGTGTGTGTGTGTGTGTGTGTGTGTGTGTGTGTGTGTGTATGTGTGTAAGTGAGTGTATGTGTGAAAGAATCTAATGACTTTTTCCCATTGAATTATTTTTCCCAAGAACAGATGATGGTGAATACAGGTTGGGGGAGGAGAAGAAGAGAGAGAGAGAGAGGAAGAGAGAGATTAAATTCAGCAGAATATCCTGTGTATCTTATACCAGTATTTTAAAAATATATGCTAAATTTTCATAAAGCTGGGGAGTGCCCAGTTTTCCAGTCACACATTAAGTACTATGTTGGTATTGATGATGACCTGATTTATATTTTCACTCCATTTGAAATTTTTCACTTTTTCTTTTAATTATTTATGCTTAAATATTGAGTATCTGAATTATACCATGATTCAAATTATGCCATAAGCCACTATGTATTAAAATTATTCAGAACATAAACTAACAGAGTAGCTATTTAATACATGCATTGAGATTTAATGCATTAAGCTTAATTTTTGCACTGTAATACACTTTATGCATGAAGGTTAATTTTTCAAAGTATGGCAAATTTTTAATTTATGTTTTAATACTGAAGCAATTGTATTATGACTAATGAGATTGTGTGTTTGATGTACTATTAAATATGTGTTTTGCTTTTTAGTACAAAGGAGTTATATGTATACATATATGTATATATATGCTTCTACTTTTAAAACCCAAATATAACAGAAGGCTATATTACTTTTAGGGGCTTCCCAGGTCGTGCTAGTAGTAAAGAACCCACCTGCCAATGCAAGAGATGTAAGAGATGCGGGTTCAATCCCTGGGTCAGGAAGATCCCCTGAAGGAGGGTATGGCAACCTACTCCAGTATTTTTGCCTGGAGAATCCAGTGGACAGCGGACCTGATGAGCTAGAGTCTATACGGTCATGAAGAATCGGACATGACTGAAATAACTTGGTATGCACGTGTAACTTTTAGTAAAAATTAATCTCCAATATTTTGCAGCAGTATTTCTTTTATGCATATATGTATTCTACATAGATATGACTGATAGTTTTTAATTCTCAACAAATCATTAAAATTACATATGCTAAACATTTTGACACCTATCTTAATCCTATTAAGGCAAAACGCAATTTGAGACATACAACTGAAGTTATTATTTTTTGCTCCCCATAGTTCATGTTAATTCATGAAGGAAATCAAATTGTCAGTTAACTCAGATGCATAAGATTTGCTAAAAGTCATCTCCACTTTTGGCAGTACGTTTCTGAGTGAGGCACGCATTTTGGAAAGTTTGGCTCATTGCTATTTCGTCCTCACAATGTGCAGATCGTGGGGTCAGGTTTCGTGGTTTTGTCACCTGTTTATGCACCTTCCCCTGAGTCCGCGGTGTGCCTTCTTCCTGCGGGTCTCCGTCCAAGGGCAGTCTGCCTCCCGCAGCTGGTCCTCACTGCCCCGCTGGCCTCCTATGAGCTGGTGTAGCAGCCAGATTCCTCTCCTCTCTTACTCAGTACTCTCCTCCCTCCTATACCCCTCTCATGCCCCCTGCCACTACCAAAAAAACTGCTACCTAAACACCTCTTCTTTCACTACAGATGGGTCTGTGGCCGACAGCAGCCTCCTTCAGTCCCCTGCCAAACTGTCCATCATGTCAAATTGCAGAAGTTAATGCAAATTGGGAACCTAAGCCATGCAATTAGTGAGTGAGGTGCTTCATAAAGCTAGGAGGTGGATTCATTTGTTATCCCTGTTTTATAAACGACGACTCTAAACCTTAGAAGAGCATGTGGTTAGTAAGCCTTGGAGCTAGGATTCAACCCCAGGAGCAAGATTATATCTGCTCTGTTAGATTCTTTTCTTAACTGAACTAAACATATAGCTTCTTATTAGAAATAATACTGCTAATACAAATAATTGGAGTAGGGCTATGGTTATGAAAGGTCTTTGAGGACTATAATATATTCTACCAATGTCAGATACGAGAAAAAAATAATTTATAGTGTTCCACCCCTTTTACATCACCTCATTTAACTACTTTCAGAAAATTATACAGATTATTCTAATAATCTGACTAATTGAGTATGTTCTATATAAACCACTCATGGGCTCACATGTTTATTCCATTTCAGGACAACTTTAATATGATAGACTCTTTCTTTGGCAGAGGAGGAAGACGTCACAGGAACTTAGGGTCATGAGCTGGGAATCTGCTTAATTATACTATTGTACAATAAGCATGCATTAATTAGGCAACACCCATAATCAACATGAAAGAATAAAAACAGCTCTTACTACTAAAGCATCACTATTGATTTCTATAAACACCAAAATAATATCCCTTCTAGGCCCATTACACAGGTAATAATAACCATTCACTTAATTAACAGAGACTCACAGTGAAAAATTCAATCTGAGTACTTATAACATCCACATTAATATCAAGAAGCTTCATTAGAATTAATACCACAATAAATATAAAATGAATTAGTAATGACTACACCATTATTTTAAAGCATTCCTATTTGTAGTCCTGTATTTACTTTAATCATCATCACTCTAAATAGCAATTAACAAAAGCTGGGCTGGGCCTATTTGTGTAGAAATAAAAAGGCATATAACTGCTACCCAGGGCAAGTCTTGCACATTTTATCTGCACTCATGTATCAACACACTCAAGAGCATGGGACGTTACTTTACATATTCTATATAGCATTGGGGAGAAAAATAAAACCATTCTACAATCAAGCTTCCTCACTGGTTTCAAATGTTCATTCTTTCTCAATAGCCACTTTTGATTCAAGATGTTAGCAGAGTGCCCAGCACATAGTAGGCATAAATATTTGCTAATCATTCCATCACCCATGTGATATATACAAAAGAGTCCAAAATGCAGTGCTTGGGTGCAATCTTAAAAAATGACGGAATGATCTCAATTCATTTCCAAGGCAAACCATTAAATATCACGGTAAACCTAACTCTATGCCCCAATTACTCATGCCAAAGAAGCTGAAGTTAACTGTTTCTATGAAGGCCTGCAACACCTTCTAGAACTAATACCAAAAAAAAAAAGATGTTCTTTTCATCATAGAGGATTAGAATGCAAAAGTAGGAGGTCAAGAGGTGCTTGAAATAACAGGCAAGTTTGGCTTTGGAGGGGCTTCCCTTGTGGCTCAGCTGGTAAAAAATCCACCTGCAATGCAGGAGACCCCGGTTCAATTCCTGGGTCAGGAAGATCCCCTGGAGAAGGGAGAGGCTACCCACTCCAGGATTCTTGGGCTTCCCTGGTGGCTCAGCTGGTAAAGAATTCTCCAGCAGTGCGGGAGACCTGGGTTCCATCCCTGGGTTGGAAAAATCCCCTGGAGAAAGGAATGGCTATCCACTCCAGTATTCTGGCCTGGAGAATTCCATGAACAGAGGAACCTGGCAGGCTATAGTCCATGGGGCCGCAACAAGTCAGACATAACTGAGTGACTTTCACTTCACGTCACTTGGCCTTGGGCATACAAAATGAAGCATGGCAGAGGCTCACAGAGTTTTGTCAAGAGAACACATTGATCATAACAAACACTCTTTACCAACAGCCCAAGAGACAAGTGTACAGATGGACATCACAGGTGATCAATAACGAAATGAGGTCGTGTTCTTCACAGCCAAAGATGAAGAAGCTCTATATAGTCAACAAAAACAAGACTGGGAGCTGACTGTGGCTCAGATTATGAGCTCCTTACTGCAAAAGTCAGGCTTAAATCAAAGAAAGGAAGGGAAAGCACTAAGCCGTTCAGGTATTGTTACTGTTACTGCTCAGTCATTAGGTTATGACTGACACTTTATGGCCCCATGGACTGCAGCACATCAGGCTTCCCTGTCCTTCACTATCTCCTGGATTTTGCTCATATTCATGTTCTTTGAGTCAGCGATGCTATCTAACCATCTCATCCTCTGCTATCTCCTTCTCTTTTTATCTTCAATCTTTCCCAGCATCGAGGTCTTTTCCAGTGAATTAGCTCTTCACATCAGGTAGCCTAGAATATTGGAGCTTCAGCATCAGCAAGAGTCCTTCCAAAGAACATTCAGGGTTGATTTCCTTAAGGATTGATTTGTTTGATCTTCTTGCAGTTCAAGGAATTCCCAAGAGTCTTCTCTAGCACCACAGTTCAAAAGCATCAATTCTTAGGCGTTCAGCCTTCTTTATGGTCCAGCTCGCACATCCATACATGACAACTGGGAAAACCATAGCTTTGACTATGCAGACCTTTGTCAGCAAAGGGATGTCTCTGTTTTTTAATATGCTGTCTAGGTTTGTCATAGCTTTTCTTTCAAGGAGCAAGCACCTTTTAATTTCATGGCTGCCATCACCATCTGCAGTGATTTTGGAGTCCAAGAAAACAAAATCTGTCACTGCTTCTACTTTTTCCCTTCTATTTGCCATGAAGTGATGAAGCCAGATTCCATGATCTTAGTTTTTTGAATGTTGAGTTTTAAGCTAGCTTTTTCACTCTCCTCTTTCGCCCTTATCAAGAAATTCTTTAGTTCCTCTTTCCTTTCTTCCATTAGAGTAATAGCATCTGCATATCTGAGGTTGTTGATATTTCTCCTGGCAATCTTGATTCCAGCTTGGGATTTATCCAGCCTGGCATTTCTCATGATGTACTCTGCATATAAGTTAAATAAGCAGAGTGACAATATACCACCTTGTCGTACTCTTTTCCCAATTTTGAACCAGTCAGATGCTGCATGTCTAACTGTTCTAACTGTTGCTTTTCATCCACATACAGGTCTCTTAGAAGACAGGTAGGAGTGGTCTGGTATTCCTATCTCTAAGAATTTTCCATAATTTGTCATGATCTATATAGTCAAAGGCTTTAGCCTAGTCAATGAAGCAGATGCAGATGTTATTCTGAAACTTCCTTTCTTTCTCCATGATCCAATGAATATTAGCAGTTGGATCTCTGGTTCCTCTGCCTCTTCAAAACCCAGCTTGTACATCTGGAAGTTCTCAGTTCACATACTGTTAAAGTCTACTTTGAAGGATTTGGAGCATAACCTTGCTAGCATGGAAATGAGTGCATTTGTCTGCTAGTTTGAACATTCTTTGGCATTGCCCTTCTTTGAGATTGGAATGAAAACCGACCTTTCCCAGTCCTGTGGCCACTGCTGAGTTTTCCAACTGGCTGACAGACTAAGTGCAACACTTTCATAGCATCATCTTTTGGGTTTTAAATTATCAACTGGAATTCCATCATCTCCTCTAGCTTTGTTCATAATAGTGCTTCCTAAGGCCCGCTTGACTCCACATTTCAGGATGTCTGGCATTAGGTGAGTGACCACACCCTCGTGGCTTTTAGTGTAATTAAAGGCCTTTTGTACAGTTCTTCTGTGTCTTCTTGCCACCTCTTCTTAAACTCTTCTGCTTCTGTCAGGTCCTTACCATTTCTGTCCTTTATTGCCCATCTTTTCATGAAATGTTTCCAGGCTGTCTCCAATTTTCCTGAAGAGCTTTCTAGTCTCCCCCGTTCTATTGTTTTCTTCTATTTCTTTGCATTTTTCATTTAAGAAGTCCTTCTTATATCTCTGGGCTATTCTCTGGAACTCTGCATTCAATTGGGTATATGTTTCCTTTTCTTTTCTCCCTGACTTTTACTTTTCTTCTTTCCTCAACTGTTTGTAAAGCCTCCTCAGACAACCTACTTGCCTTCTTGCATTTCTTTTTTTTTTGGGAATGGTGTTGATCACTGCCTCCTAAACAATATTATGAATCTCTGTCCTCAGTTCTTCAGGTACTCTGTCAACCAGAACTAATCTCTTGAATATATTTATCACTGTATAATCATAAGGGATTTGATTTAGAATTATTGCAGGTAGTGACTACAATCATGTAATTAAACACACTTACTCCTTGGAAAGAAAGCTATGACAAAACTCGACATTGTATTAAAAAGCAAGGATGTCATTTTGCAACTAAGGTCCATTTAATCAAAACTCTGGTTTTTCCAGTAGTCATGTACAGTTGTGGGAGTTGGACCATGAAGAAGGGTGAGCACTGAAGAATTGATGCTTTCAAAATTTGATTCTAGAGAAGACTCTTGAGAGTCCCTTGGACTGCATGGAGATCAAACCAGTCAATCCTAAAGGAAATCAGTCCTGAATATTCATTGGAAATACTGTTGCTGATACTGTAGCTCCATACTTAGGCCACCTGATGGGAAGAGCAGACTCATTGGAAAAGACCCTGATGCTGGGAAAGATTGAAGGTGGGAGGAGAAGGGGGCAGCAGAGGATGAGATGGTTAGGTAGCATCACTCATTCAATGAACATGAATTTGAGCAAACTCTGGGAGATAGTTGAGGACAGAGGAACCTGTCGTGTTATAGTCCATGGGGTTGCGAAGATTCAGACCTAACTTAGTGACTGAATAAGAACAAATGATATATACTAGTCCAGGAGGACTCTAGTTACACTTGGGTTTTTAATTTTAGTGTTGATCCCAAAGAGTCTGTCACTGACTAGCTGTGTATACACCCAAACTGGACAGATGTTATTTAGTTGGAATAATACAGGGAGAGGGTATAACCTCCCCTGGTCTGCCAGCTATCCCTACTGAATTGGGATAAGGAATATAATAAATTAGTTTTCATTCACAATGAGTCATTTGGGAAGAAAATTAAGGAAAGAAACTATGAAGACCTCTTCTCATTCTCTGTATTTCCATTCTAATTGGCTGACTCATGATTTTTCAGGATGTTAGGAACTTGTTTGCCTTAATCAGAGCAACTCTGATGAAAGAAGACAAAGAGGATAAGAAATGACACTAACAAAACTGTCCTTCCACAATGAATCTCCTTGCTAATGAAAAGTATCTCCACACGGACTTTTGCAGAATCTTAAGTATTGATCATATTTGAATTGAAGAAAGCAGAATGGAATGGAAATAATTTAAGTTGCTGTTAATTTAAAACACTGTCTGAATGGATAAAGAAGACATACATGCATAATGGTATATTACTCATCCATAAGAAAGAACAAAATTCTGCCATTTGCAGCAACATGGATGGACCTAGAGAATAGTACACTAAGTGAAGTAAATCAGAAAGAGAAAGAAAATGACCATATAATATCATTTATATGTCGTACCACAAATATGATACAAATGAACCTATTTGGAAAAGAGAAACAGACTCACTTACAGAAAACAAATTTGTGGTTATCAGAGGGGAAGAGCAAGATAAGGGTACAGGCTTAAGAAATCCAAACGACTGTGTGTAAAAACAGATAAGCAACAAGGATATATTGTATAGCGCAGGAAAATACAGCCATTGTCTTATAATACTTTGAGAGTGAAAGTGAAAGTCACTCAGTTGTGTCTGACTCTTTGCAACCCCATGGGCTAGACAGTCCATGGAATTCTCCAGCCAGAATACTGGAGTGGGTAGCCTCTCCCTTTTCCAGGGAATCTTCCCAAACCAGGGATCGAACCGAGGTCTCCCCCATTGCAGGTGGATCCTTTACCAACTGAGCTATCAGGGAAGCCTGTAATACTTTGATGGAATACAATCTGTAAAAATACTGACTACTGTGCTATACAACTGAAGCTAATATAATACTGTAAATCAGTTTTACTTCAAAAGACTATTTATTATGTGTATTCATTCTTAAGTACTGGATTAAGTCAGAAGCCTGTCATTTCGCACACTATCGACCATGCAATAAAGGGGAAATTCCTTCAAAAGAACATCACAGAGGCCTCGGGACATTGGAGGGGAAGCTAGGAGTATGTGTTTGATACCTGGGAGAGGATGCGTCTACATGGAAGTTTGGTTCTGTTTGGGGTTCACAGGCTACTTGATGGGTGCTGTCGATGATCAAATTTCTGCTCCACACTGCCATCTAAACCATCTGCCTTTGCTTTTAATTGCTTTCATTCTTTTTTCTCTCCAATTGTGTAACCGTTTGTCTACCAGAAAAAAACTTGGGATTTGCTGACCGGGAGAGAGTAACTGTGTTTCAAGACTCTGTAAGCTTTGAAAACCAGAGGCAGCAAAGAAGCAAGCTGCTGTTTATATAAAAGGTAAACACTAAATCCAGGTAGAGAAACAAAACACGATTTATTATCCTATTGATCTCTAAGAGACTAATGCCTTCCCCTTTCCTAAAGGCGTTTATCCAATATACTTTGCATGCACCACGGCAGCAATCTGTAACCCACTTACAGAAGTGTCAGCAGGATCGTCTTTAACACCGACGTTGCGTGACTAGGAAACGGTATCCCGGGTGAGGCTGCTGGGGCACAGAATGGCATAAAATCAGGCCTCTTCCGCCTCTAGCTTGAGGCATCCTCTGCCTCTGAAAGGGAAAGGACATAGGATTCTGAGAAGTGAG
Source organism: Muntiacus reevesi (assembly GCF_963930625.1). NCBI lineage: Eukaryota > Metazoa > Chordata > Mammalia > Artiodactyla > Cervidae > Muntiacus > Muntiacus reevesi. Next base: position 10,179,108 of record NC_089260.1, read on the forward strand.
GAAGAAAATTCAGGGTTCCTTCTTTTCTGTACCTCTAGGTCAACACTCTAATCTGACCTAGAATCGACCATTCTTCACACAGTCACTTTGTGCCAGGGACCTTACATAAACTTTTTTATATATATCTTTATAATGAAATACTAATGTATGAGTATATCCATTTATAGATGAGAATCTATGTAAATGACTCAACATATTGTGTGTTACAATGAGAAAGCAACTTTTAAATATGTGCCTCCACCACGAAGAAAGCTCCAGATATTTAGTCATGAAGTTCCATAACTAAAAGATGTTAACAAACTGAAGACTGAAGATTAAAATATACAAGTGATGAGAAGACAAATACCTCCACAAATATCAGAGCCACTTTTGTGGGAGGTTATTTGTAAGGACATTTTATCCTAGCCCTGCATGTGAAGTGGATGAAGTCTTCTCACCAACTTTGTCAAAAACATTTACTAAACACCAGGCTGAAAAACAGAATCCTGTGCTGGGTGCTGTTGGGGTTTTAAGACTTTGTTTCTAATATGTGAGAATGCAAGCTTTCCTCTCTCATCTTGGATCAAGTGATCGCCTCTTTTCAATTTTGCGAGATAGCTTTTGAGAGCACTCTTGGAGATCATAAAAGTATCTGGGCACTCTGCCACCGTGTACTTTGGACTGTAATATGGTGAAAAAGAGGGTGAGAACAAGGAAAGTGGGTAGAGGAGACTCTAAATAGATGATGCTGCAGTCTAAATAGACTAGGGAGGACGAGACTGTAACTTGAAATCAAGGAAAGTGGAGGTTAATAATAATAATAATCACATCTAATCTTTGTCAGAGCTTGCAGTGTTCCAAGTGCAGTCCTAAGAGCTTTATGCACATTACCTAATTAAGTCCTCATGATAATGCTTTCATTTAGGAACTATTATTTTCCTCAAGTTGCCAATGAGAACGCTGAAGGCTGAAGGTTAGCATCTAACTCAAACTAGTTAGTGGGTAGTGACATCTGGGTTCTAATGCAGGATGTCTGACTCCAGTCATCCTTAATCATCACGTGTCAGGAAACAAAAGGAGAAAATAAAAAAGAAAGAGAACCTGCAAAAACATAATGGAAAAGGCAAGTATGAACCTGTGCTCCTAATGCAAGTGGCATGATGCGGAGTAAGGCGCCAGCACCCAGGACCAGCCTGAACAATAATATACATACAAAAAATAAACGAATCACAGGTGTTCGGTTCCACGAATTTTCACAAAGTAAGCACACACCTGTGTAACCTCACTCATGCAATGTGTACAAACTTTGTAACCAAGAAACAAACTTTTGCCCCCTCCATCCCTCTCCCTCCAGTTACTAACTCCCTTAAAGGGTGATCATCTGATTTTGCAACTAGAGATTAGTTTTGCCTTTAAAAATGGAACCGCGTACTATACGTATATTTTCTTGACTGACTTCTTTTTAAAAAGTGTTTTGTTTGAGAGATCTATTCATATGAGAGCAACAAGCAATAGTTTATTTATTCTACTGATGCATAGGACCCACTGTATAATATACTATCGTTGATTTATCCAGTACACAGCTGATGACTGTTTGCATTGTTTACCGTGTCTGTTGCGACTGCAGGAAAGTCTTACAGCAGTCCAAGGACAGTTTGATAGGAAACAAAGCAAGAATCCTAAATGGTTCTACCCTCAGTAGACGAATGAATTTAAAATAAAATAATTGCACAGAAGCAGCAGCAGAAATCTTTCATATCTAGACTTTGGCACTAAATGATAGGAAAAAAAAATAAATATAGTCCTTGACAATCTGCAAACACAAGTTGGTTTCTATGTATTTTAATGATTTAAATTCACATTATCTGCACAATTAGCTTCCTAGAATCCCAGGCCTTTTAAATATAAGCTATAAGTCCCCAAATAGATAAGTAAATAAATTCACATGGTGTACCTCAATCCAAAATCAAAGTATTCCCACAGATAAATTTCTAAGAAATATGATCTAGTAGTCCAGAAAGATAAAAACACTCAAGGGAATGATGTCTTATAAGGGCTCAACTGCAGACATCTAAAACTCCTTTCTGCTATTAGCATTTAAAAATGGGAAAAAGAGGTCACACACAGAAGCATGTAACAATCATGTTTTATAAAAACCATTTAGATTTGCTAGATATACATAAAAAATTCTGTAAATTAAACTTAAAAGCAGAAATCTAAAATTCAATGAGTAAATTTGAAAGAAGCCTGTGCAGAGGTGAAGAAATAATTTGTAACAGAATATTTAACTCAACAAATTAGATAGATTTAACATAGCAAAACAGGGAGATGGAAAATATAAAATAGAGATTGAGAGATATGAAGATAAAAGGAAAAGTTTTAACACATCCTATTGATGTTCCAGGAATACCAGTACAGGTGGGCATCATCCAATCTGCCAAGGGCCTGAAGAGAACAAAAAGGCAGAGGAAGGGTGAACTTTGCCCCCTGCTTGAGGCAGGACATGCATCTCCTATCTGGGCATATCGGTGCTACTGCTTTGAACTCAGACAGGGATTTACACTTTTTTCCCTGGATCTTAGGCTTCCCAGGTGGCTCAGTAGTAAAGAATCCACCTGCCAATGCAGGAGACTCAAGAGAGGTGGCTTCAATCCCTGGCTGGGGAAGACCCCCTGGAGTAGGAAATGGAAACATGACCAGTGTTCCTGTCTGGAAAATCCCATGGACAGAGGAGCCTGGAGGGCTACAGTTCATGGGGTCACAAAGAGTCAGACGTGACTGAGTGGTTGAGCATGTACACACACACACACACACACACACACACACACACACACACACACACACGCCCTGGTTCTCGGACATTTGGACTCCAGCTGAGACTTACATCAATGGCTCCCCGGTTCCTAGGCCTTTGGATTTGGACTGAAACTACATCACTGGCTCTCCTTACAGACGGCAAATCGTGGGATGTCTCAGCCTCTACAATCATGTGAGTCCATGCCTCAAAATAAATCTTTTTATGTTTTCTATATACAGTCTATCATTTCACAAGAAGGGCAGTACTAAAGAATGTTCAAGAGAAGTGAAGTGATGTGAAAGTCGCTCAGTCGTGTCTGACTCTTTGCGACCCCATGGACTATACAGTCCATGGAATTCTCCAGGCCAGAATATTGGAGTGGATTGCCTTTCCCTTCTCTAGAAGGGAAATTTTTGGCAAAGGAGAATTTCAACAGAATTTTTATTCATAAGTCTTTAAGCCACAAGCAAAGAAAATAAAGAACTAGAAGTGGAAAGAGTTACTCTGACCTTCTCTTGGGTTGGCCAAAAAGTTTGTTCAAGTTTTTCTGTTACATCTTCCTTCCCTTCCTTCCTCCTTCTCTCCTTCCCTCTCCCTGTCTGTGTTTTGCTTTTTTCCTTAGTTTTGAGTATTGATTCTCAATTTGTTTGATTCTTCAATGTCCGTCTCATCTCAATTCTATTATTTTACTCATTTTGTCTTTGAATCTCACTGTACTTCTAGGATGAAACATATTACATTCTTTTTACTTTTCTTCATAACTAATATTCTAATATTGCACAGTTTTCATGTAATTTATTATATTCTTTCCATGCTTAGTTTGAGAAAGCATATCGGCTATAAAAGTAAAAGACTGTAGGGCTTCTGTGCTGAGGCTTCGGCCACTGCTACTGCTATTGAGTCACCGTTGTGTCTGACTCTTTGCAACCCCATGGACTGTAGCCCACCAGGCTCTTCTGTCTGTGGGATTTCCCAGGCAAGATACTGGAGTAGATTGCCATTTCCTTCCCCAGAGGCTATTCCCAACCCGGAGATCAAATCAGGCAAGAATGCTGGTGTGGGTTGCCATTCCCTTCTCTAGGGGATCTTCCTGACCCAGGGGTGGAACCTGGGTCTCCTGCACTGTGGGCAGATTCTTTACCATTGAGCCACCTTGGGAGCCCATAGGGATCTTAAAAGTCTAGGAAATACAAATTATGTTTTCTCAATAAAATTTGCCTTATTTCCAGGCATTTTGACAGCTTCTATTTGCTATGAGAGAGTGTGACAGAATCAGCATGATTTCTTTCCTTTCAATCTCTACCTAGTTGATTATCTTTTCCACTGAGTTATGAGCTAAAGACTAGGCCCATGCCTGATACACAGGAGATGGCAATGTATGTGCCTGTTTGGGTGTTTGTGGGAGGTGAGTGTGTGTGTGTGTGTGTGTGTGTGTGTGTGTGTGTGTGTGTGCGTGTGCGTGTGCACGCCTTATAGGGTAGAGAGAATGATCTTCTGGATCCCTCCACACCTGTCTCTCACATCAAATGGCCTATACTAGGATTGACTTCATGTAGTTTGAGAGTAATCAACCCCAAGAGAGAATAATTCAGGGATGGTAATCATTAAACTATTAAAAGCAGATTCTGTGTCAACTGAAGATTTTCTTAAAGTTTTCTTTTGCAAGATCTTGTTCTAGAAACAATGCTGGTTAACCACTCTCTGATACTAAATTGCACATTAAACTTATCCATTTTTCTTCAGGCAGAAAAAAAGATTTTTAAAACTAAGAGATTCCTGAAATCTTAAGAAGTAATGGATGAAACATTCTAAATATGAGTGTGAAATTACTAATGTAGAGTAACCTTTCCTGGAGAGTGAGACTAATTCTTTATCACAGTGCTCAATAGGTTTTATTTTGCAGGTGCTTAGGATGGCCCATAAGCCGCATGTCAAATCCCCTAATATTCCTTCAGCGTATTAAGAGATGATGCTTAAAATTCTGAATTTTCTATAACTGAAGTTACCATTCTCCCTGCAGTATATATAACTGATCATTTTCTGAAAATAGGTTTGGGTAAGGATGCGGCATATCTAGAAAACCTGGCCCTTGAATTGGAACAATCGTCTGAAGGTACAAGACCACCAGGGGCTCATGTGACAGCTGACAGTTATTTCACAAACTGGCCTAAGCTTGGTCTTTCTTCCTTTTAAAATGCTTTTCCCAATGGAAACTGCCTGTGTAGGACATACCCAATCAATGAGTTTCAGCTGTCATCATGATCAACATGGATCACTGAACAATTGAATAGACTTTGATGATCAGTATTGATTGTGAATGTTTCTGAAATTAAAATATTGGATATTTTATGGACTGTTCATTTCATGAATGTAGAATACAGTCATTGAACCATGAGTCTTTAATTCCCATGATGGTTACCTCATCTTAGGCAAACTAAAACTTTTCTTCTAACAGAAGGAAAATTTTAAATGTCTACAGAAAAGATGTAGGTAAGAGTCTAAGATTTCTTGAATTCAACATTAAAAAAAAAATTAAAACATGCTCTAAAGAGTCAGCTATATAAGGTGGTCATTCTGATGCACTCTGTATAGATGCCTTTGGTCTCCAGTGTAGACTCTGTGAGTGCTAAGGGCAGTGTTAATTTAATCAACAATTATTGATGAAGCGGGCATTATATCAGGCACTTTCTATGTACAGAGATTCAGGCACCTTTCTACATGCAGAGATGAAACAGCGCCACGTCTTTTGTTGCATGGGGGGAGACAGCCATGATGAGGTCATCACAGGAAGGCTACCTTGTCAGTGAGGCATCTGGTGAGTGCAGAATGAGGGAGCTAGCTGTAGGATGCGGGAAGGATGAAGCTTTCGGAGGAAATGATCACAGGCTGATGCCATATTAGGATAAGATTTTGCTTGAGGAAAGTAATTAACTGTGTAAAGAGAAGGATGAAACGCGGGTGGATGAAGAACAACCCAGACAGAAAGGAAAGTGCTTCGGCAGCCAAGATGGTACAGCACGTTGAAGACTCTGAGGGAAGCCTAGTGTGGCTGAGGGCAAAATGCAAGAGCAAGTAAGCTGAAACATGAGGCTGGGAAAAGAGGAAGTGATAAGCAAATGGAGACGTTCCGAGCAGCATGTCTTACGCCTCAGAAAACCTGAGACAGTCTCAGTTTATGCCTGCTGTCTAATATAAAAATAACATACCCTTTCATTCTTAAATGCACTCCAGCCTGCTGAGGAAATTATATTATTACCCTAGTTAAAGGTCAGGTTACAGATTTTGGTCTTTATCCTAACTTCTAACAATGGGAAATAATTAAAATGTTCAATAGGTTGGTTATGGTGCACTGTGGGAGCAAGAACACTGACAGAGGAGACCCTAGGAAAATATTATTCTTCTTATTATTCTCTTTATGTTTCCTTTTGTTCAGTTGTTGGTGTTGTTTTTATTAATTTAATTTAAAACTTTAAAAAATATCTTTTAAATGTTTCTATTTTTGGTTTATTATTGTTTTGCATTTTTTCCCCCGTTCTAGTTATTTTTTTCTGCCTAACTTTTCATTTCTGTTTCTTTGGTTTCATTTTTAATCATTTGTCTTGAACTTGGCTTGTCTATTTTCTTCTTCTTTGTGTGTGTACATGTGTTGTTGCTGTTTTTTGTTTTGCTTTTGCTACTTGTCTTGGGTACTGTTTGTCTGGGGGTTTTTTTCTTTTCTTTTCTTTTCTCTTTTTCTTCTCCGGCAGCATCTTGCATCTTGTGGGTTCTAGGTTCCCCGTCCAGGGTTTGGGCTTGGGCCTGCAGAATGGAAGGACCAATTCTAGGACACTGAGCTGCCGGAGAATCCCAAACCCCAGGTAATATTAATCCATGAGAACTCACATGGAGGCCTCCATCTCGACAACAAGATTTGGCTCTACTCAACTGTCTACAGGCTCCAGTGCTAGACACTCCATGCCAAACAGCCAGCAAGACGGGAGCACAGCCCCACCCATCAGCAGACAGGTTGCCTAAAGACACACTTAGCTCACTGATACACCAAAACACACCGCTTCCTGCAGCCTTGCCCATCAGAAGATAAAAGACTCCATCCACCAGAGAGCAGGCACTGTGATTAAAAGTTTTCTATCAAACAAAATTTCAGGGCTAGATGGTTTCCCATCTAGCCAAATTCTTTCAAATGTTTAGAGAAGAGATAACACTTACCCTTAAACTCTTTCAAAAAATTGCAGAGGAAAGAATATTCCCAAGCCCATTCTACCAGGCCACCACCAGTGTGACACCTAAACCAGACAAAGAAATCACAAAAAAGAAAATTACAGGCCAATATCACTGGTGAATATAGAAGCCAAAGTCCTCAACAAAATGTTAGCAAGCCAAATCCAACAACACATTAAAAAGGTCACACAACATGATCAAGTGGAATTTATCCCAGAGATGCAGGGATTCTTCAATATATGCAATCAATGTGATACACCATATTGACAAATTAAAAGATAAAATCCATATGATAATCTCAATAGATGCAGAAAAAGCTTTTGACAAAATTCAACACCCATTTATGATAAAACTCTCCATAAAGTGGGCATAGAGGGAAACTATATCAGCATGTTAAAGGCCATATATGATAAACCCACAGCAAACATCATTCTCAATGGTGAAAACCTGAAAGCATTTCCTCTAAGATGGAGAACAAGACAAGGATGTCCACTCTTAGTGCTATTATAAAACATAGTTTTGGACATCCTAGCCATGGCAATCAGAGAAGAAAAAGAAGTAAAATGAATCCAAGTTGGAAAAGAAGAAGTACAACTGTTACTGTTTGCAGATGACATGATACTATACATAAAAAATCTCAAAGATGCCACCAGAAAACTACTAGGGCTAATTAATGAATTCAGTAAAGTTTAGGATACAAAAATAATGCACAGAAATCTGTTGCATTCCTAAACAAGAAAAAGACTCCATCCACCAAAGAGCAGGCACTAACAATGAAAGCTCAGAAAGAGAAATTAAGGAAACAGCCCCATTTACCACTGCAACAACATGAAAATACCTAGAAATACACCTACTTAAGGAGGGAAAACAATTATACTCAGAAAATGATAAGATTTTGATGAAAGAAATCAAAGATGAGACAAACAGATGGAGAGATATACTATGTTCTTGGACTAGAAGACTCAATATCATGAAAATGATTATACTACCCAAGCCAGTTTACAGATTCAATGTAATCCCTATCAAATTGCCAATGGTATTTTTCACAGAACTAGAACAAAAATGTTTATAATTTGTATGGAAACACACACAAAAAAACCCCCAAATAGCCAAAGAAATCTCAAGAAAGAAAAACAGAGCTTAAAGAATCAGGTTCCCTGACTTCAGATTATACTACAAAGCTACAGTCATCAACATAGCATAATACTGGCACAAAAACAGACATACAGATCAATGGAACAGGATAAAAAGTCCAGAGATAAAGCCTTGCACCTAAGGTCACCTAAACTATGATAAAGAAGGCAACAATATACAATGAGAAAAGACAGTCTTCAATACGTGGTACTGGGAAAATCAGACTGCTACATGTAAGAGAAGGAAATTAAATACTGTCAAACACCATACACAAAAACAAATTCAGAATAGGTTAAAGTCCTAAATGTTTATCCAGACACTAAAAAAATCCCAGAGGAAAACATAGGCAGAACACTCTTTGATATAAATTGCAGCAAGATCCTTTTTGATGGACCTCCTAGAGTAACAAAAATAAAAACAAAAATGAACAAGTGGGACCTAATTAAATTTAAAAGCTTTTGCACAGCAAGGCAAACCATAAACAAGATGAAAAGACAACACTCAGAACCAAGAGAAAATATTTGCAAGTGAAGCAACTGACAAATATCACTAATTATTAGAGAAATGCAAATCAAAACTGCAACGAGGTAACACCTCACACAGGTCAGAATGGCCATCATTCAAAAGTCAGCAAACGAATCTAGAGATGGTGTGCAGAAAAGGGAACTCTCTTATGCTGATGGTGGGGATGGAAATTGATATAACCACTAAGGAGAATAGTGTGGAGGTTCCTTAACTAAACATAGAACTATCTTATGACCCAACAAACCCACTACTGGGCACAAACCCAGAGAAAACCATAATTCAAAAAGATAAATCCACCCCAGTGTTAATTGCGGAGCTAGTTACAATAGCCAGGACCTGGGAGCAATCTAGATGTCAATCAACGAGGAATGGGTAAAGATGTGGCACATAGATCCAATGGAATGTTATTAATCCATAAAAAGGAGTGAAACTGAGGTTTTCAGAGATGTGCAGGGACCTAGAGAATGTCATACAGGGTGAAGGAAGTCATAAAGAGAAAAGCAAATATTGTATATTAATGCATATATGTGGAATCTAGGAAAATGACATAGATGATCTTCTTTGTGAAACAGAAATAGACAGACATAGAGAACAAGTGTATGGATACCAAGAGGGAAAGGGCCTGGGAGTGGATGAATTGGGAGGCTGGGATTACATATATACACAACCATGTGTAGAAATGATAACCAGTGGGACTTCCCTGATGGTCCAGTGGTTCAGATCTTGCCTTCCAATGCAAAGGGTGGAGGTTCGATCCCTGGTCATGGACCTAAGATCCCACATGCCTCAGGGTCAAAAATCCAAAAACATCAAACAGATATAATGTTGTAACAAATTCAATAAAGTCTTAAAAAAAAAAAATGATAACCAGTGAGAGTCTGCTGTGTAGCACGGGGAACTCTCCTTGGTTCTCCGTGGTAACCAAAACAGGAAGAAAAGCCTGAAAAGAGGAGATATATATAAATATACCTGGGCTTCCCAGGTGGCTCAGTGATAAGGAATAACCCTGCCAAAGCAGGAGGCTTGGGTTCCACCCCTGATAGGGAAGATCCCCCAGAGAAGGAAATGGCAATCCACTCAGCTATTCTTGCCTAGGAAATTCCGTGGACAGAGTGGCCTGGCGGGCTATAGTCCATGGGCTCCCAAGAGTTGGACACGACTTATCGACTAAACACCAGCCTGTGTATACATATGGCTTATTGTCTCTGCTGTACAGCAGAAACTGACAGTGTAAAGCAACTCTACTCCAATAAAAATATAAATACAATCTTTAAGCAAGTAAGAGAACAGATCATTGTCAAGGCTTGAAGATATCATAGTATAAGGTGTACAAGAGGTTGATAAGGGCAATGATGGAGTCTAAGAGACCAGATAAGAGGCTGATGCAAGAATGGAGGAAGGGATTGCGGTAATAGCAACAAGTTGATACTTAAAGAGATGGACTAAATGAGTCTGAGGCAGTGGGTGTGTACTTCACTAATCATATCTACCTCTGCCTGCCCAAGAAATTAATCAGGCTTTGAGAATATATTGAGACCACTTGCTACTCAAAACAAGAGAAACTGGTGCGACACCCATGCTAAGTATGAGAGTAGAGAGTACAGAATTGTAGTTAGATCAAACAATTGAAATTCTGGCAGGATGATTGATGTTGCCAATTGGGGGTTGATGGAAGCTAAGCGAGGGTCACTATGTTCCATAAAAAAAAAAAAAAAGATTCTGGCCAGAAAGAGATCGGTCTTTATAGAGAATTGCTAGATATTGGTATACAAACCAGTTTATAGTATTGTAGAAGGAATGAGCTTCTAGAGTTCACGTGTGGAGCTCTTAACTGCACATCACCATGAGGGGACGGGTGTTTTACATGTGTATGGAAGCAGTTTCTTCAACCTGTCCTCTGGCAAGGTGTAGCAGAGTACAGCTTTAAAAATTAGAAACTCCTCAAGTCAGATTAGGAACAATTCACAGCAAACTGCGGCTAAACACACTTAGAGTCCACCTCAAATGCCAAGAGGTGGTTGAAATATATGTGATTCCTGAATCTCACTTGAGAAGAGAAAGAAAAATGGCAACAACACAGCGGTCCTTTGGGATCAAGACCAAAGGAGGATACTTAAATGGAGGAGGCAAGGAGGCTTGATTAGTTAGAAGCAATAGGGGAATGGTCACCATCTCACAGAGCTGAAGCCTCCGCGGGGAGCCCCCTAAGGGGCAGTTCACAGTGTGGTTTTAGACTAGACTGTGATGTCTCTTTTTTGTTTTTTGTGTCAGATTTTGTCCCGAGGGGAATTCTTGTGCAAATCTGGGCATCAGTCTCTTGGTGCCTTAGAACCCTCAAAATGCATATGCAATTCACCGGCAAATGCAGTACTTGGGGTTAGTGATGCTCACATGATTATTTCACTTGCAGCAAAAGGTACACACATAAGCACACATAAGGGAAAGAACCCAGTGGACACCCATTTCTCTTCTGCCGTCTTAGACACAAATTGTGGCAAACGCTGGAGACATTAAGTCTGAAACTGTTGGACTTGTTCCCAGTAACGTTTCTGACTCCTTGGCTTTAAGAAGTAACTTTGATAAACACAATGTAGTTAAGAAAAGCAGCGCTATGCCTAAAGGCATCTGAATCATCTCTCTAAATCTAGCAGGAGATAAGGAAGCTGGAGTCCCTAGAGGAAAGTTCGGGTGTCCTCTACATTGTAGGGGGACAATGCGACAGTGATCAAATAAATAAATAAACGTTCTTCATCCAGTCAATCGCTCAGCTGCTAAGTGCCTATAGTTCATGCTATGGAATTAGAATCATGAATATGAAAAGCATGGTCCCTATCCTCCTGGAAGTTACCCTCAAATGAGACATATGAAAAACTGATAGAAGACAGAAAATGAACAAGTATGTGAAATTGTGTGTGTATATTAAAATATACACTATATATCGACTTAATGGACATGAGTTTGAGCAAACTCCATGAGATAGTGAAGGACAAGGGAAGCCTGGCGTACTGCAGTTCATGAGATTGCAAAGAGTTGGACATGACTGAGCAACTGAACATTAACATGTATTACACTATGTAATATATACAAATATTTACCAAATTTTTACCAAAAGTTATGACTGATATTAATAAAACAAAATTGACCTAACATGAAGATATTTTTAAAATGTGATGAGGGAAAGCTTCTTACCAGAGTGATGGTTGAGTTAAAGCCTGAATGAAAAATGTTATTTGAAACTAGGAGGAAGAGTCTAGAAACATGAGACAAAGGTAAGAGCTAAGATATTTGAGATGTAGTGAGAGGTGGGAAGTGTTCTGCAATGAGGCTGAAGGGTTAGAAAGCAGAAACCAAGTAATAAGGCTTTATGGGTCACAGAAATTTGGGGTTTGCCCCAAATACGATGGTTGTCATTGGAGACTTTCAGAGAGATGAAATTCATGATATAAATTGAAAAACAAAAAAACAAAAAAACCTCTGGCTTCTGTTTTAAAAGTTCACTGTCAACTGTTAGTAATTATGAATCCAGTTTGTGGTTTGTTATGGGAGACCAATTGAGCAGGGATTATATTTGGATCTAGGGTGATAGAAGTGGGTAGATTTGCCACATGTTTTGAGTTAGACATGAAAGGCTTTGATGATAGACTCAGTGAAAGTTTCAAGGGAAAGGATAAATCAACTCGTCCCTTTAAGAAGGTAGGCAAATGATTGCACATTGTTGATACAGGGAAGAATGTGAGAATGAAATATTTTGAATGATGGGAATCAAGAGTAATGTTTTGGGCCTGTCAATTGGAGACAACATCTAAGTTTGTACTGGGTTTAAGAGTATGTAGCGAGTGTCAGGGGCTTCCCTGGTAGCTCAACCGATAAAGAATCTGCCTGCAATGCAGAGACCCCAGTTCAACTCCTGGGCCGGGGAGATTCCCTGGAGAAGGGACAGGCTACCCACTCCTGTATTCTTGGGCTTCCCTGATGACACCGACAGAAAATCCTCCTGCAACGCGGGAGACCTGGGTTCAATCCCTGGGTTGGGTTGATCCCCTGGAGAAGGGCATGGCAACCCACTCCAGTATTCTTTCCTGGAGAATCCCTATGGACAAAAGAGCCTGGTGGGCCACAGTCCATAGAGTTGCAAGAGTCAGACAGGACGGAGCGACCAAGCACAGCCCAGCACAGTGACTGTCAGATGCTGTGGGTACTTACCAAGTACGGTAATTTGGGGGGCATTAGCATATAGATGTTACATAGCGTTACACAAGGTCATGGGCGTGGAGGAGATCATAAACCGTAAAACCTTTCATTCGAGTTTCATTTGGAAGAAACTAAAACCAGAATGCATTACATGATGAATGGACCAGAGTAGGTGAGGGGAAGAGGGGAAGAAGTTCCAAGTTGAAGGAAGGAAAAAGTGTTTTAAGAAAAGTGTGTACAGAGAATCAGGAAATTTGGGGGCAGCTGCCCTGTGGGATTCAGATTTGGGAAGAAAGATGGAGTAAGACCATTTTTGTGTGTGTGTGGTGTACTGTCTAACCTATTCCTTAGAGCTCCCAAGAGATTTTCTGAGAATGTATTCATGATTTTTCAGAGATTTTTGTATGAACTCATATTCATTGTCCTTTAGAATGTTTGACAAAGCAAAGACTGGTCTCAAGGTAACTAAGTCATATTTCAGTTGCTCATATATTATTTCATTTAATTCAATCAAAAGCCGATTCTATTATTCTTTCCATTTTACATTTCAAATGTAAGATTATATAGTCTGTTGGACTTCAGAATGCTTCCCACTGTGTTCTCAGGAGCAGGGGTCTTCCAAGCTACTATCTTTTTAGGCAGCAGCTCCAGGTTCCTCTATGATCCTGGACTCTCGGGATTCTGGGTTAAACGGCTTATCTGTCCAGCGACTATTTTCAGGGCCCCAAATAGATTTTTTACGTTTAAAATTGATTCTCATTTCACACATCTTTCCCTTCTAGGCACCATCCATGACTTTTTCTGTCATCAGTTTAGATAACTTATAAAGATAAGTTTAATATGCATTCTGTTTATCATAAACAAAATTCTAATGGATAATTTTTGCTACAATCCAGGTTCATAAGTAATATTATATAGCACACTTGCACCAGAAATGGAAACAGTGAAATGTGTTTAAATAGGTATATTTCATCCTCAGGGAATTGAGGCCTTCCCCATAAACTTCTCTTTGATATCCAAAGGTCATGTACACTGTCTAAAGTGTTAAAATGTTAGTCTTTCAGTCATGTCCAACTCTTTGCCACCCCATGGACTGTAGCCGGCCAGGCTCCTCTGTCCATGGGATTCTCCAGGAAGAATACTGGAGTGGGTCCAAGGTCACAGCTAAAACATGGCAGTATCAGGAATAAAAGTAAGTCAGTTTGACTCCAGAGAACTTGCTTTCCAAATTCCTAGTATAGTAAGTACTCAATACATGTTAGTTCCTTTCTAGTGTTATTGCGATTATTGTTTAGTCGCTAAGTTATTTGTGGCCCTTTTGCAACTGCATGGACTGTAGCCCACCAGGCTCCTCTGTCCATGGGATTTCCCAGCCAAGAATACTGGAGTGGGTTGCCATTTCCTTCTCCAGGGGATCTTCCCGACTCAGAGATGGAAGCCACATCCCCTGCACTGGCAGATGGGTTCTTTACCACTGAGCTGTGTGGGAAGCCCTTTTCTAATACACATGAACTAAATATTTGTGAATAAAAGAAATACATATCGAGAGCCTGATTTGTAGTTATATATTTGTAATTTACAAGCTTTTGTATTAAAGATTTATGAATATTACTAGTTTTATCACCTACTTAATGAAATAAATATAGTCTATTTTTTAGAATTATGCTATCAATAAGTGAAAAACAGCTACACAATACTTGAGAAGAAGCTTTTGGACTGCTAAATCACATTACATTCTTTTAAACACATGCTATTTTTATGCGAAACTTGTTCCTAGGAGAAGCAAAATGATCACTAGGACCTTGACAATCACCTAGTCCAACACTTCTTCCATACACACTTTTTATCAAATAATGATGATGAAAGTGACTTGCTCACAGTCACATTGCTAATGAAAAAATTTAGAACCATAGCTCAAATGTTCTGATTTTAATTTTTGTCCTCTTTCTAACACTTCTCAGTCGTTGCTGTTATCCATGTTTACCTTCTCTTTAGGATCAGATAAATTTGAAAAAGAATTCCTCTACCCTCCCACCCCTTGAGGTATAAGTTATTTTCTATGCTTTAGGAAACCTTTTTCTTTCAAGAATATATGCAAATTAGGTGTCAAAGTTTCTACCTTAGAGGTTAACTGGTTATATAGATATGCTAAACAAAAAGGAAAAATGGACAAAATAATTCCCACTAGCAATACAGAATATTCTTTATATTGTTGTTTAATTAATGACAACTTAAATCTAGTATTGTGCAAAGCAGTGGAGTGCCAGTGTACATTCGGGGGTGGTGAGGAAGCACATAAAAATGTTCCCTAACTTCTGCAGCCCACAAGATAATGCTCATTGGAATGTTTACTTTTGCCTTTTCATATTGAAAAGTAAATATTCTGTATTTCCATATACTGTTATGATGACATGACAGATTCACGAACAATTTTTATTACCAATTCCTTTCAACCTCAGATGAACTGAGGAAATCATTTTATCATAGGCTAAGACATTTCTTCAATATGACGGCAAATAGGAATTACTTTGACACAGTAGAATGTAATAAAGCAATTTGTGATCAATTTGAATGAGATGAGTGAAAAAGAAAACAGTCTTTGGCCCTGGGAGTGTCTGCCTCTCGCTTTGATATCTTTTCGAACACTGCAGAAGCAAGTTGGGTCACTTCTCCTCCTCCCAGGCTGTTCACTCACCATCTGTCAATGTTGTAAAAATACAAAGAACACTGTATAATTATTTTCCTTGTGAGAAACATGAATTCAAAGTTTCTTAGAACTAAAACTTCCTTAGAGCAGCACAATCAGCTGCAAAATCTGCTTCTAAAAAATCTATGTAATACTCCATCTTAGCACTTATTTATCCTAATAGAAGCTTATCAAGAAAAAAAAGCATATAGCTGCATAGTAAAATACTATGCAGGTGTTCGAAAAAAATGCAGGATGTTCAAAATATTTTGTAAAGTGAGAAAAACAAGTCATAAAAGAAATGTTATACCTTTTAGTAAATATTTAGGATACTATACTATTTCAGTAAACACACACATAAACACATGAAAACAATAAATCATTTTAGCAATAGAAATGAGTTTACTTCACAGCAGCGGTACAAAGAAACATCCTGTGTCTTTATTTTCCTGTCCCTCCAGGGTGGTAGAAAATTCAATCTCAGTAATGTTTACAGTGTCCCTCCTCTTTCCTAAGAGTTCTGAGAGCTTAAAAATCATAAAATTTGGGGAACAAACTCTGTGCTTGCATCTATCATGGCCACCCATGCAATGAGAATTTCCCAAGCCCGGGTAGTATTTGGAGAGCAGGAGTGGCCTTGTTGCTCAAAGAATCCACTCCTTCCAAGTCTACTCCGTCCCCAGGAAAGCTGTTGGACTTCCAAGAACAGAGTCCCCTCAGTCCCTTTCTATCCCCTCCCTGAATCTCTCCACCATGGTTTCTCCCATCTTGGCAGGCACTGCGTGGGACTAGGGACAGGACTCTGCTGACTGCTAACCTATCACCTTTTCTCTTCTTCAGCTTCATGGATTCCAACAGTTCTCTTTAGGGCCCTACTGCTTACTTCATGTTCAATTCCACTGGACCCTTCCTCTCCTTCCAACCCTATAACACAGCTTTATTATCTCTTAGGAGACAATTAAAACTATGTACCCAAGATAAGAATTAATTCTCTTTAAATAAAGGCAACACAGACAGACGTGCAAGATTATTCACTGAAGAAATATGCATAACAACAAAATACTGGAAACAGCCTAAACATCTAAAGGAAGGCTAATTGAACGGTGTAAAACTCTATATGTGGAATAATACAGCAATGCAAAAGAATGAGATAATCTCTATGAAATGGTAAGAAGTGATTTCAAGGATGTACTATTAAGCAACAAAAGAAAGATGCATATGAGCACACGTAGAAAGAAGAAAGAAATAGTATATATGATAAGTGGATAGATGCTATTGATACTAACTTTTACAAAAATCCTAAAACTAGATCATCTAAACTATGCAATAATAATTATTATGTACAGGAGTAAAGAAAAGTAGTAGAAGAGCTAGCAATAGGGATGAGATATCTCTGATTATATTTTAATATATATAGTTTTAATATTTGAGCTATAAAATATTTTTAATTAAAATAATTAAATCAAAAAGGATGTACAAAGCTAACCCTAAAGTTAAATACAAGCAGAAACAAATAAACCTAATTTTTAATCAAATTGATAACATAAAAACATAGGAAACATTAAATTAAGTTACTTGTAAACACAGCACCTTTACTGCATATTCTTGGTGAGATAGTACAAAAAGAGAATTGCAAAGAAATTGTAAACTTTACATAGTGGGTTTGCTACTAATTAGTACCATAATCTAAATGCTTTATATTACACAAGAACCCATACATAAGTAGAATGATGTATTTGGAATCAGGGTTCTCACTATGGGGGAAAAGTGAAATAAATATGGAAAGATGAAAAGATAGAGAATTCAAGTGATGAATTTAAATGGAAAGAACCCTCATGTACTCATCATGTTTTTAACCATCAATGTTCCAAACTCTCCATTGAATTAAACTAGAAGAAATAACCCAATAGCAATGAGCAAAACTAGTGAAAGGATTTGGTTTCAAAACACTATCTTTCTCCAAAAGAAAACAAAGCTCCTTGGAGAGACTGTTGATTCCAAGTACAGTCAAGGAATATACAAAGTCTGGGAAATCCTGCATTGAAGTGCTCAAAAGGTGATGGAGACCTGTCCAAAGATGCAAAAGCCAGCTCGATGGGCTCCCGCTGGTCAAAGTGAAAGTGAAAGTAGGTCAGTCGTGTCCTACTCTTTGTGACCCCACGGACTGTATAGAGTCCACGGAATTCTCCAGGTCAGAATACTGGAGTGGGTAGCCTTTCCCTTCTCCAGCGGATCTTCCCAACCCAAGGATCAAAGCCAGGTCTCCCGCATTGCAGGCAGATTCTTTACCAGGTGCGCTATAAGGGAAGCCCCACACTGGTCAAACCACTTAAAATTTGAGCATCAGAAAGAATAAAGATATGATAGATTATAACACATTGAATTTTAAAAATCCAGGAGACCATAATAACATTCCACAAAAAGTGGAGATACAGAAGGTAAAGCTTTCATTTAAATAAGAATAACAAATAATACATGTGAAAGAAATGAAAAACTTAGAAAATCATCCTTTTACTCAAATACCAAATTGGGACATTATTGAAGGACAGTTTATTCACTTAATTTCAAAATATTATACCACAGAGAACTTCTTGCTTTCAAAGAGAGAGCTGGGAGGAAGGCCTTTACCAAATATTCCAATTTAACATCACCAAAAATGAGATAAAGACATAAACTTCCTGGCGGGATGCAATTAAAAGTCCAAGACAGCACCCAGGTAACACTCCTGCCAAAATGTTTAACTTGAATACAGTAATGAGGAAATTACTGGACTAATCCAGCTTTGAAGGTATTCTATATACCAAGTAACCTATATTCATCAAAAATGTTGGTGTTATGAAAAACAAACAGATAATCAGGAAGGCATAATTGCATTAAAAGGAAACAAAGATATTTGACAAATAAATACCAAGTGTGATACTTAACTGGGTTCTACTTCAAGGTGGGGGTGGTGTGGCAGGGACTGTCCTTGTTCTAGGGGTGTATGTTGTTGATTCAAGCTCAGTGGCTCAGTCTTGTCTGACTCTTTGTGACCCTATGGACTCTAACCCACCAGGCTCCTCTGGCCATGGGATTTTCCAGACAAGAATATTGGAGTGGGTTGCCATTTCCTTCTCCAGGGGGTCTTCCCGACCCAGGAATTGAATCTGTGTCTTCTGCATCTCCTGCATGGGCAAGCAGATTCTTCACCGTTGCACTGCCGGGAAAGTACCAAGGGTGAATGTGCTGAAGTATAAAAGGTCGAAGGCCATAATGTCTGCATGCCTAAAACTTTCAAACATTTTGGTAAACGAAAGGTAAGAGAAAGAATGTAAATGTGGGAAAATATTCATAATTAGTGAATTCAGGTGAATATTATATGAGTGTTAATTATACTTTTCTGCAGGCTTGAAATTTTTGAAAATAAAATGTTTGAAAAAACAGTTTTAAAGAGAAGGTAAAAGTAAGATTAAAACCATCAAGGATAAAATTCAAATTCTGAAAATGAAAGGAAGACTCAGTTGTTTTGGGGGCAGTGGCAAAGATGGGTCAGATGGAGACAAGTACTTCTCGTACTTTTATAATTACCCTAGGGCTTCCCTGAAAACTCAGTTGGTAAAGAACCTACCTGCAGTGCAGGAGAACCTGGTTCAATCCCTAGGTTGGGAAGATCCCCTGGAGAAGGGAAAGGCTATCTACACTCCAATATTCTGGCCTGGAGAATTCCATGGACTGTATAGTCTATGGGGTGGCAAAGAGTCAGACACGACTGAGTGACTTTTACTTTCACTTTAAAGCTGAATATTACATATAGCTCATTTCTCTGAAATTAATATGGTACATTAAAAATAGAGGGGCAAAAATCTCCTGAAGCATATAAAACAAACCACAAATAAATAGTGAATGAAAAAGAGAGATTCTGTGTATGGAGTGGGGTTAGATATGGGTTTCTTCTACCAGCTAAATCACAGGTTGTCCAGCTACAGCCCTTAAATCAAATCTGACTCCTGATCTAAGTCAAACATTATTTGAAGTTTTAAAAAATCAAATATATTTTAGTGTTTCAATCAGAAAAATAAAAAATAGAAAGGATTAAACTGCTCAAAGCTTAACTTTTTCAAACCTTATTTCATCAAATGAAGGCTATATAAGTTGGTTTTCTAGACAGAGGGAAGGCACAAATAAAAGAAGCACATAAAGAAAGAAAAACTGGCATATTGGTTTAAAATAGTACATTAGGCTAGATGAGCAAAGTGTTTGAAAAGACTTATTTTCACTAGCCCATGCTTATAAAAAGTATGAGCTTACTTTTCCAGGAATCATGAAACCCATTTGCTGAATCATTTGCTAATTCCACTGGCGCCTCCAGAGAAATGTGTCAAGTATTTTGAAGTTTTCTAAACTTGGGTTCAGAAAGGTTAAGTAGCTTGCCAAGCAGCGCAGCACAGCAAATTACTGGAAAGAAAAAAAAAAAGGAAGAAGAATCTCTGTACTTGGATCTTGATTGAACTTAGAAGAACATCAAGAATCTTCTCTGAGACCTTTACATAAACTAGAACTTTTTTTACTTTAAAAGGAAAGGGAAGAACACTGGCTACCACTTGAAAACTCTGTTACTAACTGGATTTGCAGAATTAAATCTATTTATTTTAAGAGGGTAATGCAAACTGACTAGTAACCTTGGGTTTAAAAAGGTTTTAGGACTCAAATCAAAAAAAGAAAAAGAAAAATCAATTTCTGTTCTGATAATGCCATATATACATATATATATATATATATATATATATTTTTTTTTTTTTTTTTGAGAAAAGGCAGCCTACAGATTCTCTCCTGTCACTATTAGCAATTCATGCCTTAAAGAAACAAAGACCCCAAAGACAAAGTGAGTCTTTGTGACTGGCCTGTTGTACCCGTCTGTCAGTCGGTCTAGCTGTGGGCTGCCTCTGGCAAGACGCTGTGTTCTTCCAGGGGTTCTATGCAGGATGCCTTCTACAGGGTGAGGTTTTGTTATTGTTGTTTAGTTGTTCAGTCATTTCCGGCTCTTTGTGACCCCATGGACTGCAGCAGGCCAGTCTTCCTTGTCCTTCACTATCTCCCAGAGTTTGCTTAAACTCTTGTCCATTGAATTGATGATGCCCTGCAACCATCTCATCCTCTGTCATCCCCTTCTCCTCTTGCCTTCAATCTTGCCCAGCATCAGGGTCTTTTCCAGTGAGTCAGCTCTTCTTTGCAGGTGGCCAAATTATTGAGCTTCAGCTTCAGCATCAGTCCTTCCAAAGAATATTCAGGTCAGTTTCCTTTAGGATGGACTAGTTTGATCTCCTTGCAGTCCAAGGGACTCTCAAGAGTCTTCTCCAACATCACAGTTCAAAAGCATCAATTCTTCAGGGCTCAGCGTTCTTTATGGTCCAACTCTCACATCCATACATGACTATTGGAAAAACCATAACTTTGACTATATAAGCCTTTGTCAGCAAAGATATGTCTCTGTTTTTAATATGTTGTATTTTCTCATCGCTTATTGTCCAAGGAGCAAGTGTCTTTTAATTTCATGGCTGCAGTCACCATCTGCAATGATTTTGGAGCCCCCCAAAATAAAGTCTGTCACTGTTTCCTTTGTTTCCCCATCTATTTGCCTTGAAGTGATGGCACTGGGTGCCATGAGGTTAGTTTTTTTAATATTGAGTTTTAAGCCAGCTTTTTCACTCTTCTCTTTCACCAAGAGGCTCTTTAGTTCCTCTTCTCATTCTGCCATTAGTGTGGTGTCATCTGCATATCTGAGGTTACTGATATCTCTCCCTGCAATCTTGATTCCAGCCTGAGCTTCATCCAGCCCAGCATTTCTCACAATGTACTCTGCATTTACGTTAAATAAGCAGGGTGACAATATACAGCCTTGATGTACTCCTTTCCCAATATTGAACCAGTTTGTTGTTCCATGTCCAGTTCTAACTGCTGCTGCTTGACCTGCAAACAGGTTCCTCAGGAAGCAAGAAAGGTGGTCTGGTATTCCCATTTCTTTAAGAGTTTTCCACAGTTTGTTATGATCCACACAGTCAGAGTCATTAGCATAGTCGATGAAAGAGAGGTAGATGTTTTCCTGGAATTCCCTTGCTTTTTCTATGATCCAATGGATGTTGGTAGTTTGAGCTCTGATTCTTCTTCCTTTTCTAAATCCAACTTGTACATCTGGGAGTTTTCGATTCACGTACTCTTAAGACTATACTTTCAGGGATCATTTCTATAGTTAGTTTTCGATTCACGTACTCTTGAAGCCTTACTTGAAGGATTTTGAGCATTACCTCGCTTCAGTACAGTTCAGTTCAGTTCCTCAGTCAATCCCAGGGAACTGCAGCGTGCCTGGCTTCCCTGTCCATCACCAGTTCTCAGAGCCTACTCAAACTCATGTCCATCGTGTTGGTGATGCCATCCAACCACCTCATCCTCTGTTGTCCCCTTCTCCTCCTGCCTTCAATCTTTCCCAGCATCAGGGTCTTTTCCAAAGAGTCAGTTCTACACATCAGGTGGCCAAAGTATTCGAGTTTCAGCTTCAGCATCAGTCCTTCCAATGAATATTCAGGACTGATTTCCTTTAGGATTACCTTGCTAGCATGTGAAATGAGATGGCTCCCATCAGCTAATGGCAAGCCTCTAAGAGAAGACAGGAGTAAGCTATTAGCAGCAACTGACTCACAAAAGCACTCTGCTAGTGAAGCAGATCTGGTCAGGGAACGAGCAGTATCTATGCCAATAGCCAAATAGCCAAAAATCAGCATAGATACTGTGAAT
This sequence comes from Muntiacus reevesi, assembly GCF_963930625.1. NCBI lineage: Eukaryota > Metazoa > Chordata > Mammalia > Artiodactyla > Cervidae > Muntiacus > Muntiacus reevesi. The sequence continues at coordinate 10,201,406 of NC_089260.1, forward strand.
TCTGGAGAAGGAAATGGCACCCCACTCCAGTGCTCTTGCCTGGAAAATCCCATGGATGGAGGAGCCTGGTAGGCTACAGTCCATGGGGTCACAAAGAATCGGATATGACTGAGCGACTTCACTTCACTTTCACATGGTCATGAATTACAAAAATGAAAATTAAAGCCCAATGAGATACCACATGTTCCATGTGGGTTTGAGAAGAATATATGTTCTGCAGCTGTTAGGTGCGGGCTTCTGTAAAAGTCAGTTAGGTCCACTTGGTAGTCATTCATGTCTATCTTTTCTGCTTTGCTGTCTACCTGTTCTATCAATTACTGAGGGCGTATTAATATCTCCAGTTAAGGTGGAGTACTTTTTCTATCTGGCTTTTTATTTCTGTCATTTTGCCTTCATGTACTTTGAAGTTCTGTTGTTAGATGCGTACACATTTAGGACTATAATGGGTTCTTAGTAAGTTGAACCATTTATCATAACCATTTATCATTATGCTATGTTTTTCTTCATCTCTCTAGCAATGGTCCTTATTTTGAAGTTTACTTTGTTATGTTAATTGATTATTTGTTTCCACATCTCTATTAAAAGACAAGGAAGGAAAGAAAGAGAGGAAGAGAAGGAGGAAGAGCAGAAGGGAGGGAAAAATGAGGAAGGGAGGGAGGAAAAAGAGAAAGAAAGCCCAAAGAGCAGAGCAGTCCCTTGGCTTTTCTCCATGACGGAACAAGAGTGACCACCTGGTTACCTCGGGAGGGTGTCTGCACTCCTGCTGACCCTTAGCAATTCATTGCTCTCAACGTTTTACTTGTGGAAACTCTCAGAGGGATCAAACAATAACCAATCAGTCCACTTTCCAGAAGCCATGTGCTCACTGAGAATTTGAGTCTATTGTTAGTTCTTTTTATACATACAGTATCCTTGACTTCATTTATGCCTCATGTCTTAGGCTGGGTCCTGATATATCTTCATCTGGATACACAATCTCAAAATTCAGTATCCAAAATAAGACAGTCATAGGATTAGCATTTCTTTCTTCTAGGTTGTGGAGGAAGGAGATGAGGATGGAAGGCCACATCTCAGCTACGTCCTGTACAATATAACAAATGTATGTTGTGAAGAGTTCTTTCCATTTTATTTTTGAATGTTTTTTCAAAAGTTTGATAATATCCAAATCTGTTATACTGGCTGGGCATCCATCCAGGGTTCCTAATGATGACACGGCATGTGTCCTTTTTTAGTAATTTGTAGTTGATATAAAACTACATAATAGAAGGGTTTTTAAAAGCAAATTTATACGTTAAAATAATTCTGAGGTATTTTTTTTTAAATAGTGTTTCTTTGGCAATATCTTCATGCTATTTTTACTCTGACAATTTAATATGATAGACTCAAATTTGCACAGTATCAAACCCTGAACCAGAACCTGGGTTTATCCAGGTTCCTCCAAAACTATACCAGACACATTTCTCATTAGGCATCTGTTTATTCCAAAACATACACATACACAGGGGATAGAATTAGATAACACTTTTTTGGCTTCCTAAATGGGTTAGACTCAGTAAATATGGTACTCGCTTTTCAACTGATTCTGCCATCTGTCAGCAAACTTATTGCTTTTAGCAGGGGTTTTTCTTGTGATAATTTACAAGTTGTTTTTCTTCCTTTGTTCTTTTCAGGAAGATACGTGTCTTTAAAATTTAAAAGGGAAATAACCATAAAATAAATTCATCCACAGAATAGAAACAGCAGAGACCAAATGACTGTTGGAGAGTTAAAAGGCACATGAAATTTAACCACAGAAATTGTTTTTTTTCTTCTGGGGAGGGAAGGAGAGTGAGTCTCAACATTCTGCAGGTGACTCCGCCACCCCAATTCCAGCTGGGAAGCATCTGTAACAAGAGAAACAGTCCACAGTGAAAGGAATTCATTTCTCAGGAAAAGACGTAGAACAGGGAACCCCAGGGTCAGGGACGTTTCCAATAAAGCCGTCTAGTTCTGGGTTCTGCCCTCTGCCTTGATCATAGCTGCTAACTTTTAAATAGAGCTTGCTCTATAGCTCATACTCCTAGGGTTTATTGTAGTTTCTGTCTGCCCCTGCCTCCCTGGAAACCCTTGGGACGTTACCTAATCTCTCTAAACCTCAGTTTTCCTGAGAAGCAAGTAAAACAGCATCATCTGTTTACTATGGTATCTGACATCTATTATGTGTCCAATATTACAGTGAAAAGTGTTAGTTACTCAGTCGTGTTGGACTCTTTGCAACCCCATGGACTGTGGCCTGCCAAGCTCCTCTCTCCATGGATTTCTCCAGGCAAGAATACTGGAGTGGGTAGCCTTTCCCTTCTCCAGGGGATCGTCCAACCCAGGGATCAAACCCAGGTCCCCCCAAATGCAGATGGATTCTTTACCAGATGAGCCACAAGGGATGCCCCAGAATACTGGAGTAGGTAGCCTATCCCTTCTCCAGTGGATTTTCTTGACCCAGGAGTCCAACCGCTATCTCCTGCATTGCAGGCGAATTCTTTACCACCATGGAAGTCCAATATTACAGTAGCTAGGGCTTATAGATATTTTCTTAAAAGAGTGATTTCTTTGAGAGGATTATATCTTCTTCACTTTTACATGCCTAGTGCCTTTCCCAGTGCCCAAAATATAAAAGGCAGTTAATAAATGTTTGTAAAATGGATGGATGGATGGACAGACAAATACATAATGAAAAAGTTGCCTTATTTTTATTTGATTCTCAAAGCAACCCTGCGTGCATGCCAAGTCGTGACAGCTGTGTCCAACTCTTTGTGACCCTACAGACTGTAGCCTGCCAGGCTCCTCTGTCCGTGGGATTCTCCAGTAAAGAATACTGGAGTGGGTTGCTTTGCCTTTCCTTCAGGAGATCTTCCCAACACAGAGATCAAACCCTCATCTCTTAAATCTCCTGCATTGGCAGGTGTATTCTTTATCACTAGCACTACCTAGAAAGCCCCAAAGTAACTGTACTAACCATGATTTCTCAAACTCTATAGGTGAGAAAAGTTCTCATCTGAAAGAACCTGACAAGTTCTGTGACTTGGCCAAGCTCAGATGGTTGGGGTCGGAGGGAGAAGCAAGGTTCAAGAATGAGGAGACACATGTATACCTACAGGTGATTTGTGTTGATGTATGGCAGAAACCAACACAATTTTGTAAAACAGCTATCTTCCTATTAAAAATAAATAACTTTTTAAAAAATGAACATTAAAAAAAAGAAGAAAAAAAAATAGTATGGTACCGGCACAAAAGAAAAAAAAAGGAATGAATTGAGACTCAAACCCAATTATAGTCATTATTCTTGTTACTAGGAGAGTTCCTGAAATGGTAGCAAGGGTTAACATTTAATCCATTTGTCTGCTTTGTATACACAATTTTAAACATTTACTTAACATCTCTTAATACATTTATAACTCACAAAATAATTTGGCTTTCATCTATATGGCTTGAGAAATGTGGGGTTTTGTTTCTGATAGCAGGGGAGGAAATGGCAACAATTTTGAATGAGGCTTTTTCCTTTTAATGACTGCAAATTTAAAACGTAGTCAGAGAAGCTAAAATTCCCTCCAAGTTTTATCTTTTAAGAAATCCATAAGTATAATCTACTGTTTACCAACTGTAAGAATTATACACATTTTATTTCTATTTCTTAAAGCAAACTGGAAGATTCTATATTATTACTCACAGTTCATGGGTAAGTAAACTGAAATCCAAAGAGTTCAAGTCAAAGTTTGCCTAAAAAATGCCAAAGCTGAACTGATCTGAATTTTAAGGAGGCTCTTCTTGAGCCATTACAAACTGTAACGTGTATGCATCTGTTAAAAACGCAAATTCTGGTTGTGTGGGTCTGGGTTGGAACCAAAGGGGCTTCATTCCTAACAAGTATCTAGGTGATGTCAAAGCTGCTACTAAAGATGGACTACAGTTTGTATAGCAAAGCTCTTTACCACACTACCTTCCCAAATTCAGAGACCCAGACAGTCATCTGTATTATGGCCAGTTCTGCTTATAAGAATAACATTTAGCTTTATTCTAGCCTGTGTGGATAACTTACCAAAATATTCCTTTATATATTACCTAATTTAGAACATTTCTCCTTTATTTTCAGTCCTACCACAGCATAGCAGAAAATTTGGAGTAGTTGCAGTTGAAGACTTCTTCATCAGCTTCTTTAAATCAGAAGACTGTATAAGGAATCAGCAGTTATGTTCCTTAGTATGAAAAAGGAGGGGAAAAAATAAGAAAAGCAATAGTTAACATAAGCAGAGAAAGAAGGAAAAAATGTTAAGTAGTGAAGCAAAAAGCTTATGGTGCAAGGAGAAAAAATATATATAGAGAGAGGCATTTCTTAATCATTGCAGGGAAATTTCTGAGGAAATTCTATGCAGGAGCAAAAGAAGCATGACAAGAGGAAAAGAGGAAAGAAAAAGCTATAAAGGATATTTGACATCATGATCTTAACTAAACTGTTATGTGCGAGGAAATCAATAGAGACTAAATATTTAAGCATAATGACTGCCTAAAAGTGATGAGAGGGATTGGACGCAGTAGCTACCCATTTTATTGAAGCTGTTGATGGAAATGAGACAGGAGATCCTGGAGAAATAACAAGTGGGGCAGAGTTGTTATGGAGTGAAATCAGAGAGGATTAAGAAAGAAGATCCATGAGTCAAATTTCAGCATAGACCATGAACAGAAGGTCAAATCGAACAAACAGCTAAGGAACCAATAATAAATCTAAATGGTTATGGGCAAAGTGTGGAGGCGGGTGGAGGAGGAAGTGAGAGAAAAAAAAGAGGCCAAAGGCAGAAGCAAAAAAAAAAAAAAAAAATGAGGGAGGAGGAGGAATAGTGGTTAATCAAATACAGATTTTAAAGAGACTCACGTCTTTTCATTCTGTCAATAAGGAAATGGGGCTCAGTGGCCAACCAAATCTTGAATACTTAACTGTTGACTCAGAACAGAGCACATAGTCATAGTGTTAGTCGCTCAGTTGTGTCCAACTCTTTGGGACCCCATGGACTGTAGCCCACCAGGTTTCTCTGTCCACGGGATTCTCCAGGCAAAAACACTGGAGTGGGTTGCCATTTGCTTCTCCAGGGGATCTTCCCCACCCAGGGATGGAACCCAGGTCTCCTGCACTGCAGGCAGATTCTTTACCATCTGAGCCACCAGGGAAGCCCAGCATAGTCATGGGTGAGATTAAAATTATCCAGAAAGTAAAATAACCATGTCTGGACAAGATGAGCAAGATCTAGAGGAAGGATCTCTGCCTGCCCGTGTTGACCCACCGTCCCCCTCCCCTGCTCCCGGCTGCCCCTTCCAGGCTCTTCCAAGCTTTCCCTAGGGCTTTGTTTCCATGGGATTCTATGAAGAAAAGCAATGTTTTGGTTAAGTCCTTGCAGCTCACTTGTTCACTGATATCAGAAGCCGTGGAAAGAGGCCAGAAGAGAAAGGAAGGCATACAATGACACAAACAGGGACAAATGCAAATTTTAGCAAGCAAATTTTATTTCACTATTTATAAAAATTGTACATAAAATTTGCATTATATGTTTTATGCTTGATCTGAAATGTTTATATATTTTTAGATGCAGTTTAGTATGCAAGAATAATAAGCTAATATTTTATTGAGCACTTACTATATCCTTAATGTTAATTAAATATTCCACACATTATCTCATTTAATCATCACATGAAACCTAGAATGTAGACACCACTATCTATCTCCCTATTATACATGAGGAATAAGAAGTTTAAAGATGAGACATTAAAGAGGCTGAGTCCAGAATGCAAGCATTCTGTCTTTAAAAAGAGACAGTTTGTACCTTCGTTCTTATAAAGAAGCTATTGGCCACCAAGAGCCTGGGTACTCAGGGAAAATGATGACCAGTGGCCGCCTTAGGCAGGATTTTCCTTTGGCGCTCCATCCAGTCCCCCTTCTTCCCCCAGCACAGTTCTCACCAGTGCCCAGACTTCTCCCACTCCATGTAAACAAGGACAGATCTGATACGATCAAGACGATCAGAGAAAACAGTTGGTTGCCCAGAGACAATCTGACCAAGTGAAAATTTAAATAGCCTGGTTCCCAGATAAGTTTCCTTTCTATCAGATGGTATACAGCTAAGTTCTGAAAGCCAGGTTCACCCCAGTCCAACCCAACTATGCAAGTCTAGGGACATTTTCTAAGTACCTAATATCTACTGTTTGGATGGCATCACCGACTCTATGGACATGGGTTTGGGTAGACTCCGGGAGTTGGTGATGGACAGGGAGGCCTGGTGTGTTGTCCATGGGCTTGAAAAGAGTCGGACATGACTGAGCGACTGAACTGAACTGAATGTCTACTGATCCATCTGCTCATCCAAATTAAGTCCTCAAGGATTGCTGCCTCCCATACCAAGGAGAAATGCTGATAATTATTGCAATATTGGGTAATGAGTTTGATTAAGAGGTGACCCAAGGAGCTGTACATTCTAGAAACTTTAAAACAGGCGATTACTTTGTTAGGAAATCAAGAAAGTCTCCAAGCAGCATTTGAGAATAGGTAGAGAATAGAGCATTTGAGGTGACATCCTAGGTGGAGAAAAAGTATGAGCAAGATATGGAAAGTTCCAGATGTGTTTAGGAAGGGAGAAAGTTTGAATTGTACTGCAGGATAGGGTGTATGTAGACAGATAATAGCAATGCTAGAAAAAATAAATTGAGATATATTTTTGGCCTCTTTGCCAGGCTGAGAATTTTATGTTTTATTCTATATGCTTATATTTCCTAAAATGTGAGGCCAAGATAACCAGTGATTAAACATATTATTTTAAGGAGAAGAGTACATGATTTTGATGTTGCGTAACATTTAATCATATGGAGAGAACGCTATTCCCATTCTTGGAGTAATATTAAGGAGAAAGTTTCCAAAAGGCACTAAGGGTTGAAACACTTCTTTCAAAAATGTTAACCCCCTCTGTAAGAAAATGAGTGAGGATTTCAGGATCGAAGTCTTCAGCAAAAACTTGTTGAGAATTTAAGAATTTGTTTTATTCAAATATTATTTATGTAATATTTATCTTCTGGTTATGACAGTTCATACTGGTTTTTCTGTTATAGTATTGGCATAGGTTCTTTTTGTTCGATAGATCTAGATTTATTTTTTTAAAAAGAAAGAAAGAAAGTGAAGTCGCTCAGTCATGTCCGACTCTTTGCGACCCCAGGGACTGTAGCCTACCAGGCTCCCCCATCCATGGGATTTTCCAGGCAAGTACTGGAGTGACTTAGCAGCAGCAGCAGCAGTACTGGAGTGGGCTGCCATTTCCTTCTCCAGGGGATCTTCCCGACTCAGGTATCAAACCCTGGTCTCCTGCATTGTAGACAGATGCGTTATCATCTGAGCCACCAGGGAAGTCCCTAGGGGGACTTTTTTTTTAAGTGAGGACATAAATAAAATTATTGATTAAATCATAGTAAGGATAGAATACAGAAATGGAAAAAAAAAAAAGTGGTTAAAAAAAAAAAGGAACAGCCAAACCTTACAAAGAAAAAGACTTTCGTCCAACTGTGCCACCCCCAAGAAGCCCAGTTAGCAAGGAAATATCGAGGGGAAATGGATGATTATATTAAATGCTCTACAAAGTCAAAGAGGATTTGGTTATTCAAAGGGCCCCTCGGAGAGCCTTCCGCAGTCAATATGGAAGGAAATGGCAACCCACTCCAGTATTCATTCTTGCCCAGAGAATCCCATGGACAGAGGATCCATGGGGTCACAAGAGTCGGACACGACTGAGTGACTAAACCACCACCACCCACCACCAGAAGAAACAAGGATGCAGTTGGTACTGAGGAGATGAACGTGACCTAGATAGCCATGCTTCACATTTGGAAGGAAAATGTGGTGCTATGGAATGGGAAGTATTATACATTATGTTTCTGGCTTGGCTAAATACTCAGTATGTAAATCTGGGATGGCATTTGCTTCTCAAAGACTCAATTTTATCTCAGTGGTATTTTTTTAAAGGGCAACCATCATCTACTTCTATTGGGTTTGTCCTTGTTCAGTCACTGAGTCATGTTCAACTCTGAAACCCCGTGGACTGCAACATGCCAGGCTCACTTGTCCTTCAATATCCCCTGGAATTTGCTCAAATGCATGTCCATTGAGTCAGTAATGCTATCTAACCAACTCATCCTCTGCCAAAGTATTGGAGCTTTAGCTTTAGCGTCATTCCTTTCAATGAATAATCAGTATTGATTCCCTGTTGTACTGACTAATTTGATCACCCTGCAGTCCAAGGGACTCTTAAGAGCCTTCTCCAGCACCACAATTCAAAAGCATCAATTCTTTGGCACTTAGCCTTCATTATTGTCCAACTTTCACATCCATACATGACTGCTGGAAAAACCATAGCTTTGACGATACAGAACTTTGTTGGCAAAGTGATGTCTCTGCTTTTTAATACACTTTCTAGGTTCATCATAGCTTTCCTTCCAAGGAGAAAATGCCTTCTCAATTCATGGCTGCAGTCATAGTCTACAGTGATTTTGGAGCACAAGGAAAAAAATAAATCTGTCACTGTTTCCACTTTTCCCCCATCTATTTGCCATGAAGTGATAGGACTGAATGCCATGATCTTAGTTTTCTGAATACTGAGTTTTAAGCCAGCTTTTTCAGCCTCCTCTTCACCCTCATCAAGAGGCTATTTAGTTCCTCCTCAATTTCCACCTTGAGAGTGGTGTCGTCTGCACATCTGAGGTTGTTGATATTTCTGCCGGCAATCTTGATTCCAGCTTGTGATTCATCCAGCCTGGCATTTCACATGATGTACTCTGCACAGAAGTTAAATAAGCAGGGTGACAATATACAGCCTTGACATATTCATTTCCAATTTGGAACCAGTCAACTGTTTCATGTCCGTTTCTAGCTGTTGCTTCTTGACCTACATACAGGTTTCTCAGGACGCAGGTAAGGTGGTCTGGTATTCTCATCTGTTTAAGAATTTTCCGCAGTTTGTTGTAATTCACACAAAGGCTTTAGCGTAGTCAATGAAGCAGAAGTAGATTTTTTTCTGGAATTTCCTTGTTTTCTCTATGATCTAATGAATGCTGGCAATTTGATCTCTGGTTCCTCTGCCTTTTCTAAATCCAGCTTGAACATCTGGAAGCTCTCAGTTCACATGCTATTGAAGTCTAGTTTGAAGAATTTGAAACATTACTTTGCTGGCATGTGAAATGAGCACAATTGTACAGTACTTTGAACATTCTTTGGCATTGCCCTTCTTTGGGATTGGAATGAAAATTGACCTTTTCAAGTCCTGTGGCCACTGATGAGTTTTCCAAATATGCTAACATATTGAGTGCAGTGCTTTAAAAGAATCATCTTTTAGGATTTTAAATAGTTCAGCTGAAATTCAGTCACCTCCACTAACTTTGTTCACAGTAATGCTTCCTAAGTTTCACTTGACTTCACATTCCATATATGATGGTTTGATTGTTTGATTCTAAATAAGTAACCACACCATGATGGTTATCCCAATCATTATGACCTCTTTTGTATAGTTCTTCTGTGTACTCTTGCTACCTCTTCTTAATCTTTCCTGCTTCTGTTAGATCCCTACAGTTTTTGTTCTTTGTTATGCCCATCCTTGCAAGAAATTTTCCTTTGATAACTCTATTTTTCCTGAAGAGATCTCTAGTCTTTCCCATTCTGTTGTTTTCCTCTGTTTCTTTGCATTGTTCATTACAAAAAGTCTTCTTATCTCTCCCTGATATTCTCTGGAACTTTATTTTGGGGATATATATTTCCCTTTCTCTCTTGCCTTTCACTTCTCTTGTTTTCTCAGCTATTCGTAAAATCTCTTCAGACAACCTCTTTGCCTTCTTACATTTCTTTTTCTTTGGGATGGTTTTGGTCACTGTCTCCTGTACAATGTTATGAACTTCCGTCCATAATTCTTTAGGCACTCTGTCTACCAGATCTAATCTCTTGAATCTATTTGTCACCTCCACTGTATAATCATAAGGAATTTGATTTAGGTCATACCTTAGTGGCCTAGTGGTTTTCCCTACTTTCTTCAATTTAAGTTTGAAGTTTGCAATAAGGAGCTGATGATCTAAGCCACAGTCAGATCCAGGTCTGACTTCCTTCTTTTGCATTCCAGTCCCCTATGATGAAAAGGACATGTTTTTTTTTTTGGTGTTAGTTTCAGAAGGTCTTGTAGATCTTCACAGAAGCAGTCAACTTCAGCTTCTTTAGCATTAGAGATTGGGACATAGACTTGAATTATTGTGATGTTGAATTGTTTGCTTTGAAAATGAAATGGATCATTCTGTCATTTTTGATATTACCCCCAAGTTGTGCATTTCAGACTCTTATTGACTGTGATGGCTACTCCATTTCCTCTAAGGGTTTCTTGCCCACAGTAGTAGATATAATGGTCATCTGAATTAAATTTGCCCATTCCTGTCCATCTTAGTTCACTGATTTTCAAGGTGTTGATGTTCGCTCTTACCATCTCCTGCCTTACCCTGTCCAGTTTACCTTGATACATGGACCTAATATTCCAGGTTCCTACGCAATATTGTTCTTTACAGCATCAGACTTTACTTTCAACACCAGGCACATCCACAGCTGAGTGGCCCAGCTGCTTCACTCTTTCTGGGTCTATTTTAACTGCCCTCCACTCTTCCCCAGTAGCATATCGGACACCTTCAGACCTGGGGACCTCAGCTTCCAGTGTCACATCTTTTTGCCTCTTCATACTGTTCATGGCATTCTCCCAGCAAGTATCCTGGAGTGGTTTGCCACTCCCTCCTCCAGCGGACCGCGTTTTGTCAGAACTCTTCTCTGTAACTTGTCCATCTGGGCAACCCCGCACAACATGGCTCGTAGCTTCACTGAGTCACACGAGCCCCGTCGCCACAACAAGGCTGTGACCCATCGAGGGGTCTTCGTTAGAGCTCTCGCATACATACACCATTTGGATTAATCTGACTGCATGGTCCATCCAGTTCTTTCTCTAAACACGCCACTCATTCTTCTCAATGTGAAAATCAGAAAATGAGGGTCAGGGAGGTTTATTCTCGTTCCAAGGTGTTTTGTTCCCTTAAACCTTAAGAAACTAAAACAGTACATAATATGGTTTGCCCAAGATGAAGGAAAAAGTTCCAGAAATATAGGCATGGATTATAACTTCAAAAATATTCTCTCAATGTATGATGTGTTTTACAAAGAAAAGTGATTTATTTTCGGTTAGATACCCTATACTTATCAAGTACTAGAATATCTTTTTATCAAACTATACCTTTTTTTTCCTTATCTCCCTCCTAGGCACAGCTCAAGAATCACATCCTTCATGAAGCTTCTCCTGACCATTTCCCTCCTCTAAATTCCTGTAGCATTCAGAATCTTTGCCCGACCTCTGCCCACTTGATAGATAGAAATATATTGTGTTTTTGTGTATACTATGTCCCTGGGAAACATGCAAAATTTTACATGTCCTCTAGAGAACAGACTAGTGGTTGCCAAGAAGGAGGGGGCTGGGGGAGGTATGGAGAGGTAGGCTGGGGCTGGAAGATGTAAACTTTTACATGCAGAATAAACACCATGGTCCTACCACATAGTACTGAGAAATATATTCAGTGTCCCATGATAAACCATAATGGAAAATAATATTAAAAATGAATGTATATGTATAACTGAATCACATTGCTGTATAACAGTAATTAACACAAAATTGCAAATCAATAGTAAATTATAACAAAATCTGAAAGTGAAAGTGAAAGTCCCTCAGTTGTGGCCAACTCTTTCCGATCTCATGGAGTATACATGGAATACTCCAGGCCAGAAAACTGGAGTGGGTAGCCTTTCCCTTCTCCAGGGGATCTTCCCAACCCAGGGATTGAACCCAGGTCTCCTGCAGCCACAAGGGAAGCCCATAACAAAATTTACATGCACTCTATGACAAAGGGTACCTAATAAATTATTTCATGGAATATTCAAGATCCACTGCTGAAGTTACAAATCAACAGAAAATTTGAAAGTCCACACTCAAAGCAAAACTTAAAGATTCTTCCTCCAACTCCAGTTTACACTCAGCTTGATAGTCATATTCTCAGCTTAGCTAATGTTTCCATATCTAAAGCCAGACTGCATTGAATTCTTTAAAGCTGAAGCAAGCTTATTCAGTCAGCTATAAATATAAATGTTTACTGGAACACAAACTAGGAGGAAGCCGATGAGAAAAATAAAGGGAGTAGGGCTTTTGCAATCCTTTTTCTTCTCCTAGGCTCATTTCTCAGAACCAAATATTTAAATGGTATTTTAACTGTCATCGAAGTTAGCCAGGTTTAACAAATCTAAAGATAGAAGAATACTAAACTAGGCCTAACTTAAAAAAAAAAAAAAAAAAAAAAAAAAAAACAGAAAGAGATCAGCAAGGAATGCAAATTAAAACCAAAAGTCACAAATCAGCACAAATGTTCTATTAACTACGGTTCTTTCTCTAATGTTTATTGTGCCAGTCATGACATTGCAAATACTGATCTGTTTATTTGTCTGTCACCTCTGTGAGACTGTGAGCACCTTACAAATAAGGACTGTGTGTTTGCCTATCAAGGGATCGGTCTTGAATGATTGTATTCAACACTAACATCTGTGCTGCACCAGATATTTCCTGGAAAGTGATAATGGTTAACATTCATTTAGGAGTTCATTCTCTACTATTTATGTACTAGATCACTCACCTTTCAAAAATCTGATGAAAGAAGTGCCTTATAATTCCCATTTTACAGATGAGGCAACTAAGGCACAGAGAGGTAAAGAGAACCATCAAAGCAAAACCAGAATTTGATAAGCAGTCAGCACACTGCTTACAACCACACAGCAATGCTGCAGCCAGAACAGTGTGGGTGACTAGGAAATGTGGGTGGAAATAAGTCTAAAGTAAAACCTCTGTACTTTGGGTAAGTGCCGCAGGTGATTCTGTGTACATAGTGTGAGAACCTAAAAACATAACTCTAAGTACTTGTCACAGAAAGGGCTTCCCAGGTCATGCTTTCCTGGTGGCTCAGATGGTAAAGAGTCTGCCTGCAATGCGGGAGACCTGGGTTTGCTCCCTGGCTTGGGAAGATCCCCTGCAGACGGTCATGGCCACCCACTCCAGTGTTCGCCAGTATTCATGCTTGAAGAACACCATGGAGGTGTTACAGTCCATGGGGTCGCAAAGTGTTGGACGCGACTGAGCAACTAATCACAGCACAGCACACAGGTGGCGCTAGTGGTAATGGACTCGCTTGCCAGTGCAAGAGACATAAGAGACGCGAGTTCGATCCCTGGGTTGGAAAGATCCCCTGGAAGAGGGCATGGCAACTCACTCCAGCAACTTTGCCTGGAGAATCCTATGATCAGAGGAGCCTGGCAAGCTACGGTCCATAGGGTCGCAGAGTCAGACACGACTGAAGTGACTCAGTACCATGCACGCAGTCGTAGAAATATTCTTAAGAACTGATGTTCATCATTGCAGTTCAGCAAAAGTTTCCCTACACATGATTTCATTTCATCCTGATAACAACCCTGCAAAGTAAGAGCTACTGTTTCTCATGTTTCTGAATAAGAAAAGCAGACCTCAGGAAGTCTACCTATGACCACACTGCTGTAAACCACAGATTTTCCACTTACAGAACCGGTGCTCGTTCAGGACGTGGACCCCCTGACCGGCCTTCCTAATTCTACTCCTGTCCTTCTACAACTCATAGTTCATACAACAAAGGACTTTTTTAAGGCCTAAATCTCACAATGTAATTTCTAGTGGATTCTCACTACATGTGGGTAAAATCCAGTTTCCTTGCCACAACCCGAGAGGCCTCTCATGATCTGGCCCCTACCTGCCTCCCTCACCTGATCTCCTACCAGCCTCATCTCCCTGTATTCAAGCTATATCCTCTTTCCTGTCTAAGATCTCTCATATCGAGCTTTTTCTCCAACTGAGCCTTGGTCCCTTTCTTATTTCTTATTTATTTCATACCAGTATCTGAACTTAACCAATGGATCGGTTGATTGATCATGAAGATGATGCAGGAGCCCTTTTCTGCTTTGTCTAGTAGTTAATATTTACAAAGTGCCAAGCAGAGGTCCAAACACTTTATACATATAAATGTGTGTGTGTGTGTGTGTATATATATATGTTGATCTATGTAATTTTTATGACTAAGAGCCTAGGACCTTGCCGGATGTTGCCAGCAAGTAAATGACAGCAGAATTTTACCCTGAGCCTGTGCTTGTCATCACTTACCTGGACTATCACTTGAAAAGAATATGTGATCCCACCACCTCACCTTTTGAAACAAGCTCACCTCTCTTGTCATCACTCAGACACTGCAGCTTCCTGACCAAGCCACCTGTGCCCGTGGTTAAACTCATGCTGAAGTGAGGCACCTTTGATGGAGGCGTACACATGACCCCCTTTTCTGGTCCCATCGCCAAAGAAATACATTTAAATTCAGTCAACGAAACTAACTAGAAACTAAAGAATGAGAATCCAGCATGATTAAGAAGCCCTTAAAATCAAAGTAATGTAAGACAAAGTAGAATTTAGAATGGCTCTTTATTTGGTGGTGATGGTGGGGTGGGAGGTGGAGGAATGGAGGGGTGGAGGAGAGGGTTCCTCAGAGTAGACTCCACATGATCTCACTGGAGATACTTCCCAATGAGTGCAAGCATCCCAGACCAACTGGAATGGACACTTATTAATCAAGATGACGCGGCAAGCAGCTTTTTTTTTTTTCCATTCCTGACATCTCACTGGTTTGGAGGTCAGATATCTATCTATTCTTCATCTAGTATAAAAGGCTGCCATTTGGGGGAGATTGGGTATTACATTATTATTTTGCTTTGTTTTGCTTTAAGACATCTGTCATTTCTGAGAACAAAGATTTCTATTCTGTGGTTCTTAATAAGCTTTGCAAGGTGGTTTTCCTGGCATATGAAGAAGTCATTTGAATAATAAAAGCTCATATTTATAATTACAGTGAGTTAAATAGATTTGCTTAGCTTAGAGTTTGGGGTTATTCATAAACAGATGTGAGAGTCCAGAAAGCCTCTGTAACTCCCCAACAGTCTCGCTGCTTTGGGTTGCTGAAAAGCTGAGCTGAGAAGCCTGAATGAAAGTTAAAGTAGCTTTCCCAGCTCCCTGAATAATCACCACGTAACCCTGACCTGAGTCCACACATCACAGCCCAATAATGCTCGTGTGTGGCAGGCATTTGCCGGTATGAGGACGGTGAATGTGCCTGACTCTAAACTGATAACATTCACCCCCTTTGCATTCAGGGAGGACCCTTTTATAAAACTTTGCTCTGTTCTCAGAGTGTAATGATGACCCATAGCTCCAGTCCTTTTGGAAGCTGCTGGTTTCAAAACAGTGATGAAAAGAGGTCTCCAGGTGAAGTAGCACCTCAGCGTCTTGACCTTCCCTACAGACACCCCTCGAAACTCACCAACTCTGTGAGTCATTCCTTCTGGACCTTGGAAGGTGGTGGAGTTAATTTCGTGCCAAATTCTGAAAACCATAACATGCGTTCGTACTCGAAAATGTGCATTTACAGCAAAGGAACTTTTGGTCACTAATTTTCAATAATTTGTGCAGTGGGTTTTCTTTTACAAACAAATTTTTACACCGAACCTCAATACATGAAACAGGAAAAATCCCAGCCACTCTAGTTGAGGTATTGTTTCATTGACATAGAGGTCCCCTAAGCGTTCTCCCCCAGCCCCTGGATATCTCTTGCAAAACCTAGAATTCTCCTATCTGTAGTTTTAAAGACATTGCTCAGAGTATCCCTATCAGATCACTGGATTTGGCCAAAGCTCTGGTCATGAGCTTCAGTCGGGACTTCGCTCACATGTACCTAGCACACTAGACATCTCTGGGATGTTGAGCAGGCCCAGACTTGTGATCTAAAGCTCTGATAGTTTATTAAGCCAAATCTAATGTAATCTGTGCTGTGGATTTAATAATGCTTCCCCCAAATTTATGGCCACCTTAGAATGAGACTTCATTTAGAATAGGGTCTTTGCAGGCACAATAAAGATTAGGTTCAGGAGATCAAATCACAGTGGACTTGGGTAGGCCCTAAACCCAGTGAGAGTGTGTCCAGCACTGAAAAGAAGACAAATGGAAGGAAGCATTGGGAAGACAGGCGCAGAGATAGGAGCCAAGTGTCCACAAGTCTAAGTAGGTGCCCGGGATTGCCAGCGGCCGCGAGAAGCTGGGAGAGGGGAGGAGACTGCTCTTCCCCCATGGTTTCCAGAAGGAACCAACCTGCCGACACCTTGGTTTGGACTCCTGGCTCCAGAGCTGTGAGACAACACATTTCTTTGTTTTCAGCTTGCAGTAGTTACAGCAGCCCTCCCAGAGTAAAACATCCTGTCTTTCACTTAGTAGGCAAATATTTGTGGGAAGAATATTTGCTGAGTGAATATAATAAATCGGTTCAGTTTGTTACAGTGACTGACGAAGAAAAGAAGCAATAAGAGTCTGAGGAAGAGAGGGAAGGCTTACGATTGGGACTAAAGGAAACCCATTTTTCCTTTAATCTTATTCTAAAACAAGACTCGGGCAGAGCCTCCAAAGGATCAGATGTGGATGGTTCCTGGATACAGGACTAACCAGGGAAGGTGAGCCTCGTTATTGCCTCCCTAAGGAACGACAGGGACCCACTGGGGCCTTTCTCAGAGATGCACTGGAACAACGAAAAACCATTCATTTTGTCTTGGGCACTTAAAAAAAGTACAAATATCACAATAGCAGATGAGAACTGGTGAACTATTTCATATTATTTACATAAAGATTATTTTAAGGATGTTATTTTTCAGTAGATAACAATAAGAGCTACGAAGTTGTTATGGTTTCTTATATTTCACACATAGTGCCACCTTGGCTTTTTTCAGGCCAAAATCATTAAGTTTTATTGGTCGTGTTTAGAGGGCACACTTGCTATATGCTTGATGACTTCGCTCTCCTCACGTGACCACAGTTTTATTCTAACGCGGTATACCTAATGACTAAATTTCTACTTATTGAATGTCCCTGAAGAATTCTTGAAATATAATGAAGTAACTATTTCCCCTCTAATTTATGCATGCATTTATATACTGAACTGTAGTTTAATCAAACTCCTTTGCCTTGTGTAGTATAATACCAATATCTAATGAAAACATATGAAGTATGTGTTTCATAATTACCCCAGACAGCTCATTTCGGTCTGCTTCCTACTTAATCCCGAAATTCCTATCTTCCTGCTCTGTAAACACTTTCCTTCCCGGCTCATCAATCTCAGTTATGTAAATGAAGCAGGGGCGGGGGCACAATTACTTTTTTTCTGAATGTTATCAAAGGCCCTATTCTCAGAGAAACAGCTGACAAGGGCACCCGCTAAAACGATCCTTTCATTTGCTTGAAAAGCTGGAGAAGACGTAACGCAGAGAAAACTTTGCACACTCCACCAGCGTCGCACTGGCTGGGGCCAGTGGAAGCTGATTTCCACGCATGGTGGAAATGCCCCTCATGGCCCAGCGATGGCCGTGAACCTCGTTCAGTCCTCTACTTTCTACATTCCCACCTGGAAAAATGCCATCTCAGTAAAATCACTTTCATGGAATAAAGCGAAATCTCTGATTGAGCATCAGCATAGTGATTGTCCCTTCGACTCTGCAGAAATAAGCTCACTGTTCATCAGAGAACAGTGAACTTCCTGCTACACACGAGTTTGTCCTTTATCAAGATCTAGATTCAGTGCTGGCTTTCTATCAAGGATGAAGGCAGAGGGTAAATACAGAAAAAGGGACACCTCTTTTTAGATTTTTAGAGCTGGTTTAATGAAGGAGACCCCAATTTGATCCCTGGGTCAGGAAGATCCTCTGGAGAAGGGAATGGCAGCCCACTCCAGTATTCTCACCTAGGGAATCCCATGGACAGAGGAGCTTGTTTTTGTCTATTCCTCCTAAGGGAGAAATATATTTTACATTTCCCACTTTCATTGTTCCAGAGTCTATTGTTGAAAGAGACAAAGCACTTTGACAATGGGATCATGAAAAAATGCGCAATATTTGATCCAGATATTCTTGGTACCTACTGACTATAATCTTATAGTCCATGGAGGTGCAAAGAGTCAGACACGACTGAGTAACTTTCACTTTCAGTTTCACTTTCACTGACTATAATCTTAAATTACTTAATCTCTGAAGGTTCTGTTTTTTTCCTCCACCAAAATGGAGATAATGCCATCTCTCATTTCAGGTTGCTGTAGGAATAAAATAATAAGTATGGCAAACCACTAGGCTCTCCAGACAAATCTTTCTCTTTTACATCTAAAGACGTTTTCTATCTACCAAGTGAAATGAAAATACATTCAATTATTTGATCAACACACATGGAACACATTATA
This sequence comes from Muntiacus reevesi, assembly GCF_963930625.1. Lineage (NCBI taxonomy): Eukaryota > Metazoa > Chordata > Mammalia > Artiodactyla > Cervidae > Muntiacus > Muntiacus reevesi. The sequence goes on from NC_089260.1 coordinate 10,219,856, forward strand.
TAATAGGCACTGTGCTGGAATTTGGAAATTGAACATGGTCATGGGCCACATTAGTCTGATTCTCTGGCAAGGAGGGTAGATGTTAACTGATTAATGAGGTACAAATTACATCTACAAACTCTATGTATGCCAAAGGAAAAGCTCAGGATGTGTGGGCATCATTTGGATAGGGAAGGGTAACTTCTGAGTTGAGATGATTAGAATGAATAAGTAAAGAGTGGAGAGGAAAGGAGGAAGCAGTCCTTGCAGACATTGGCAGGCATACAGAAGGGTCTAGAGCTGACAGAAGCATAATTTGAGGAACTGTAAGGCCTTTTTAGACTTCTAGGTTAGGAGATTCTCAGGCTTATCATTAAGATCGCCAGGGAAAGATTTTACACTTTCCCTTGGCAATCTACTCCAGGTGTTTTTTTGAGGGGAGAAGCAATATATTATAGGAAACTTGATATTAACAATTTGTAGAATATGGGTTATGGTAACATGGCAATATAACAGTTTTAATCATTAATTTGTGCTTATTCTTATTGCATTTTTCTCTTTCCTATTGAAAGAAGTAGTCAGATTCTAACATTACCTTGCAGCACTGAAGGTCTTTGTTTCAAAGTATAATAAAAATTTACTGGGGTATGAATTCTTAAAGACCGAACAACTTGAAGGGCCTATGGAAAGAAGGCAGAAGCAAAGGTGGGAAGAAGGTCAGGAGGGGGAGGAGAAAGAAAATGAGTTGGAAAAATCTTACTAACATCTAAGATTAAATTTTCTGTCCTCACCAGAGAAGTTAATTAGATTTAGTTCATTTTAAAGAAAATAGAAAAATGCGATGGTTCTTAATTTTCAGGTGTGTAGAGTAAGAGTCACACATTCTGTACACTACAGTGAGAAAATCATTGTTTAAGTAAGAGGTTTTGGACATCCCCAATGTCTAGAACTTTCTCTAAAATGCACACAGTGGACCCTCTATTGCGCTGAAGGCAGCCCCATCATAGGACCGTGGTAGGAGACTTTTGGAGATCTCTGGAGCTAAGAATTGTGGACCAGGTCCTTCCAAGCCTGTTGCCCTCGGTTCTTCCTGGGCACATCAAGCCACAGACCAGTCTTCATTATGGTGCGTGCCATGACCAGGCATTATTACAGAACTTGTGGCTAACTCCCTGCAGTGTAACCTTCACCCAATTCTTGTTCCTGAATGTCTGTTCTCTGAGATAAAACAACCAGTCTACTAATTCACTTTCTGTGTTCTCCTGTCTAATAGGTTTTGCCACAGAAGTCTTAGGAAAACAGTTTATTGTACTCACAGTCTTAGACAGGGTCACTAAATGCCACGCAGGGTCACAGGGGAGGTGCCAGAAACGTGGGGACAGCTGTCACTGCAGTCTTGATTGGGGTTTCTTCTGGAAAGGTCAGACAGGATGGACACAGTTTTAGGTGGTCTAGCTTGGATAATTTCCATGAACTCTAAGCTATGGGGTGTATTCCTAACTGGTTACCTGGTTACCTGGCCCTGGGACGATTAAAGCAGAGGGATCTTGCCCCCTGGAGTATATGGGGCAATAGTTGAGTTGCAGCTGTAAAATGGTGAGCCCATCACAGACTGTTTTTAAGAATTGGCTAGCCGAGTGAGGGGCAGTCTCTCCCTGATTAGAGAAGTTTAAGAGGTTAAAAAAAAATCATAATATATAGAAAATTTAAAAAACATATACAATGCAGTCACCATGCACATGTAAAACTCATCTTATGCCAAAATTCACCTTACACATATAAAATTCATTTTAATTGAGTTTTAAAATCAGGACTTTTTAGTTGTGTAAGATACTTTCTCACCCCCCACCCCACCCCTATCCTCTCCCACCAGTGCTTTTAAAAGTCCTTTGGACTCCAGCTGTCGTTACTTGCAATTATATGATTTCTGACACAAGGTTTTTGTTTTCTCTCCAAAATCACTTTATTTTGATCCTGGTACTAAAAAGAGAATAGAAAGCTTACTCAATTTCTTTTCTTCTGTGTTATGAAGAACAAAAATGAATTAGAAAAGGTGAATTAGAAACAGTAAATTGCAGCTTTACTAAGTAATAAATTTTGAATAACATAATAATAGTGTTTAAGAGGAAAAATTAGCCAAAAAGTACACTTATTATATATAAGCAAAAATAGACAATTACACCACTTTATACACATGCTCAGAATTTCCTGACTTTGCTACCATTCCTTTTTCCTTTTTCCAGAAGTCTCCCCTGGATTTCTGGGATGATGGAGTCAACACCGGGCTCCTTGATAGAGAACATTTGACTCTTAAACAACATGAGTTTGAAATACATGGGTCCACTTACACACATATTTGTTTTCAAAAGTAAATACTATAGTCCAATACATCCCCAGTTGGTTAAATCCTGATCCTTGGTTGGTTGAAGCCTTAGATGCAGAAATGTACAGACAGAGGGCCAGCTATAAATTATACTCAGATTTTCAGTGGGGTGGAAGGTCAGTGCCCCTGACCCCTGCTTTGTTCAAGGGTCAGCTGTATATAGTTCTTATCCACAGTAGAGCTGAAAATTGGAGGTCTATCGGATCATTTCAGCATTTGGCCATGGATTTTTTAAATTTTCTCTTCATAAAGCAGAAAGGCAGGGGAAGATAAGTAGCAGAGAATGAGAAAGAAAAAAAATACACAAATAGCTAAATTTTTATCTTTAATATTTTTAAGAAAAGAGTCAAAATAAAAGAAAGGTCAGAAAAATGTTTTTTTTAATTTTCATTCTTCACCTTGTCCTTCTGTCCTTTCACAGTCTTAGTCCTAGATAAACTAATAAAGAAAAATGAAAATCAGTTTCATTAAGTAGGCCACTTTCTTTGGACTTCTGAAGTATGAGCCAGCTGAGAGAGGATGAGTCTTGGCTGTGATTAGCTCACACTTCTGAAGTAGCCAGGCACCTGTGAGGATATGGGGTGGAGAGAAGGTAATAATTGGGCTCTTGTCTTTTATAATTTTGTGTGTTTCAAGTGGATATGAACAGTGCGGTTTGAGAGGGCTACATAAAAGGAGAAAATTCTGACATGAACACTTGAGTCATTAACTCGAGTATTCAAAAGTAAAGGGAGGTAAAATTTTAAACAATGGAAGACTCAAGAAACAGAGAAACAAATAGAAATAATAGTGTTTACCAAAAATTAGGGCAATTGTTTATTAACTTCACACCATACAGCATCTTCATCATGCTAAAGAATAACCATAGTTATTGACTGGACATGCAGTGAGCTGTTTTTACCCCTTTGTGTACAAAAACCTATGAAGGCTCAGGAAAAATTAACAATTCTTTTTCCTTTTTACATTTAATTTATCAAGTGAAATAACCAGTAATGAGAAGACTCCAAAGTGCTATTTATGTGTATGTGGATCGTGAAAGAACTTTAACAAAATATCATGTATTATAGATTTTTTTTTCTTTTTATAATGTGGTACTTTTCCCAGGAGTCTGTTCCTATGATGTTCTTATCTTTTAAATTAGGGTGTCTAAATAGAATATAAGTGAAGTTAATTTTCTCCTTGATATTTTGCCTGTAATAAGAGCATAGTCCCACCAAATGCATAGCAAGAAGTGAGGTTTAATTAGGGCTTTGGGGTTTTTACCCCTTATTAAAAAGGAAAAATTACTGTCTGCCTTCCCTATATAACCAGCAACTAGCAATTTTTCTATTTAAAAACAAGCTTTCTATTTAATAAAGCAAGATTTAAAAAAGCAAGTAGATATAGTTCCACCAGACTGTCATCTCCATGAGGAGAGATGGTTTGGTTTATTGATGTATTTTCAGCAATAAGGACAGATGCCAGTATACGTTATTAAAACAGCACATCATCAAGCTGATAATGTATAAAAACATTTTTCCAACATATCATTCGCCAAACTTCCACTAGGGCTAGTTATCATATAAATGCATTGTACCCATGACTCTCAACCAGGCTTGGGTGGGATGGTTATGTCATCATCTCACCATGAATATCTGTGTCTAGACAAGAGCCCCTCTGAGGCATAAATACTGCTAGAACTGGTGCTCCAGTGGCCGTGACACAGAAAAGCAAAAAGCGTTTGGTCTTTTGCTTCTTACAGATGACTATTTCCTAGAGAAAGCACTCCCTGCCTGCTTGCAGTCAGCCAGTTGGAGGAAAGGCCCTAATTATCCTCCCACGTTCTGGCACTCAGACTCTATTTCCTCTTTTGGCTTAAGACCAAACAAAATGTGAAAGTGAAAAAAAAAAAAAAAAAAAAAGCAACAGGGCAATAATGCTCTTCTGTGCAGAACAGAATCAGAAAATTGCTTCCTTTTCTAACAAATCCTGATATATACTCTCTTCCATTTGATTAGAAGTTTGAGATTTCATATAATGCTTAGGTTTCCAAAGAAAACCCTATAGACATATTGTGTTTCTTTATTACATAAAAAAGTCTTTTGAAGGGACAAAATAATTTCTATTGCTAGAGTTTAATTTTCAATGTATTTAAATAGATATAAAGCATTTACTCTACTTGATATCATGTTCCTATCTGGTGCACTTTTCTCCTTTGAAATGAGAATTTTTGTCTTTTCCCTCTTTCTAGCCAGCCTTATTACTTCTTCCACTATCTCGGTCATCCCCCCAACACACATACAATTCCTTGTTCTTTTTTTTTTCTTCTCTTGACATTTTTTTCTCCTGCTATTCATCAATGTTCACAAGTTTCCACCTTGCTTCCCAAACAGACCTTTCAGCATCTTACACCATTCACCACTTCCCTTTTGAAAAAATAGAGAAGTTATGGAGGATGGTATGAAATTTCTAGTTTTCCATTTCCCTGAGCAACAGCTTCACTAAAGACACTTATATCAGTAGGACAGATCTGTGCAGTCAAAGAAGATTAATGTAAATTTTACATATTTAAGTGTCTAGAAAATCACAAAATTTACACCATCTCTATTGAACTCAATACATAAAATATCTGAAGTCCAAACTTCATAGCTAACAGCATAGTTTTCATATTTATTATATTTTATGAATGTGAATACCAGTTAGTACATAGAGAGGTATGTAACTTGAGTAGCAAGTCCATTCAAATATCTTAGAGTAAGGACTTAAGTAAAACTTACGCACCTAGCATTGAACTTATGACATAAAGAATTCCTAATAAATGTTTGGTAAATAGATGAGTCAGAGAACTGAGGATGCAGTGTATCATTCTGGCTGAAGTGTAGAAGATGAACTAGGGACTGGACATGTTGGAATTAGTGTGATTAGGTAGGAGATTTTTAGTGATGCTAAGTGTGTACGTGATGAGGTAGCAGAAATGGAGAACAGCAGCCAGATATATTTTAAAGATAGAGAGGAAATGAAATCCCTAGGATTTGTTGCCTGAGAGGATGACAAAGGCAAGCAATCCTGAGTACTAGCTGGTATTTACCTTAAACAAACATTTCAGAAAAGTTCATGAATATTTCAGGGCATGCATGGACATTTATGAGTTTTCAAGACCAAGAGAGACAGGTGGATCACAATAAACTGTGGAAAATTCTGACAGAGATGGGAATACCAGACCACCTGACCTGCCTCTTGAGAAACCTGTATGCAGGTCAGGAAGCAACAGTTAGAACTGGACATGGAACAACAGACTGGTTCCAAATAGGAAAAGGAGTATGTCAAGTCTGTATATTATCACCCTGCTTATTTAACTTATATGCAGAGTACATCATGAGAAATGCTGGGCTGGATGAAACACAAGCTGGAATCAAGATTGCCAGAAGAAATATCAATAACCTCAGATATGCAGATGACACCACCCTTATGGCAGAAAGTGAAGAAGAACTAAAGAGCCTCTTGATAAAAGTGAAAGAGGAGAGTGAAAAAGTTGGCTTAAAGCTCAACATTCAGAAAACTAAGATCATGGCATCTGGTCCCATTACTTCATGGCAAATAGATGGGGAAACAGTGGCTGACTTTATTTACTGCAGATGGTGATTGCAGCCATGAAATGAAAAGACGCTTACTCCTTGGAAGGAAAGCTATGACCAACCTACATAGCATATTAAAAAGCAGAGACATTACTTTGCCAACGAAGTCCATCTAGTCAAAGCTATGCTTTTTCCAGTAGTCATGTATGGATGTGAGAGTTGGACTCTAAAGAAAGCTGAGCACTGAATAATTGATGCTTTTGAACTGCAGTGTTGGAGAAGACTCTTGAGAGTCCCTTGGACTGCAAGGAGTTCCAACCAGTCCATCCTAAAACAGATCAGTCCTGGGTGTTCATTGAAAGGACTGATGTTGAAGCTGAAATTCCAATACTTTGGCCACATGATGGGAAGAGTTAACTCATTGGAAAAGACCCTGATGCTGAGAAAGATTGAGGGCAGGAGGAGAAGGGGATGACAGAGGATGAGATGGTTGGATGGCATCACCGACTTGATAGACATGAGTTTGGATAAACTCCAGGAGTTGGTGATTGACAGGGAGGTCTGGTGTGCTGCATTTCATGGGGTCCCAAAGAGTCAGACATGACTGAGTGACTGAACTGAACTGAACTGAGAGAGACAAGTACTGACCATTACTAAATTATCTCCCACCCCTGAAGGGTCGGTCCCTCACATGGTGACAGGTATAAACTTGTGTGCTTCTTCTAATTCCTGATCATGTTAAATTAATTAAGCAAGTAGGCCAGTGTTGTTGTTGTTGTTGTTTAGTTGTGAAGTCGTGTCTGACTCTTGCAACCCCACAGTCCTCCAGGATCATCTGTCCATGGGATTTCCCAGGCAAGAATATGGGAGTGGGTTGCCATTTCCTTCTCCAGGGGATCTTCTTGACCCAAGGATTGGAGTCATGTCTCCTGCCTTGGCACACATATTCCTTACCACTGAGCCACCTGGAAACCCTGGGTGTAAGCAAACCGATACCTAAGCCTGAAATGCCTCAAGGTTAAGAAATGGAACCCAATCACAAGCAGCCAACTAGGCTTTCCCAAAGAAAGCATCCACTTCGGCTCTCATAAGTCAAATGATTTTCTTGCTTTTCTTTCTCCTCTTCTCTGTAAGTCTTTCTCTTAAGTCAACAGGAAAATTTTTAAAAATGTATAACTTGAGACTCATGAGTTGAGTTTTATTTGGGGCAAAATGAGGACTACAGCCCAGGAGACAGAATTTCAGATAGCTCTGAAAAACTGTCCCAAAGTGGAAGAGGGGGATGGTCAGTGCTATATATGACTTTAGTGAAGAGGGGTATGTGCAGTCAAGCACACATTTTTGCGAAGACTGGCTGATAGTCACGAGGAGCAGCTGATGCCAAAAACTCAGCCTCTGTGCACTGATGTTGAACTGAATCTTGAAGACAGAATTTTGGATGAAATTGAAAAGAACAGCTTTATTGCTTTGCCAGGAAATGGGGGAGACCCAGCTCATGCCCCAAAAACTATGCATTCCTTTCTGGGAGTATTTGATGAAGAGTTTTATAACAGTGGTTCAAGGGCAAGGTTATTGATAAGGGTCAGAGTGTATACAGGGCCTGCATTCCTTTAACCCAAACTCAAATCATCCCCTGATGAGCTTCTGCCATTCTTGCGGTTATTAAACTGTGACCTTCTCTCTGAAATGAAGAATATTTCATCAAATAGTTAACATCTTCCATTTGTTGAAGGATTTAGTTCTGCAGAAGAGCTCAAAGATATTGTTATGCATATCCCTTGAGGTGGAACTGGGATCCTGTCCTAAGGTTGCACTATTTTTCCTTGAATGCTCCTCTCTTGTCTCTGCATTCCCTCCTTTCCCTGATTAATGACTGTTTGAACCTACCCTTGGGGGGACTCAGGAAGATCATCGAGGCTGAAGCGTATTCCCCACAATCAGAAAATGGGGACACAGAAAGTCTTCCATACCTGGGAGTCCCACAGGGTCATAATCAGTTCCCCAGATGTTATCACTAATGTTTTTAGTGCTTTTCTATGTGTGAGGAGATGCAAGAATTGAGCTTGTGAAATCTTCTCCTGAAAGTATCTATCCAAAGTCCTGTTCTGCTAGTTTGATGTAGACAGAGTAAAGTTGGGAGTGAGTGATACACAGGGAAGCCTGGCATGCGGAAGTCCATGGGGTCACAGAGTCAGACACGACTGAGGGACTGAACTGAACTGAACTGAGTAAAGGGACAAAGGAGGTGATTAAATAGTTAATTCCACTAGGAGATTGTGAGTAGGAAAAAAAAGAGGGGGGGAGACTCTTGTAAGTTAATGATTACTGAAGAAAGCAAGTTTGCTTAACCACAAAACCAAGCAAGCAAGCTTGCTTAGCAACAAAGCCAGGCAACCAAAGCACAAGGCATACTCCTAAATAATGAGACAGTGGTGGCATGAGCCCCATATCCTGCCCAAAGAACTCAGTAAGTTGGGATGTACTCTCTGCACACTTAAAAAGCATTAATTTGTGGACCTATCTTGACCATGTAAGGACAATAAAACTCCCCTGCCCAACCTGGAGGAAGCGCTGATGATGGAAGCATGATGTCTACTCAAGAAAGACGAAGACGTTCTTCTCCCCCTCCCCACTTTTCCTTTGATTATAAAACTATGGCCTAGTAAGTTCTCAGGGTACAGCATTCTCTAGCCTGCCCACTTGTAAGCCTCATGAATCCTATCCTAATAAGTCACTTCTTATCACTTTGCTCTCACGGAATTCTTCTCTACGCTGAGACACAAATGGCCACAGGTCTTCAGAGCCCACCAAAACACAACCTAACAGTTTTGGTTTTTCCAAGAACACAGAGTGCCTTATCCTTGTTAGGTAGTTAGAATAAGGAAAAGGAGTCCAAAATGGCGGTGGCTAAAAGACAAGGAAGGGAAAAGCCTGTGAAAATAGAACAAAGGAAGGTCTGAGGACCAGAGTGAGGACTTCAGGTAGAACAACACTCCTGACTAAGCCCAATTTGCATGGGGCAGGCCCAGGGGGAAGAAAACAACATATAAAAAGAGGAGCCAAAGGGCTCTCTCTCTCTCTCTCTCCCGCACGCTGGGGCCCTCTTCTCTTCGTGTCTTTGGGTTGACATGCCCTCACGCTTTGAAGATGGATTTTCCTGCTATCTTCTAAATAAAATAGAGCTGCAACACTGATCTGTAACACTGATTTCTCTAACAGCTATAACACGGTCTGTTCGAGACCTGAGAGCTGTAACACGGTCTGTCCAAGACCCGAGAGCTGTGACCCGTCGAGGGGGCCTTAATGTCCGTGACTCCCAGTCTGTGTTGTGACGAGACAGAACCGAGGAGCGTACACTCACCTGACATCCTGATCTCACCCTGAATACCTGTTCGGGTGTTGAAGGTTGGCAGATGCAACAGCTCATGACTTAATCCTTACAGAGATAAACAGCAAGTGCCAATCTGTAGTTGGCACCTCACTTTGGGGTGGCACCCCCCTAAACAATTCTGGTGCTGCATGACATGAATTGGTTTTTGTTCAAATATGCTCTTAAAATTTTTAATGTGCCTCAACTGCACGTTCCCATTTGATCTGCCACACTTTGCAGTAAAAAGATTTCTTCTGGATTGAATTCAAAGTATTTTTCATTTGGTTCTTATAATGTTATTGACTCCTAGCTTGGTCATTTCTTCCTAGCATGTTCCCAGAATTTTCACTGTCTCATCCTCTTTCAATCACAACCCTCCTTTGCTTCCTCCTTCAGTGGCTTCCCTGGTGGCTCAGACAGTAAAGAGCCTGCCTGCAATGCAGGAGACCTGGGTTTGATCCCTGGGTTGGGAAGATCCCCTGGAGAAGGAAATGGCAACCCACTCTAGTACTATTGCCTGGAAAATCCCATGGATGGAGGAGCTTGGTAGGTTACGGTCCATGGAGTCCCAAAGAGTCACACACGACTGAGCGACTTCACTCACTGGACAGAGTACATACCAGCATAAGAAAGTAAGAGGTCAAGAGACTATTTGTAATTCGCTCATATGGATTTTTCATGGAATCCATTTATTCTCAGGTATGCTCAATTAAAACAGACTATTTCCAAGCTTCCTTCTTTTTTCTTTTTCTTCCTCCATCAGGATTGCTGACCTAGATTCCCCACACGAGATGTGTTCACCTGGATCTCAGATTAAAGGGAAGAATGTTCACTCCCTGCTCCCATTTGTGCCTCAGGTCACAATCTGGAGAATTCCTCTACAGAGAGAAAGGTTGGAAAACATATTTCTAATTCTTAGGAGGAGGTAATTAAATAATTTCCTTTTATGATACTGTCTTTGTTCTGTTCTTGAAAGGAAAGAGCATCCCCTTTATCACTTTAAACAGGGCAAACTAGTATTTCTAACCCTCCTCCCAAAGTTAATTAACATGTAAATACTTGTCAGTAAAAGGTAACACTTCAGCAATTAGCATATAAATGGGCCAGGGACAATATTCAGCCATAAAGAGACAGCTTGGAAGATTTTGCCAAATGTATTTGGAAAGAAAAAAAAATAAAATAAAATAAAGCCTTCATCATTTCCATGCAAACAGTTATGAAATAGAATGTCAGCCAGAGCCTGGGGTAAATGGAGAACTATCCTGCCTAGATAGAATGAGGTGAAGTCTGCATACTCAACTCAGTTTTATGTACATGTTTACTCAAAAAAACGTAGGTGGAAAGTGACTAATTGTTATGTCCAGGAAACACATCATGTTTGTTTGATTTTAATGGATAACATCAGTGAAGGAAACAGAAAGCCATGGGTGGGAAAAGGATTTAAGGGCTAATTTTTCCATATTGGGTGTAATGATGAGTACACTCAGGAAACTGCACATGCAGGGGTTGCTTCCACTCAGCCCTGAATTTGTGTTTCAAATGAGGTAGTTGTGCACCTAATGATGCATTTGCACAAGCAATTACCTGATTGGCATATGCCAGGTGAGCTTTTGAGAAATAATACGGCAAATGCACTTTTGCTTGGCACCCAAGGCACCTTAGTCTGTAAAAGTAAAATAATAATTATAATCATATTTGTGACACTCTTATTGGAATCACATGTGACAGGGACATTCATGCTAGTGAAAGTTAAGTCATTAACCCAAGAAGAAAACTTTCTGACCACACTGGCAAAGATACTAGTTATTCTATATTTATTATTAAAGCTAAAACATATCCTAGTTCAAGGAGGAAAGTCTGGGATTTGTAATTAGAAAATCTGGATTGGAACTGTAGCTATGTCAATTCCAGATCAGATTTAGACAGATCACTTACAAACACAGAATCAAAATTGAGAACAGCTTTGTTCATGTGTAAACTGAATCTGATAATTTATTGCATCTTATATTACTAGTGCTGGCATTAAGTACATGTGTTAAAGCCCGTTGCAGGTCAAGGTGAACCCTAGTGGGATTTTTCATCTGTTAGTGTTGGTCGGTTCAGTGGGATTTTTCATCTGTTAGTGTTGGTCTGTTCAACATGTGACCCTCCTCCAATGGGGGTGCTGACCACTGGGACCCTGCCTCTCGCGACCAGGTAACAGGTGACTCAACTCAATTGAAGTCGTCCTGGACAGAATCACCTTTGGAGCCAGTTTCCATGACTTCCTCCAGATCTATTAAAGTCCCTCAGGCTAATCCAAGGTCCAACAGCTGAGTCAAAACCAGATTAGTCATCTATAATTGAAGAGTGAGTTCGTTTCCAGGGTACTTAAGCCTAGGAAGTATGATTCCCACAGGACAGTGGGAAGGATCTGCACATTAATTTCAACCATCCCGAAGCTGACCTTTTCTTCCCTGAACCCTAGAGAGTCAAGCATTCCAGGAGAACTTTCTGGGCTGAAAGAAATGTCCTATAGTCTTCAATGTCCAATATGGTAGTCACTTACTACATGTAACTCGGAGTATAGTTGTTTGCTCATCTAACTGACATGAACTATTAAGGAATGGGGCATCCTTGGAGGCTCAGATGGTAAAGAATCCACCTGCAATGCAGGAGATCCGTATTCAATCCCTGGATCAGGAAGATCCCTTGGAGAAGGGAATGGCAACCTACTCTAGTATTTCTTGCCTGGAAAATCCAGGACAGAGGAGCTTGGAGGGCTACAGTCCATGGGGTTGCAAAGAGTCCAATGCAACGGAGCACACATTAAGGAATCAGAGTCTGTGCCCTAACCAAGTACCTAAAGTCCTTAACAAATCGTTCCTAAATTGACTGGGCTTTGAAAACATAGACAAATATATTATTAGTAGTAATAATTTTAATATAGTAACAACAACAGCTAATCATTTATTGCCTTAGGCACTCATCTAAGAATTTTATATGCTTTATGTAACTTATTCCTTGTGAAACCTTATGCCATGGTTGTTATTATTGTCCCCATCTGACTTATTGAAGAATTGACACTTAGAAAGTCTGCATAACTTGTCCAAGGTTATAAAAAGAACATGTGGCAGAGCTGAGATTCAAACCAGATGGGCCAGACTCCAGGGCCAACTGCCCTAACCACTGTGTGATGTGGTTTTGTACCACTTCAAGGTAAGAACGTTCTAGAAAGATGATAGAATTTCTTGGGCTTCATAGGAGGACAGAAGTTTCCATGCTAGACAACCCCTCCACCAATGGATTAATATCAGTGAGTCTGCAACTTGGAAAACTGCTTCCTGGGCAATTTAGGGGATACTGGGACAAAGGAATGTCTGGACCAACCTTTCTACAAGGCAAACAGTCCAACAATGATCTCACTTCTTAAAGGGCTGGAATGGAATAAACCACATGCGTCTACATTATTGGAAAGGCTAATTTCCCAGAATGAATATAGCCCGGATTGACAGGAGCACGTTTATGCTGTGGTCACTGTAGGCTGAGGCCCCATGGCGCATCACATTCCCTGACAGCCTCCTGATCTCTTCCTTCTAAGAGTCTCACTGTGCTGCCTGTGTCAGCCTGGGATTTTGTGAATGATTTATGGTACCAGTTGAGATTGCCATTCTTCCCAAAGAAAGATTGCCATTCTTACTCACTCACATAAACTGGTGAGGTTGACTTAGAACTGAAAAATGGTAATCTGACCCAAAGTAAAAATACTCATAACTCTGGTTTCCAGAACAGGTATGTGAAACAGAGGTCATGGGTGAGAGGTGGGGGATGAGGAGATGGCACCTTCCTTTGACGTTGCAAACAACTTTAGCACTGTGTGTGTTTGCACATGTGTACACATGCACATACGGCATTGTGTGTGTACATGTGTGTACATATAGCATTGTGTGTGTACATGTGTGCACATGCACATACATGTATGCACCTACATTTCAAGCCCATCAATCTGCTTCACTGTGCTAGCCTGTACCTCGCTCTCTGCCTATTAAACTTGCAGCAAGTGATCCTTGCATATATTCTTCCTGGAACCTAGTCATACTGTAGTTACTGAAAATGTTTAGAACTATTTTTTTTTAATGTTAATGAAAGCTTCCATAGATTTGGAAAAAAATTTGAATGTAAAATATAGCAGAAATAAGGATATTGGTGACAACTAAAAATACTAACTTCCTGGATGATAATTCTATATACCGGGACATGATCATATCCAATTAAGTTGAGCTCTATTCAGTAATCACTGTGTAATGGGATAGACTCACAGAGTAATAGGATTTGTTTAAGGCAAGGATAGAGGAGCTTAACACACATTAGATATCTCGAATGCATTAAGAGCAAAAAAGACCGATTGATGCAAAATCACTCGGAAGAAACAGAGAAAAATGAAAACATTTTTAAAGGTTAGATGTATGGTTGCTCTGAAAAGTCTTAGTGGGAATTCGCAAACTTTGTTGCCCAGTAATTTTCATCACGAACTTAAAAGTAGAATTGAAAACAGAAAGCTCTCAATATGAAGACACTCACCCTTAAACTTTTTTTGTAAGATCACTGACCCTGACTGATCAAAGTTTGGTCTGGAAAAGCCAGGACAAGATCTCAGAAGGTCACAATGGTCCCAAACACACTGTTTGGCTTCTCAGATAGAGAACTTTCAAAAGGAACTGTGAATGCTTTGTCACGCTTGAACTAGATATTAGTTGGCTAAGCTGAGAATCAAATATGGGAAATTAGTTGCCATTAAAAGATCGCTTCAGGCAGTTCATTTCTCATCAGCCAAGCTGTGCGGGCCTCCTGCTGTGGACAGTGAACATTAGCTTACTAAATACTTCAGCTCATCAGACACTGCATTACTCATGGATGGGCCTGAATTTTGGTGATGGGGGAGGGGGGAAAGGAAATAACAATTAAAAAGCATGACTACTGGCATTTATCTGGGTAGAGATTAATGCTCTATGATATTAGAAAAAGACAATAAGAATTATTATTCATTGACATGTACAGATATTCACAATTTATTTTTAAGAGGGAAATAAACCGGTTAGAAAGCCATTTTTATATGATTTTATTTTGGTTAAAAAGTGTGTGTGTGTGTGCCTGTGCCTGTGAAGGGTTATGTGTGATTTTAACCAGGAAAATTTTTTTTAATGACAAAATTTTTACAAGTGTGATTTTTTGGAGGGGGCATATGAAGGAAAGCTCTTTATAATTTGTTTTATTCACCTGTATTTTCAATAATTTCATATTTCAATTATTATGATTTTATAATAAACATCTATGATTTATGACATAAAAAATAATAGACATTAAACAAAAGATCATGTCTTTCTCTCCTTTTTGAAACAAGGAGCCTTTCAAATACATGAAGGGGAAAATTCCAAAGTGAGTATAAATGAATTGTGAATAGAAAATACCATATATCATGGGGCTCCTCCTGTTCTACCAGCTCTAGAATTGTATTGCGTAGGACTGCCTTAAGGCTGGATATCCAGAGTCACCTGACATTTTTCCTGGCCTTTCTACAACCTCAAAGTTTGCACAGACTCCCCTTTGTTCTCCCTATGTGGAAAAAAAGAAAAACTGTGTATTTTTAGTGCAAAATAGTGCAATCTGTATACTCAGAAGTTTGGGTCAGAAGTTCTTGATGTGATCCATGGTTCCACTGGATAATAGCTACGAGACATTGAACAAGCCACTTAGAATCTCTGGGTTTCAGATCCTTTATCTGTAAAATGAAATGGTAAAATCTACCTCACACAGTAACCTTCAGGATTAAATTAGATAATGTATGTAAAGCTCCGAAGGGAGTTAATCTCTGAGTTTTGGTTATTCTTACTTTACCATTTGTCACGCAGTGATGTCAAAATAAAGACTATCGATAGGAAAATGGGCCACAATGGTGGAGTTTAACTCAGGGTTTAGAAAGTGTAGGCAACCCCCAGACTTAGCAAAGTGGAGGTGCGGTAGAAGTCTCTAAACGTGCAGGTTGTACTTGGTGGATTGCCCATGAATTGCGGATCCAATTCTGCAAGATGCTGAATACACATCTGAGACGATCTTGAAACACGTCTCTGAGATTCCAAGTCCACTCTCTTTTCCCTAAAATGAGGATGCTGTCTACTTTGTTTCAGAGTTGTTGGACTCAATGCAGGAGCTGCAGGAGACGGGTTCGATCTCTGAGTCGGGAAGAACCCTGGAAGAGGGCATGGCAGCCCACTCCAGTATTCTTGCCCAAAGAATCCCCTGGACAGAGGAGGCCTGGCGGGCTACAGTCCATAGAGTTGCAAAGAGTCAGACACGACTGAAGTGACTTTAGCACAACAGAAACCCTAATCAGAAAAATGCAAATCAAGAGAAGAATCTCTCCTAGAATCAAGTACAAAAACAAAGCTGGGTTCCAGGAATTCTTCATAAGGTGGCCAACTCATCCCAGTTTGCCTGGAACTTTCTTGAGTTTAGCGCTGACAGTCAGTCCACTGACCTGGGAAACTGCTCAGTGCAGGCTGTTCACGTCCCGTGGGGCACATGGGATGCGTCCCTTTGGGTGTCTGCTTCATTTTCTCCCACTGCAGACCAACTTCCACCATTTCTCTGGCCCCATGGTTAGAATTACAGTTAGTAGCAGGTTCCAATCTCTACTCTCTCTCTCTCTTTTTTTTTTTTAGTTTTTTTTTAATTGAAGGATAATTTCTTTACAATATTGGTTTGATCTCTGCCATAAATCAACATGAACTAGCCATAGGTAGACATGTGTCCCCCCCACCCTTGAACCTCCCTCCCACCTCCCACCCCTCTAGGTTGTTATAGAGCCCGGGTTTGAGTTCCCTGAGTCATAAAGCAAATTCCCATTGGCTACCGATTGTACAAGTGGTAGTGTATATGCTTCATGCCACTCTCTCCATTCAATCTCTGCTTTTGCTATAGCCTGGGCGATTTCATTTCTTATTGCCCATGATGTACTATAGTTTACTCCATTTTTAAAAGCCTCATATTTTGCCCTCAGAAAGTAATCAAAATGATATACCCAACATCCCTATTTTTATAAGGAAAAACTTGCTTAAGGAGGTACTATACTGGATGAGTTCGGTGCACTCCTGAGATTATATACTTGCAGATGAAACTGTTTAGACACCCGCTTTGAGAAATCATGGAATGTAGGAAAGGTCCCTGTTTTTAAGGAACTTTCATTAAAATCTGCACCCCTACCTGATAACAAAGTTCTATGAAAACAGCAACCTGGCTATTATGCTTGCCATATTGATGCTAATGCAGTTGGCCAAGAGGATGAACATTCGAGGTAAATTAAAATGAAAACCTGAAAGTTAAGGGTTGAGATGTGTGTTACATGGTCTATAGGATAGAAGCTCAGAGAAGCAAAGGAAGCATTGAAGTGTATTGGTCTTGGAAAAGATTTGGAATGGATGAAAATAGATCTGCAATGAGATAGGGAAGCTAATTTCTTTATTGACTTCCTCACTTGGTTCCTGACTCACAGTAGTAAATAATAAGCACACTTCATGTACCACCAGAAAGCTAAGTTCACAGCCCAGATTCAATGGATCAGGGGAATGACTTTCATATATTGGCAGGTCACACAGCATTCCCCCCTCTTTGAAAATTACATGTACTCTGCAAGGATGTAGGTACAGAGCAATAACAGATGTTGGAGCTACTGACAGTTCACTTCTTGATCAACCCTAAGTTCCTTCTGTTTCAATGGATTGTTTTTAAAAGCATGCACATTTTATGAATGTTTTTTCTGTTATATGAATAAACACAGTGGAAAAAAATAACTAGCCTGAATCTTGTTTTCGTTTGCTTTTTAACCTTTCTTCCCATTCCCTCACAGTCTCTTCTTTTCCAGCTCCCCAGCTCCACCTCATTCTTTTTTTAAATTAAAGTGTAGTTGATTTATAATACAATGTTGTGTCAATTGATCCAGCTACACATACACACAACACACACACACACACACACACACACACACACATATACATTCTTTTATATTTTCCCTTACGGTTTATCATAGGATACTGAATATTCTCTGTGCTGTACAGTAAGATTTTGTTGTTTATCCTCCCTTCTTCTTGCACATAGATTTCTATTGGATGCTTCCACTCTGGCAGTCAGCTATGGGCCTTAATCGACACATTATTAAATACACTCAGGCATCGTTCGAACTGGAATAAGAACAAATTCTAAGCAAAGGGCTCCAGATTTCCAGCCTTCCAGATTTCTATGTCAGAGTGCCCTCTCAGAGGAGTGGAATCATTTTTTTCCCATCACCTTTCTCCAGCATTGCAGGGATTCTAAACAAGCCAGACTGGCATAAAAACTCCATGACTGGCATAAAAACTCCATGATGCTTCTTCACCACTTGCATTTCCTAGTGGTGACTGCCTAACAGTTTATATTGAACCATGTAGCACTTGCCCATTTGGTCTGACAGCGCTGTTATTATAGTGGAACACCCCAGATGGTGAGAGGGTCACTTAGTCCAATATTGGTTTCATTTGGGTATTCTCATTTTGATCAGCATTGTTTACTGAGCAAGCTCTGCTAAACCTCCCCCTGCATTGACTGGCTGCAGGGAGAAGGGAACAGGCTCAGTTTCCTGGTTCCAAGAAAAATTCAGCAAGCTGAGGGGCAAATTACCCCCAAACTCCAGATCACCTATGTAAACAGTTGTCATAGGTGTCTAGGAAAGAGAAGCCTTATTGTTTGTCCTGCTCGATTTTTCTGGAGCTAGGAAGACAATTGCTTCCTTGCAAACATGGGCAGATTAAATATACTACATTCTGTCCTTTAGCCATCTGCTTCTTGCTTATTTTATTTTAAGCTGCATGACTAAACTTTATTATCCGACAGTGAAGGTGGGCTCTGTCATCGCTGTGCTCAACTCCTAAAGGCTTGGAATGAATGCCAAGTTGCAGGGCTGATCTGCAAAGGGTGAGTCAGAAATCAATTGGCCGCTGTGCAATTATCACTCGCTGTGTCAAATCCTGAGACATTAGCATTCTAAGATTCCTTCTGGCAAGATTCACAGCAGGAGGGAGGCAGTGAACAGCAGCAACAAAAACCTTGTTTTGTTTTATTCCTCTAAATATCTGTATTTACATAATATCCCTCTCTTTGTGCATGCCTCCAAGTAATGCAAGGAAGAATCTGTTCAGGAGCTCTGTTTCTCTAAACTTTTCCTGAAGTTTTTGTGGTTTCCAGTCTATCTTTCTTGTCTTATTTCCCCAAATATCTTAGTCTTCCATCACTGGAGGTAAGTGGAGCACTCCTTAGGAAGGTCTGACTATTCCTTTCTACCCGCATCTATTCTATTTTCTTCCTCATTTAATCTGACTTCTATAACTGAGATTACAGTGAGGTGAGAAAGTCAGTCTTCGCAGGTAGAACCATTAAGGGAACACCAAAAAAGTCAGCAACCTATATAAATAATGTTTCGGTACAATATTGTTTTCAAGCATGTTTCTAATTAAACTTTTCTTAAAATTTTGAGATACAGTTTCATAAGCAGATATAAGAAATAATATAAAGAAATTTCCCTACCGCTGCCCTTTACTCAGTTTGCCTCAATGATAGCATCTTGCAAAACTATAGTATATGTTGCAACCAGGATATTGACATCGGTACAGTCAAAATATAGAGCATTTCCATCATGACGAGGGTCTCACGTGGCCCTTTTATATTCATGTCCACTTTTCTCCCATGCCTGCCCCCTTTTAGTCCTAGGCAATTGGTAATGTCTTCTCCAATTTCATAATTTTGTCATTTAGAGAATGTTGTATCAACAGAGTCAAGCAGTATATAACTTTTGGGGATTTCTTTTTCACTAAGTGTAGTTCTTCAGCAATCATCCAGGTTGTCGCATGCATTGATAGCTTGTTCCTTTTTATTGCTGAGTAATAGGCTGTGGTGTGGGGGACTATAGTTGTTTATGTATTCACTCACTTGAGGGGCCTCTGGCTTGTTTCCACTTTGGAAACCAGTGAAGCACCTATGAAACATCATGGACAGATTTTCGTGTGAACACAGATTTTCTTTTAAGGGACAAATGGGCAAGGGTGCAATGGCTGGGTCATATGGTGGTTGCATGCTTAGGTCTCTAAGAAACTACTAATAACAAACTGTTTTCCAGAATGGCTGTACCATTTTGCATCCCATTAGCAATCCATTTTCTCCCTCTCTTCTAGCGTTTGTCTTTGTCACTATTTTTCATTTTAGCCATTCTGACAGGTGAAATGGTTTTAGTTTGCATTCTCTAAACCCCATCAATTTTATCATCTTTTCATTGCTTACTTGTTATCTGTATATCCTCTTCAGAAAAACTTTTCTCCATGACTTTGGTCCATTTCCTAATAGGATTTTTTTTTTTTTTTTTTTTTACTGTTGATGTAAGAGTTCTTTATATATTCTAGAAGCTTGCTGTTTGTTGGGTATGTGTTTTGCAAATATTCTGCGCCCCGCTCCCCCCACCCACGCTGAATTCTGTAGCATGACTTTTTTATCCTCCTCACGGGGTCTTAAAAGAGTAACAGTTAAACATTCTGATGAATGAATTGATTCCAATTTATTAATAATTTTCAGTTTTAAATTGTCCTTTTAGTGTCAAGTCTAAGAACACTCTGTCTAGCCTCAGAATCCAAAGGTTTCTCCAATGTTTTCTTATTAAAGTTTTATAGTTTTGTGTTTTATATTTAATTCCATTTTGAGTTGTTTTGTGAGAAATAAAATTTAGGTCAAGGTTCGTTTTTTTCCTTATGATGTTTAAATGCTCTAGCACTATGTTTGGAAAAGACAACATTTCCTCCCTTAAATTCTATTGCACCCTTGTCAAAAATCAATTAAGCATATTTAGTTTGTCTGTTTATGGGTTCTTAATTCTGGTCTGTTGATCTATACATCTATTCCTCATTCAATACCACACAATCAAAATAAATACAAACAAAATCCATGATGAACAAAATATCAAAATTGTTACACAGAATCAGGAACAGCGCTGTGCTGAGCCATACTAGAGCCTGAGGCAAAAGAAAAATCAATAATAGTGATCCTTCTGGTGATTTCCAATCATCAATATGAACAATTGTCCATTTGAACATTTGCTAACCAGTCAACACACCACATATTTGTATATAAGCTGGAAAATAATTCATTTCTTATTCAAGAAATTCCCAAAAGACATAACAAAGACGAATACCAATAAAGTAACTGTAAAACATATTTCCAAACATCTGAATAATTTTTAATTTAATATCTGTCAAAGTTTTCATGTAAATGTTCAGCACTGTAAGATGTAGCTAACAAGAACTACGCAATACAAAACGTTTCCTAGAAGGGAACACTTATCACTGCTACAGATGTTCTGTGAAATTTATGATGTATATTCCTGAAGAAGGACTTCCCAGGTGCCTCAGTGGTAAAGAATTCATCTTCCAGTTCAGGAGATGTGGTTCAATCCCTGAATCTGGAAGATCCCCAGAGTAGGAAATAGCAACCCACTCCAGTATTCTTGCCTGTAAAAATCCATGAACACTGGAGCCTGGGGGCTACAGCCCATGGGGTCACAAAAAGCTAAACACGGCTCAGCAACTGAGTACATACACACGCATTCCTTAAGAAAGGGGAGAAAACAGTTGCACAGATCTTGCCCATAAGGTAAGTAAACAACAAATAATAGTGACTAATATACACTAGTAACACAGGACTTGCCGGGCGGCTCAGACAGTAAAGAACCTGCCTGCAATGCAGGAGACCTGGGTTCGATCCCTGGGTTGGGAAGATCCCCTGGAGAAGGGAATGGCAACCCACTCCAGCATCCTTGCCTGGAGAATTCCAAGAACAGAGGAGACTGGTGGGCTATATATAGTCCGGGGGGTCACAAAGAGTCAGACATGACTGAGCAACTAACACTTTCACTTTCTCTAGTACTATAGTATGATGAGAATGAATTGGATATCAACCAATTTTTTTTGACAATTCTGAAAATGTCTTTGTAATTAAGGGTGAAATTAAAATTACTTAACACCTATGTTATGGACATCAGCAAATCATAAAGGATGTTGGTATTAAATAACAGGTAGGCCTGTTCTGAGGTGCACCAGCCCAAAATCTGCCGTACCATAAAGGGTGTGTAATTCATATATAGTGGTAAGAAGGACTTTCTGCTTTTACATTCTGTGCATAAAATCTTCAGTTACTTGATGAAATTTTTTATTCTGATATTCATCAGAGTCATTTAAAATATGTTAGCAAATATTTGTTGATTCCCATGTTCAAGATGCTCACATACATGTATGTAATTAATTGATAACGATATTCTTTATATACTTTGATAGGCACTTCTGAGTGGCAGACAAATGTAAGGAAACCTTTTTTTGTTTGTTTTGTTTTTTGTTTTCAAATCAGTATACTTTATTATAATAACTATTGTTTTTATATAATTTGGATAATTGAGGTGTTAACTTAGATCCCCAAGGGATAAGTGTATCAGGCAAATTCAGTGAATTCTCTTAATAACCCAGAGTGGTATTTGCATTCCCTTTTTACAGATAGGAAAACTGATGACCTTGAAAGTGGTAGAGTTTGAACCAAAACCCACACACTCTAACTGCTGATCCTGTCCCCTTCATCATATATGTAAAGAAATTCTCTGCAAGTGACAAAGCTTTGTATGAATTATGGACATTTTTATTCCTATTAAAAAAGAATATTCTTCTATATATATGAAAATGACTGTGGAAGGTGGCTTACAAAGCTATGGCTTTAAGTAGACCCTCAATGCTAAAAGACAAGTAATCAGCTGATTGATGGTTGGTTTTGCTTTATTGTTCATTAATGTCCAAGTCCTTGTTAGTCCCCAGGCAGAGACACATACTTCATTTTTTGCATGCTGGGTTTTAAAATTGCTTTTATCTTCTGAAGAGTGAGTTACCTAAACCAACCAGCTCTGCCGATGTGGTTTTGTGAAACAAGTGCCTTGCTCAAGATGCCACTCTATTAGTCCCACATCATTTGAATCCTTTCAGGCTATATGTGACACCTTGGTTGAAGACCTAGTATTTTAGTTATGTTTGAACCATGAGAACCAGACACATAATTGGTGTTCTAGAAAGATGTCTGCCTTCATTTGCTAAACATCTTACTTTCTATAATATCCTCAAGGCCATACAACTTACTATATTTAAAAAATTGCAAGACTCCTACGCTGATGAATTAGAAAACTCCCCACCATTTTCCTTCTCTGACTCCCCCCACCTTTGACCTCCCACCTCCTGCTGGTGTTCTATTGGTTATGGTCCCGGGTGCATCTCTGCTTCAAGAAGTGTCAGGAATAGGTCAATGAGTGCCGCTGTGAAAAAGAAGAAAACAGAATGCTTACCATTTCTTAATATTTACTGAAGTGACAACCGAGTAATATTTTGGGGGGTCGAGCTGGGGGGAGAACCACCCGAGTCAGCCCAGGAGACTTGCCAAATGATTCAATTAAATTGGAAATATTAATTTAGTGGAGTGGACATCGATCAACTTTACTCTGTTGAGTCCAATGTTAATTTTATCGACTCATTTTATGAATCCATTGTTGGTATGAGTCTACGGACTCACTAGCATTTTCATAAAGATGTCACATTACCTGGGTATACCTCTTTCAATAGTATGTAATTATGATGAGTAAAGATAACAACTATGTTAAGTGACTTTTTGGGAGGGATTGTTTTAGAAGGGACAGAATATTCCTATAGAATGAGCAACAGTAACTATTTGCATAAAGGAGCTAAAAAGGAAAAAATAATAGAAAAGAGTAAAAAGAGAAGGAACTGACACCCAAAGCAAAGGGTAGAAAGAAGAGAGTGAAGCAGGTACATACATATATATTGTATATTTTTAAAACAGAATGTTAAGAATGATGCATGATCAACAGATGGTCACAAAAAATTTTTTGGAAGGATATGGAAAGAAATAATGGTCTTTGAATTTAACCTGGAGAAAATTACTGGTGATTCTATGGAGAGCACTTCTGTTTGTTATAGTGAGAAGACCTAAGGCAGCTGGTAGAGCCATAACAAGTAATCAGTTATCTGCATTTGGAGGTGTCCAATAAGAGGAAACATCCCAGGGGAAAATGGTAGGACATAAACTGTTCCATCCTCATATGCTTCCAGGGATGTGGTCAATGTCCCTCGCTCTCCTGGGCTCCTATAGTCTATCCATCTGCAACCTTCATTTGGTACTTAGAACCTGCTGGCTTGTATTGTTCTTTATTTCTCAAGGAATTGGGCTGCTTCCAAAACAGGCTGCGAGTCCTTTAACAACTGCTTTATATTCTCTGCCACAATGCCTTGTACATAACCACAGGGAAAGCAGTATCAGTAATTGTTGAGGTAATAATGATACAAGTAATACTAGAAATAGCTGTTACTGTGACTGTGCTAAGCATTTTATATGTCTTATCTCATTTAATCTTCCTGCCAGGGAAGTCAGTTCTGACTCTTTGCGACCCCATGGACTATATAGCCTACCAGGTTCCTCTGTCCATGGGATTTTCCAGGCAAGAATACTGGAGTGGGTTGCCATTTCCTTCTCCAAGAGATCTTCCGGACCCAGGGTTTGAACCCAGGTCTCCCACATTGTGGGCAGATGCTTTCCCATCTGAGCCAGCAGGGAAGCCCTGCCAGGGTAGCTATTCTTATTGTCTATCTTTATCCTCAACTTGAAAGTAAGTCTGCTGAGACTCCAATAGCTTGCTTCTGCTCATACACCTTGTAAGTGACAGAGTGGGCATCAAATCCAAGATGAGTTTTGGTGGCCAAGCTTTAGTGAGGAGGACTTGGGACAGTCTTTTCCTTTCACTGATATCTAAAATTCTAAGCAATGAGAATTTTATCAAGATATTCAGAGCAGCAAGTTGTTTTCTGTTTGCCACTGGAATCTTAAATTTTCTTGGCTTTATGATTTGTAACCAGTAGCAAAATGGTTTATGTCTGAGAGAAGCTTGAGGTCATGGTGTCTCTGGTAAGGTGGTGGGGGCCGGGGGGGAGGAAGTCTGGAGAAAAAAGCCCTAGATCTCAGCAAGGTAGATAAGCAGCTCAGAGCACGTTGTCCGTCAAATCAGCCACTCATGGAAACAGCACAGCCAGAGGGCAGGCAGGGTTGACAGACGAAACACAGAACGCTGAGTTAAATGTGAATTTCAGATAAACAACAAAAGGTTTTAGTGTATTTCAGATATAGCATGGATCACCTTAAAATATAAAATACAAATTTGACTGGACAGTCTGTGGTTTTATTTGCTAACTCTGACAACCTTAAGGCCTGTGCACATTTGCCCCATCTTTTGAGGTACTGAGAAAATATAGATCTGAAGCATAATCCAGGAAGGGAGGAAGAAAAGGAACATTTCTGTCATTCTTTTGAAAACCAGAACTGCTATCAAGTAAATTTGACCAGCTCCCCTGGTGGCTTGGACAGTAAAGCATCTGCCTATAATGCAGGAGACCTGGGTTCACATCCCGGGTCCAGAAGATGTCCTGGAGAAGGAAATGGCAACTCACTCCAGTACTCTTGCCTGGAGAATCCCATGGATGGAGGAGCCTGATGGGCTACAGTCCACGGGGTCGCAAAGAGTTGGACACGACTGAGCGACTAAACTTTCACTTTCTTTTCACTTAAAAGAGTTAGTGTTTTTAAGTCTGAATCATATTCATTCAAAATACAGGGAAAAAATTTAACTAAATCATATTATTCGGTTCTTTTTATTTTTTCTACCTTGATTGATCATGATTTAGTCACTAAGTCGTGTTCGATTCTTGTGATCCCATGGACTCTAGCCTGCCAGGTTCCTCTGTCCATGGGATTACACACACAAAAAAACAACTTGTACAATTTCAGTCCCTTCCACATGCAATAACTAGTTTTATGGGTTCTGCAGGACAAACACCAAACACTGGGCCGTGGTTACAATGTGTGAAATGTGTCCACACAAGATACTGGGAACCATCTTTTTTCTCTCAGCAGTCCCATCAGACTGGTCTCTGACAGAAAACCACAGGGCCTTTGAACAGCAAAAGGACTTCAGAGGTCACCACGCTAAATTCCATTCTTCTAAAAACGGCTGTTCTTTGTCATGGACAGATGTGTCTACAGATTTGTGGTTCCGTTGAAACTCAGCTTGTGATAATTTAGAAAATCAAATTTCGAAAGTTCCAGCTTACCAAAACATGAACTAGGAAACAAATCTGGTCCCTGACCCAGCCTCGGCAGATTGTAGTCAGTACCCAGGCACCTAGACACCCTGGTAGGATGTGAGGAGCCTGGATGCATCTCACAGTTTCTAGGGGCTGCGGTTCCTGCAGGTCAAGAACTTGGACTCGATTCCCTTTCCTCCCTCTCATCGCCCTCTGCCTCCTACTCTTCTCAGCAATCCTCCTCGACTCTCTCAGCTTTCGACACATTGGGTGCGACATTGTGATCCGCCTCTGGGAGTCATAGTGCCAAGTTCCTCCTAGAATGAGAGAGAGATTCCGGTTAGTCTAAATATTCATATTATAGAAATATTTCAGAGGGACAAAGAATCATAGAAGGCAATCCATATTTCTTAATTCATCAGAAAGTATCTTTCTACTTAAAGTTGAAGAGTAAATTACTTTCTTAAGAGTAAATTCACTTTTCAAAAAGTAAATTGCTTTCTTCACCTTTAGGAATTAAGAAAGTATTACTTGATACTAGAGGGCATGGCAACCCACCTCAGTATTCTTGCCTAGAGAATCCCAGGGACGGAGGAGCCTGGTGGGCTGCTGTCAACAATGTCACAAAGAGTCAGACACAACCGGAGCGACTTAGGAGAGCTTCGCAAAAAGCGTGGTTTCCCGAAGTTCTCCATTATGTCAATCTAAAGAGCTTGTGAAAGGTTATGTTCCCAATCAAAATGTCAGTCCTCTGAACTTCCTTATATGTTATCCCTCTAAATGAACCCCATTGAAAATGAAGTAATTTTCATCTCATGAAACTAGGTTCTCAGTTCAGTTCAGTTGCTCAGCCATGTCTGAATCGTTGCGACCCCATGGACTGCAGCACGCCAGGCCTCCCTAGCCATCACCAACTCCCAGAGTTTACTCAAACTCATGTCTGTTCAGTCGGTGATGCCATCCAACCATCTCATCCTCTGTTGTCCCCTTCTCCTCCTGCCCTCAATCTTTCCCAGCATCAGGGTCTTTTCCAACTAGGTTCTATAAGGAACATTTAAAACATGAGGCAAATCTCTTTAGAATTTGATAACTCAGTCATATCTCTGGTATCAAAGGGAAATGTTAAATCACTATTATTTCCATTGGTTATCCATTTTAGAAGAAAAAAATAAGAAGAACTATCAAACTGGAAAAAAAAAAACCTTAAAACTCAGACTATAAATACCCACTTAAGTATAAAAATAATGTTCAACTGAATTTCAGTAAAGGATTTCAATTGTTTGTGATGCATGACAATATTTCTAAAAATACATGTATGTGACTATAAACACTTGCTTCTAAGATTTTTTTTTGCCCTCTCACAATTTTACTGTTTTAAAGAGAAGTTATCCTGCTGTCCAGGTTATACGGTTGATGAAATGACATATTTTGAAACCATCTAAGTTCTTACTTTGGAAAAATAATAGTGTGCTGGGGTTCAGTTCAGTTCAGTTGCTCAGTCATGTCCGACTCTTTATGACCCTGTGAACTTCAGTACGCCAGGCCTCCCTGTCCATCACCAACTCCCAGAGTCCATCCAAACCCAATCCATTGAGTCAGTGATGCCATCCAACCATCTCATCCTCTGTTGTCCCCTTCTCCTCCTGCCCTCAATCTTTCTCAGCATCAGGGTCTTTTCAAATCAGTCAGCTCCTCCCATCAGGTGGCCAAAGTATTGGAGCTTCAGCTTCAACATCAGTTCTTCCAATGAACACCCAGGACTGATCTCTTTTAGGATGGACTGGTAGGATCTCCATGCAATCCAAGGGACTCTCAAGAGGTCTCCAACACTGCAGTTCAAAAGCATCAATTCTTCAGTGCTCAGCTTTCTTTATAGTCCAACTCTCACATCCATACATGACCACTGGAAAAACCATAACCTTGACTAGATGGACCTTTGTTGACAAAGTGATGTCTCTGCTTTTCAATATGCTGTCTAGGTTGGTCATAACTTTCCTTCCAAGGAGTAAGCATCTTTTCATTTCATGACTGCAGTCACCATCTGCAGTGATTTTGGAGCCCAGAAAAATAAAGTCTAACACTGTTTCCACTGTCTCCCCATCTATTTGCCATGAAGTGATGGGACCAGATGCCATGATCTTAGTTTTCTGAATGTTGAGCCTTAAGCCAACTTTTTCACTCTCCTCTCACTTTCATCAAAAGGCTCTTTAGTTCTTCTTCACTTTCTGCCATAAGGATGGTGTCATCTGCATATCTGAGGTTATTGATATTTCTCCCGGCAATCTTGATTCCAGCTTGAGCTTCTTCCAGCCCAGCATTTCTCATGATGTACTCTGCATATAAGTTAAATAAGCAGGGTGGCAATATACAGCCTTGACGTACTCCTTTTCCTATTTGGAACCAGTCTGTTGTTCCATGTCCAGTTCTAACTGTTGCTTCCTGACCTGCATACAGGTTTCTCAAGAGGCAGGTCAGGTGGTCTGGTATTTCCATCTCTTTCAGAATTTTCCACAGTTTATTGTGATCCACACAGTCAAAGGCTTTGGCATAG
This sequence comes from Muntiacus reevesi, assembly GCF_963930625.1. Classification (NCBI taxonomy): domain Eukaryota; kingdom Metazoa; phylum Chordata; class Mammalia; order Artiodactyla; family Cervidae; genus Muntiacus; species Muntiacus reevesi. The sequence continues at coordinate 10,247,919 of NC_089260.1, forward strand.
TCAATAAAGCAGAAATAGATGTTTTTCTGGAACTGTTGCTTTTTCAGTGATTCATCGGATGTTGGCAATTTGATCTCTGGTTCCTCTGCCTTTTCTAAAACCAGCTTGAACATCTGGAAGTTCATGGTTCATGTATTGCTGAAGCCTGGCTTGGAGAATTTTGAGCATTATTTTACTTTGTTAATATTCCAATTTTCTCAATACCAAAAACTTATTAAAATGTTTTCTTGAAATACTTTGTAGCCCTGAAAATTTAAAGACAAATCAAAGAGGTGGAATAATTAGTGCCCAGGCCCATGTGTCTCACAGTAGCTTTTGACCTAAAATAGTTAAAATATTCAGCATTCCAGGAATTTTACAAGAATAATTTAGCAGAATACCAGGAATGTCATGGATTCTGAGCATGAAATTTGTTTTTACATACATATGTTTTTTATCATAAACTGAATAATTTTGATATTATTTTCTCCTACAAATTGGCTGTAGCTTACATTTCACTTCACATTTCTTTTAGAGGGAGAAGAAAACAGCCTAGAACATTGCAGGACTCTTGAGCATTAAATAAGGAATCAGTACTTATTCTCCAGGGTCCAGCACCTGATGACCCAACTTGTAGATGAGTTTGAGCTCTTGCTGTTCTACTCCAGAACCTGCTTTGAAGTTATAAATTTCTCATTAATATCTTCATTGGATAGAATTAGGACAAATACCAACACAAAATATCTTTTCCTATTTCTTCTAAAGTGCAAATATTAGTCCCAGTAGAAACTGCTATAAAATGACGTTATTGAACTATGTAGAATTTTTAATTGACATTTTTATTAAAGTCAAACACAACTGAACAACTACTATGAATGGACTAGGCTAGGTGCAACGAAGACTATCATGTGGAAGCAAGTCCTTGGATGAAACTCAAGCAGAAAACTGCTTCTGAATTTTACTAACTTAGACTTACAGATAATCAGGAGTGGACTCCTTTGGCCTCTTTTATGCTCTCTGTGTGTCTGTGAATATCTCTATGTTATACATGCATTTGAGTGTGTGTCTGTACATCTGTGCTGCTGCTGCTAAGTCGCTTCAGTTGTGTCTGATTCTGTGCGACCCCATAGATGGCAGCCCGCCAGGCTCCTCTGTCGATGGGATTTTCCAGGCAAGAGTAATAGAGTGGGGTGCCACTGCCTCTTCCTTTATGTATGTAGGTCATACTTGTTCCAACGTTGTGCCTCCAGATTAAGTTACATGAAGGAATAAGTTCATAGTAGGTGCTACCACCCAACCTAGCTATTCTTCTCAGTGCAGTAAGTAGAAAGTGATGAGTTGTAGCATTCTCCCTAGCCCCATATTCAATATTTATATCCAGTGCTATCACAGAAATTATATATATAAAAATGCAGATTGCTGAATTATTGACATCATTTCTGTTAACTTAATGTGACATATTTGTAAATTACAAATAGTTTATCCAAAAGACCAGAATCAGTTAGGCTAATTGATACATTATACAAACTGTCTAATTGATTTTTAAAATGAGTTGGTCTCTGAGTTTTGAGTATTCTATAATAGTTGATTTCTAATAAGTATAAATAAATGAGTGATTAATGAATTTATAGAGAAAGTAGTTGACAGTTCTTTAGTTCTCCTGGAAAAAAAAACCAGTATATTGGTGCAGAAAGCCCAGTAGAATGCTCAGCATTAAAGTCAGAATGTCATGCTACAAACTGAAAATTTTAGATTGCAATGAAAAATGTCTGTCACTCATCCTTTGACTGTGAATGCAGGTGGTCACCTATTTTGATAAATAAAATGCATCATTTACTTTAGATTTAAGGTTAATTTAGTTATGCATTGTAAGGAAGAAGTTCCAAATACTTAGGTTCCTAGTGTTGATCTCAGTGATTGAATGAAGAGGTAGCAGTTTCTTTTACAACAGAAAAATGTTCGCTCAGGAGAAGATATTTACAAAAGCACTTTAAATAATGAGTGCATTGGGGTTGTTTTTCAAGTTGATTGGGAAGGACACTCTCTTTTAAGAAGAGATATATGAGTGCATATAGTAGGCCTCATGGTCACTGGCCAAATGTTAATGTTCGGCACTCAGCATCTCTGGCTCAGACCCAGTCTTAGCATCTCAGGATCTGTTAAGTTGTTCTTTCTTCTAAAAGGCATTTGGCACTTGAGAGCAATTCTGAGATCTTTGTGCAAATGGAAACTGTAAGTCAGAAAACACAGATGGAAATAAGTAGGACTTTTGCATAGATATTAGGGATACCTCTGCTGTGACATTCACAAATGTCAAAATGGCGTACAACTGGCAAGGAACCTGTGTTTCTAGTTGGCACTGTAAAACCAATTCCTCCTTCTTTGGGCACACGGGACTCTGATTTCCTGCTGAGGGCTTTCCCTCTGTATCATTGGGTATAGCTGGGTGGTACTATCAGGCTTCCCTAGTGGCTCAGCTGGTAAAGAATCCGTATCAGTCAAGGAACCCCCATCCTCCCTTTATCCAAGTGGCAAGCACATGACCAGAGTTCTCTCCATAAAATATAAATCATGGCAGGGAATGAATATGTTTGGATGGGATTCATTCCTACCACAGTACCTGGAGAAGACTGTCGTGATACCTACTGTGGTGATTCTGAGTCCCTTGAAGCTGCCTGGCTCCTGTCCTTTCTCTGCCTGGTTTTCAGCCTTTTTTGATACTGAAACTTTCCCATAATCTTGCAATAAATTGTTTTTTTCTTTTTGAAAGTGAAAGTGAACGTCGCTCAGTCGTGTCTGACTCTTTGCCCACCCCATGGACTACACAGTCCATGGAATTCTCCAGGCCAGAATACTGGAGTGGGTAGCCTTTCCCTTCTCCAGGGGATCTTCCTGACCCAGGGATCGAACCCAGGTTTCCCACATTGCAGGCAGATCCTTTACCAGTTGAGCCACAAGGGAAGCCCAAGAATACTGGAGTGGGTAGCCTATCCCTTCTCCAGGGGATCTTCCCGACCCAGGAATTGCACCAGAGTCTCCTGCATCGCAGGCAGATTCTTTACCAACTGAGCTATCAGGGAAGCCCTTTTTTCTTTTCAAGTTAGCCAAATACTGCTGACACCCCAAAACTCTAACTGACAGGATTTCATACTTTTTGGTTAGTTTGAGGTTACCCCAAGGACTGTAGCTCGCCAAGCTCCTTTGTCCATGGAATTCTCTAGGCAAGAATAGTGTTTAACCATTCCCTCCTCCAGGGGATCTTCCTGATCCAGGGATCAAACCTGAATCTCCTGCATGGCAAGCAGATTCTTTACCATCTGAGCCACCAGGGAAACCCTAAAGAATAAATAGGAAAAAACCAACAGATATTTAGTAACTAGTCTGTGGTAGCATAATTAATCACTGGTCCAGGAAGGAAAAGAGAGTCATATGAGATTAATACAATTAAAGGCATTCTTTTCAAACACTGCATTCTCCATCCTAATCTACTGAGCATTGGTCCAGATAGTCAGCTCAACAAATTCCAGGACTATTTTCAACCAACAGTTCTTTATTTTTGTAGTATTTTCTGTTTTATATATATATGTCATATATAAATATATATATATGGGGCTACTCAAGTAACACTAGTGGTGAAGAATTCTCCTGCCAATGCAGGAGATGCAAGAGATGTGAGCACTCCATCCCAGCATTATTGCCTGGAAAATTCCATGGGCAGAGGAAACTGGCGGGCTACAGTCAATAGGGCTGCAAAGAGTCAGAAATGAGTCATATTTATATATGAATCAGACATGTATATACATATTTATACTGCAATATCTAGTTCTCCTAAATGCTGTTTTCAAAACATGGAGAAACCAGGGTGAGAGGTCTTTCTCAAGCACGCATGTTATCTCTACTTTCTGTTTCACCTTTATATTCTCCTCCTTCCCCAATCTGGAATAACTGGTTTCAAGTCTTGAGATTGTGGGGCCAGGGGAAAGTGTGCCTTGCTTTTCCCCATCAGGTATTCACCCAAAATAATACTTAAATACACAAATCCTTTTTATTTGCATTAGACTTAAGATTCTGAATCTCAGAAGCCAAGGTGTCCTGCTAAGCAATGAAAATATACACTAGCTAATATTTCAAAGTTTTACCCTGCTGTACTATGATTTTTTTAATTGTACAACAGGTCAAAATTCATCATGAGGAAGCCCCTATTTTTGTTCATTTTGATTAATCTTACTTCTGCTCAAATACAGGGGATAACAGATTTATGGGGCTGTGTTGGTAAGAGGTGAGTGTATCCCTACTAGGCTCTGTCAGTCTACACTTGTATGCCCTGGAACCAGATAGACTCCATCATGAAAGATGGGCAAAACTTTAAGGGAGTGGTCCTCTTAGCCAGCTTCCTCCTAAAAAACTTTACTTATGGCTGAATTATTGTGAGTGGGGAAAATTAATGTCCCACGAGATAGATTTTTTCCAAGGGAGCAGAAATCAATAAAAGAATGATCAACCTTGTCATATAAGTCAAACCTTTGGACAAGGATTTCTATGGCACAAGGTTTTTACACTTCTTCACAGGAAATCTTTCCTAACTGTATTTAGCTTATTCTTATTACTTGGTGTTTGAACACTGACTATTTGGGAGCAAAGAGAGATGAACCTGAGTGTCCAGGGGAAATCATGCTGGGATTACAACTTTGACCAAAAATGATAAGTGTGCAGACACGAAATGAGAACACAAGCTGTTACTCCCTTGATAAGTCCTTAGACCATTTGGAATATATAACTTCCCTCATACACTGGGTTCTTGGCTGAGACTGAGCCAGAAACTGTTAAAATACTTCCTGCCTCTATGCTATTTTTCAGTAATATTGACTTTCAGAGAAGAAGAGAATTAAACTCAGAAGAGAGACCTGAATTATCATCTCAGCTTCAAAACTCACTCTCCAGTGGATTTTAACTCAGAAACTTTCATCCTAATTCTTTCAAATGATAATGTGTTATAAATGCAATCAAAATGATGGTGTCGAAAAGCAATGTTCAGTAAAAGACATAGAGAAACCATGCTTATAAAATTTTTCATTAGTGAAGAATTTTTATTAATTCAATTGTTAGGGATGGAGATGTTACATTAACAAGATGAATACAAGAAATTATCATCAGCTAATAGTTAAGAGGAAAAATCTGGTATCTAAGAAAGTGGGCTATTTTTATTCCTTGCTCATTTTGACTTTCATTCTACCTTTCAGAGTTTTGGAGATCAAGTAATTCAAATTGAATGTGTTTTACAGATTTTTAAATCAAAGTAACACTAATATCAACCCAATAAAATGCTATAAAATAAATTAATATAATTAGCCTTGTTTAGCGCACAAAGTTCTTAGAGAGAGAATGGGACTTGAGATCAACCTATTCCAAAAATTAACAAATAAATAAATAAAGAAGCATGTATGTTGCCAGTTTTTAGTAACATGTTAAGCATAAATTTGGGAGAATCTCATACTCTGACTATAACTAGAGAAGAAGACCATTATGCTGAGAGTTTTGCACAAATGTGTTTGAAACATGCCCCTCACATATAAGACAGTGTCTTCTAGGTAAGAAAACAAGTTTTATTTCTTACTGTGAAAAAGTATAATTATTAGCTCACTGATCATGCACACATGTGAAGAAAATACCAAATTCTTTCCGCTGTTCTACCAGACAGAGGCACCTTGACCAGCACCAAATGGAGGAGAAAAGGTGATCAGATTATGCCTTTCCCCTGGGGAAGAAGATCATCCTAAAACAGATCGACCAACAGCTGGAAAGAACAGCTCTAAATCTTTCCTGAGACATTTACTTGGTAAAGAGGAAAGCCAGGTCATCACATCTCCCGTGAGCAGAGAACTCTCAAACAGAACAAAACCAAGATGAGCCTTGATGCCAGGATGCGGAGAGCAAACAGACTTCAGAGCTCAGAGATGCGAGGAGTCAGAAGTTCCTTCTGGCACTCAGGTTGTGAAACTCATCAGGGGATACAGAGAAGCTATTTACACTGCTGAGAGTTCATATCCACTGTTTATAGAATTTTTAAAATACTTTTTTTTTAATATTTAGAGTTATTTTGGTTATTTTTTACAAGTTACCCAAATCTAAATACCAGTGCTTTGAACTACCTCAGAAAAATTAAATTTAGCTTTCACTTTTGAACTTAAGATGAAACAAAAAACTAACAAGTCATTTTAGTGTGGAGTGTGAGTTATTTTGCCATTTAGAAATTGTTTCATTAGTTAACAAGGAATGCCATTAGAATTTCGTTCTTGTCCAAATGGTATAAAAATCATCAGCAATCACTGTAAAATGAAGTGACTCAAATAAATGTGTGAGTCCTCCAAGCTTTGTGGGCTTAAAAACAATGCAGCTTAGATGGAAGCCACCCAAGAGCTGAGGACACCTGGGTCAGAGCATCTAGCCCATCTACAGTTCTACCAGTCAAGTGAATTCATCAATAAAAAATGCATCTAGTAACTACATCATAAACAAATGACCCATACATTGTATACTGAAGATTCAGGCATCATATGCTCCTAAAGCATTCAACATTATAGTAATCCAAGCCTATGCCCCAACCATTAATGCCAAAGCAGCTGAAGTTGAACAGGTCTATGAAAACTTACAAGACCTCTACAAGTAACACCAACAAAAGATGTCCTTTTCATCATAGGGAGCTAGGATGAAAAAGCAGGAAGTCAAGAGATACTGGAGTAACAGGCAAGTTTGGCCTTGGAATACAAAATGAAGTAGGGTAAAGGATAACAGAGTTTTGCCAAGAGAAAACACTGGTCATAGAAAACACCCTCTTCCAACAACACAAAGGATGACTCTACACATGGGCATCATCAGATGGTCAATACTGAAATCAGATTGAGTATATTCTTTGAAACTCTATACAGTCAGCAAAAACAAGACTGGGAGCTGACTGTGACTTGGATCATGAATTTCTTATTGCAAAATTCAAGCTTAAATTGAAGAAAGTAGGGAAAACCACTGGACAATTCATGTATGACCTAAATCAAATCCCTTACGATTATAGAGTGGAAGTGACAAACAGATTCAAGGGATTAGATCTAATAGATAGAGTGCCTGAAGAACTATGCATGGAGGTTTATAACACTGTACAGGAAACGATGACTAATACCACCCCAAAGAGAAAGAAAGGCAACAAGGCAAAATGGTTGTCTGAGGAGACCTTACAAATAGCTGAGAAAGGAAGAGAAGCAAAAGGCAAAGGAGAAAATGAATGACAGATCCATCTGAATGCAGAGTTCCAAAGAATGGCAAGGAGAGATAAGAAAGCATTCTTCAGTGAGCAACACAAAGAAATAGAGGAAAACAATAGAATGGGAAAGATTAGCAAACTCTTCAAGAGAATTAGAGATACCAAGGGAAGATTTCATGCAAAGATGGGTACAATAAAGGACAGAAAGAGTAAGGACCTAACAGAAGCACTTTAAGAAGTGGCAACAATATACAGAAGAACTGTTCAAAAAAGGTCTTGACCCAGATAGGATAACCACAATGGTGTGCTCCCTCATCTAGAGCCAGACATCTTGGAGTGTAAAGTTAAGTGGGCCTTAGGAAGCATTGCGACAAGCAAAGTGGAGATGATAGAATTCCAGCTGAGCTATTTAAAATCCTAAAAAGTAATGTTATTAAAGTGCTGCACTCAACATGTCAGCAAATTCGGAAAACTCAGTACCGGTCACAGGACTGGAAAAGTTCAGTTTTCATTGCAATCCCAAAAATGGGCAATGCAAAAGAATATTCAAAGTGAAAGTTGCCGAGTCGTGTCTGACTCTTTGCGACCCTGTGGACTATAGAGTCCATGGAATTCTCCAGCCAGAAAACTAGAGTCATTAGCCGTTCCCTTCTCCAGGAGATCTTCCCGTCCCAGGAAACAAACCGGGGTATCCTGCATTGCAAGCAGATTCTTTACCAACTGATCTATCAGGGAAGCCCAAAGAATGTTCAAACTACCACACAATTGAGCTCATTTCACATGCTAGCAAGATAATGCTTCAAATCCTTCAAGCTAGGCTTCAACAGTATGTGAATTGAGAACTTCCAGATGTACAAGCTGGATTTAGAAAAGGCAGAAGAACTAGAGATCAAATTGCCAACATCCATTGGATCATAGAAAAAGCAAGAGAATTCCAGAAGAACATGAACTTCTGCTTCATCGACTACCCTAAAACCTTTGACTGTGTGGATCACAGCAAACTGGAAAATTCTTCAAGAGAGAGGAATACGGGAATTTCTCTGCCTCCTGAGAAATCTGTATGCAGGTCAAAAAGCAACAGTTAGAACTGACATGGAACAGATGTTCAAAATTGGGAAAGGTGTACATCAAGGCTGTATATTGTCACCTTGCTTATTTAACTTATATGCAGAGTACACCACGCAAAATGCCAGGCTGGATATCTCACGAGCTGGAATCAAGATTGTCAGGAGAAACATCAATAACCTCAGATATGCAGATGACACCAGTCTAATGTCAGAAAGCAAAGAGAAACTAAAGAGTCTCTTGATGAAGTTGGTGGAGGAAAGTGAAAAAGTTAGCTTAAAACTCAACATTCAAAATACTAAGATCATGGCAACTGGTCCCATCACCTCATGGCACATCAGTTCAGTTCAGTCATTCAGACAGACAAGAAAATCAAGTTTGTCATTGTTTACCCATCTATTTGCCATGAAATGATGGGACCAGATGCCATGATCTTAGGTTTTTGAATGTTGAGTTTTAAGCCAACTTTTTCACTATCCTCCTTCAACTTCATCAAGAGACTCTTTAGTTTCTCTTTGCTTTCTGACATTAGACTGGTGTCATCTGCATATCTGAGGTTATTGATATTTCTCCCAGCAACCTTGATTCCAGCTTGTGAGACATCCAGCCTGGCATTTTGTATGATGTACTTTGCATATAAGTTAAATAAGCAAGATGACAATATACAGCCTTGGTGTACTCCTTTCCCAGTCTGGAACCAGTCCATTGTTCCATGTCCAGTATTAACTGTTGCTTCTTAACCTGCATACAGATTTCTCAGGAGGCAGGTTGGTTGGTCTGGTATTCCCATCTCTTGAAGAATTTTCCACAGTTTGTTGTGATCCACCCAGTCAAGAGCTTTAGCATAGTCAATGAAGCAGAAGTAGATGTTCTTTTGGAATTCTCTTGCTTTTTCTATGATCCAACAGATGTTGGCAATTTGATCTCCAGTTCCTCTGCCTTTTCTAAACCCAGCCTGAGCTTCTGGGAGTTTCATTTCATGTACTGTTGAAGCCTGACTTGGAGAATTTTGAGCACTACTTCACTAGTGTATGAGATGAGTGCAATTGTGAGGTATAGAAGGGGGAAAAATGGAAAGAGTAACAGACTTTATTTTCTTGGGCTCCAAAATTACTGCAGACAGTGACTGCAGCCATGAATCCTTGGATGATAAGCTATGACAAACCTAGATAATGTATTAAAAAATCAGAGGCATCACTTTGCTGACAAAGGTCCATATAGTCAAAGATATGGTTTTTTTCAGTAGTCATGTATGGCTGTGAGAGTTGGACCATAAAGAAGGCTCCGCACTGAAAAATTGATGCTTTCCAACTGTGGTGCTAGTGAAGACTCGAGAGTCCCTTGGACATCAAGGAGATCAAACCAGTCAATCCTAAAAGAAATCAACCCTGAATATTCACTGGAAGGACTGATGCTGAAACTGAAGCTCCAATACTTTGCTCACCTGATGTGAAGAGCCAGCTCATTGGAAAAGACTCATGCTGGGAAAGACTGAGGGCAGGAGGAGAAGGGGACGACATAGGAGGTGATGTTTGGATGGCACCGTCACCTCGGTGGAGGTAAATTTGAGCAAACTCCAGGAGATAGTAAAGGATAAGGAAGCCTGGCATGCTGCAGTCTATGGGGTTGCAGACAGTCGGCCATGACTGAGCAACTGAACAACAACTGCAAATTCTCATTAAGTGAAATGTGTATAGACACATACACAAAATTATGTAGTAATAATTCACATTACTATTAAAAACATTTCTGACACATACATTCTCAGGAGGAAAACCTATCTTCTTTTCTGAAAGTTATCTTTATTTTTCCAATCATATTTAAGGTCCTACGTGGGGAAAACCAGCCACATACATCTCTGGAAACAGTTTGATAGCATAGACTTTGAAGCCATGGAAACATATTCATGTCCAGTCTGTTGTTGCAACTCTTTGGTTTGGGGCAGGTCTCAAATTCTCTGATCCATAGGCTTTTCATTTGTAGATGAACAAACACTTCCTTGTACTACTAGATGCTCTACTCACACTCCCCTATTCCTTTCTTAATAGTCAGGACCTACACGTTTTGCACAAAAAGAACTCAGTTAATGAGTGTTGAATTAGTTTATAAATAATTATCACAAGTTAAAATCAAAATTCTTTTCTATATGTCAATCTTTGCTTGTTTGATGCAAGAACAGGATCCATTCCTCTTTTATTTAACTTCTATACTGAGCTGATTAATTCACTTTTCACCCTGTTTAACTTCCCTCTCTCTAAAGAACAGCTTTATTTCCAAATTCAAGGAGGTAGTGCTTGTCCAGCCTTTGTGCAGAAATTCCAGTGAACATACAGGATGAAAAGTGGTGCAAGCATCAGCCACAGTTTGGCAAGTAGTCTACACAGTAACCTGGAGCGAAGCTTTCTCCTCCATAGGGGTGATGGTTTCCATATGACCAATCAGACACACTCTTTCCTATGCAGTCCTGCAGAAAATAGAGAACCTGGCCAATCGGCAAGCGGTGGAGATTGGGCGGGGCATGCAGGGACACTGAGAAGACTGGCTGCAAATAACGAGTTCCTATTTTCCCTGGGTCGGGAAGATCCCGTGGGGAAGGAAATGGCAACCCACTGCAGTATTCTTGCCTGGAAAATCCCATAGACGGAAGAGCCTGGCTGGCTACAGTCCATGGGGTAGCAAAGAGTCAGACACAACTGAAGCGGCTTCACTTTCACTTTTCATTTATTTTTCTGCTAGGCTCTGGGTGGTCCTTCCCTTCTAATTCTTCATCACGCTTCTCCTTAAAATAAGTCTCCTTTTGCTTAGAGTAACATATGTGATTCTCAGATCCTGGCAACCAAAAGAATAAAACTAATTAAGCTTTTGGGCACAACTTTCATCCCAAGTACATTCCAGTCCTTGGCTATATCGCCAAGGCTACAGTAGGAAAACACGTGGAAGGAATGTGCTGCAAACCTGGCATCGCTGTGACTCAGTACCCCTGCCCTTGTCAGACTGCACCATTGTGTATGCGTGTGTTCCCCACGGGACACTCTCTGCCACATCCCAGCTCCCCAGTAGGCACAATCTTAGGTAAGTTGAAACAGAAGCCTGCCCTTATGCAATTTAAAAAATCCTGCTGTCTCAGAGAAGAAAGAAACGAGCAGAACCTGTGCGTGGCACACACCCTGTGCAGACAGTTATTTGTACATAATGTTCTCATCTCCCACCAGGAAGTTGTCTATGCTCCATGAAACTTCTGAATCCCACAGAAGTTTGGGGCAGCTCACGCTGTGGGACTTACACCAATTTCGGCTCCCAGGATGTCCTTGTTTCACTTGGCAAATTCTTTGAGCTCCGCTGAATCCCCCTGCGGGGCAGAAGGCAGAATCTTGTGTCTGGCAAAAAAGGAAGAATACACAAACAAACACACACACACACATGCTCAGAGTCCTTATTGACTAAACGCTACCTGGACTGTTAAAGGAGAATGGTGAGTGCTGAAATGCATTGCCTAAGTGCCAGGCAGCAATCAACCACATTTTGCTTTATAGCATTGATCAGAGTTTTACTAGACTACACTTAGAGACGTCATCATTTGTTTTTATTTTCAGAGAGGGCAAGTGAGACAGAGTGTGGTTTATCAGGACTCCAAGCCAAAGGCTGGAAGTAGAGAGCACAGAGGTGGCCTGTATTCACTAAGAGTCCCTAGAGCAGAATCGGCAGGGGCCTTCGCCATCACCAGTAGGAAATAGTTGAGCCAAAGTGGGATATGTGAGCCCCAGACACCTTATCTCCTAGAGTGTGTTTATGTGATTGAAACCGAAAAGCCCACTCAAATAACAACACATAAACTGGTTCACTCACTCTCTTCTCGTGGACTAGCACGCAACCAAGAAGGTGAGACTCATCAACTCCTACTTCAACCCCCACCGCCAACTCCAGGCATGGGTGCTGCCTCTGGTCTGCATGCCGATAGCTGCGTGCCAAAATCTTATCTGTCTCTCTGAGCTGCTCATCACGTCAGCCGCACAGCCGTGCTGACCGAGTCTGCCTTGACTGTGCTCTACTGTCTTCAGGAACTCCAGGGAGGGAGGCGATCTTTCAGGGAACGTGAGCAGTAAGACTTTGCCTAGGGTCACGTGGTGGAAACTGCGGCCGTGCAAGCAGACCAAGTCTCCCAGTACCACCCGGCTGCAAAGCGCTAACTGCTCTTGTCCCGGAATTCAGTTTCATTTTGCAAACGGAGAGAGATCATTTCAAAAGTTCAGGCTGAATCAATCTACCATATGGCTCCACAATTCCACTTTGAATAATCTCCCCAAGAGAAATGAGAACGCATCCAGAGGTTCACCAGTTGGGAAACAGATAAGCATAATGTAGTGTGTCTATTTGATGGAATATTATACAGCCATAAGAGGTATGAACATACTGATATAAGCTACAACACGGGTACACATCAAAAATATTGTGCAAAGTAAAAGACACCAGACATAAAGATAGACTCTTGTATGATTTTAATTATGTGATAGTTCCAGAAAAGGCAAATCTTTATATCTATAAAGATATAAAAAAGAGATTACTGGTTGCCTAAATTCTGGGGTGGAACAGAGGACAAGGAATCTTTTGAAAGTGACAGAAATGCTCTAAAATTGAACTGTGATGATTTTGCACAACTCTGTAAATTTATTAAAGATCACTGAGTTGTGCTGTTAAAATAGATAAATTTTATAGTAGGTAAATTATACCTCAATAAAGCTATCTAAGTAAAAATATCCAAGGTTTATTACTCAGTGCAAAGAAGATAAGGGAAAGGAAAAAAGATATCGTGATGAAAGGGTCTCCTGTTCATGGAAATCACCTGAGCCCTCTCTCCATCTCTGCATCTTCACCGCTGTCATTCCAAAGGCGTGACCAGCGTGCACTCTGCCTGCATTAGCTTCTTCTGAGTCGTTTTGTTTGCCTACCAAATGTTAGAGAACATCAGGTAAAAAGAATTGGGGAGGATACATGATCACCTTTACATCCCATCTCTTTTTTAAATTGTCACAGTGAAAAAGCAGGCAAGACATGAACATGGCATCAGAAAATGACTCTTTATCATTTTGCATTTCCTCTATAAAAAGTATTTACATAGCCATTTCTATAACCCAGGCTGGTATTCTACAAAAAGTATAATACATGTAAAGTAGACCACTGCATGTGTGACTATTAAGAGAATGGGGAAGATTATATATAACTCAGTAGACAATGGAAAGCCTACTGGGGAGAAATTCCTTCCTCTTGCCTCCAGGGGCACCTGACCTACAGCAGCCATGGTGTGTAGCTTCACTAGCACATGTTTACAGATTGGTGAACATCAGAAACATTCATTTTATTAGGTAGTTGCATAATAGGCTTTTATTTTTGATTATTTATGCATTAGCAGCAAGCAATGGAGATGTGCTATGTAGGAAAGTTATTATTTGCTAATTTGCTGCTTTTAAAATACACGGCACACTATCTATTATGTATCATGCATTACAATTACAACAACAGTTTAATTAATCACCAGCACCCTGTTTTGTAGCAATCTACAGCAGAATTCTGGGTAATGGTGTTGTTTACCATTTAGCAAGCAGCATTTCACTCTGTTTCACGACATTAAACTGCTCAAATAAAGCAAACGGATATTGAAAAGAGTTGGCCATCTGCCTTTATTTTCTTTTACTTTTGTTGAAAAAAAAAAAAAACTCTCGAAAGAGAAAGAACACAGCCATGAAACTGATAGTGACAAAAAGCACTCTTTTTTTAAAAAATCAGGTCAGAATCTCATCTCAATGCACTTCTGATGAATAGTTTAAAAAATAAAAAAGAAACCCGCTTTGTGGATTTGGAGTGGGTCTGAAGACCAGCCGTGAAGCCTAATGATTATTTAACGGTGCCGCACTTGAGGCTGGATTCTCCAAGTCTCCTTCCCCCTCCCGACCCCCCGCCCTTAAGAGTTTGATGAATAGGTCTTGTGACAGCCATTTAGGAATAAACAAGAATTCATCAGTCTGCATAAGAAGAAGCCAGTTTATAGATTAAGTTTCCTGAGGTAATTCATGAGGTCAGTCCCATTTAGATGGAGACTATTAGGGCCTGGCTCTCAGGAGTGGCCATACCGGGGAGTCAGTCCAACGGACCCTGCTCACACAAAGCCCCCTTTCAGGGAGAAGCCTGCCATTTTTATGACCCTGCTGCTAGGACGCACATCAGCTTGTCACTGTGCAGATCTGCTAGGGCGAGACCTCATCACTCTATTAAAGAGCTCTGTGACCCTATTGATTTGAAGTATTTAAAGCAGGGGTGAAGTTCAAAGCAATTTCTTTTCTATTCTATTACTCAGCCTCTCTGTGTCTTGGCTCTAAAACATCTGCTGTCAGTTCCTTTCTGTTGTCTGATTCTGGAATCTGTCACTGGAGAACAGAGTAGTTTTATTTAAAATAAATTGGATTCCTTTTCAGTTTTCAGCATTTCGCATTGTGATCAATGGTTTATGCTCCTTCATCTGCCGGGAGACTTAACGGCAAGTGTATCCTTTTATGTCTTTTTAGGGCAAGACTGAAGCAGCATTAGCCTCTGAGGCTTTATAATAGAATCAAATCTTAGAAGTAGGTAGCAGCTACCAGCTCGTCTAATTGGCCAATCAACAAAAATAACAACCTTTCATTAAAAAAAAAAAAAAAAAAAAAAAAAAACAGCAAGAAGGAAAGAGAAGGGGAAAAAAATGCATCTCCAACTGTGGCTCCAGGACCCAAATGCTAACACTATCTTTTTTACTTTTGTTTGCTCCAAGAAACGAAAACAAAGTAAACAGCTCAGTTATTTTTAAATGTCAGCAGGTAAGGCAAAACTGGGAGTCAGTTTTGAAAGGTGTTTTGCAAAACAATGCAGGCTGCCGTACTTGTTCTGTGAAACAGCAGGAACCGGAGCACATTTTGAATAGTTAATAACATTGTGCATGTGTTTCTGAAGTCATGGTGAGAAACTGGTAGCCTTTTACTGGCCTTACTGGGAGACTGCTCTATCTTTTCTAATAAGTCTGTCCTCAGCCTGTGTGATCAGGAAATTTGTTTGAACTGCCAAACCTGAATTTAATTTTTTTAACCTAAAAAATTAAAGAAAATACTACTTTCAGTAATCATTTTAAACTCATGAGCGAAGGACGGTATGCAAAATTGGTGTTTGGTTTAACATTATTACCAACAAATCCAAAAAAGGTACTTAACCTCTTGGTACTTCGTGGATAGACCAGGGGTATCCAATGACAATAGAAACACAAAGAGCTTCTAGGAATCTCTCTTAGATGCATCTTCTATTATTCCTGGGTCTCAGCATGGACGGTAATTTCTCTAGAAGGAAATATCCTCACGGAGTCAGCTCTCACCTCCCTTCAGACGACTTCCGATTTTTCATGTCCATCCTGGACAGCCGCCCCGGCTCCCAGCAGAGCTGGAGTCAAGTGCCCAGTCCTGTGGGCTGACCTCCCCTCCCCTTCAATGCAACCTCTTTAAATTTGGAACTCTACTTGATATATGGCCTACAGTCTTCTTTTCAAGCTCAGCTTTCTGTTTCCTAAACGGTGCTTAATGTCTTCTTGGTCACATAAATCTTTTCCCCAAACCCTATCAGATGCCCAGTTCTGTAGAATCTGCCACTGGAAAGTCTCTGACCCCTCACCTTCTCCAAAGTCTTATGATATGAATCATCTCCACGTGGATCTTTGGTATATTTCACTGTCAGTTGCTTCCAGATTGGGTCATCTGACTTTCACCTACTTTTTTACTCCAAATGAATTCTCTGAAACCAAATTTTGACAAAGACACTGTACTATCATTCTACAGAATCCAGGAAATAAAATCTAATTTCTTTAGCCTGACGTTCAGGGACCTTGTGATTCCAATCCTTCCTCTCTTTTGCCCAGGCTATGCTTCAGTCTAACAAAGTCATTGGCCATTCCGCTCTTCACGCCTTCTCTCTCTACACACTCACTCCAAGGGAGCTTTCCTACTAGAAGGCTTCAGGGAGCAACCCCATGCTAAAGACTTCTAGCACCAGTACCACATTTCTTCAGGAGCTCCAGCCCTGTCTGTGGATCCAACTGCTAGTGGAATCTCCTCTCAGATGTTCCCTGGGCAATTAAAATGCAACAAAGCTCCAAGTTATCTCATCATCTACTCTCTCAGTTCATGAAAGTGAAAGTGAAGTCGCTCAGTCATGTCTGACTCTTTGAGACCCCATGGACTGTAGCCCACCAGGTTCCTCCATCCATGGAATTTTTCCAGACAAGAATACTGGAGTGGGTTGCCATTTCCTTCTCCAGGAGATCTTCCTGACCCAGGGATTGAACCCAGGTCTCCCGCATTGTAGCCAGACGCTTTACCATCTGAGCCACCAGGGAAGTCTCAGTTCATGGCCTCTCCATAAACAGAAAGACTGTTCAACAAGTTGCTTGTGTCAAGAATTTCTCTCCGCCTCCCCCTTAACAGCAAGTTACTTGCTGACTCCTCATCTGATGTCTTCACACCTCTTATCTTCACTGCCTCCACTCTGGTTTGGCGCCCTCTCCAGTTCAACTCTGAAACATACTAAGCCAGGACTCGGTTGTCTTGCTTCCCCAGGGAGAGTTGAGACCCCATTATACATTGCACATGCCAATCTTATTTCACATTATCAGGGTTTTGCATGTATTTGTAGGAACCACTGCATAAAGAGACCTTAAAAATGATTTCTCAGTGGGACTTCCCTGGTGGTCCAGTGGTTAAGAATCTGCATTCCAGTGCAGGGGACATAGGTTTGATCCCTGGTTGGGGAACTAAGATTCCCAAGTGCCATAACTACTGAACCCATGTGCTCCAGAGCCCACATCCCACAATTAAGACCTGACACAGCCAAATAAGTGAATAAATATAACAATCAATCCTGATAGGAAGAAGCAGAGCTAAGTTTTCTCTTTCCTGGCTTAAGTTTGCAGAATTAATGCCCAGTTAATTAACATAAGCATACCAATGAATATTGACAATGTTTACCTCCAGATTAAACCCATTTTTAGTTTTAATACAATTTACTATAAGTGCTAATATGTTTAGGCATATAGAAAAATAGCTTATTTTCATTTTAGTTTTCCTTCTTGGCAAACATGCTAATGTCATATCTACGGAATGTAATGACAAATATGAAAACTGCATCATTTATTCTATGCTTTAAGTTAACTGTGCCTCAGATGATGCAATGTGTTGAATACTTGTCAATCAGAACATAGTGCAAGCTTTTTTTTCTTTAGGAACTTTAAATGTGTATCGTTCTTTTCTAGCTCTTTGATTTGTTTTTGGTTTTTTCCCAGCACAAAAATTGTGGTACCACAACTCTGAGATCAACAGTAAGAACACTAGTTCAGGTCTCCCTGAAAATTGTGAATAGTGATAGCACAAAAGATTTGAAGGAGATAATAGTTTCTGTTTAGATCCTCTGAGGAAGTAAGTAATAAATCATATTCAACAGTATTTCTTATACCTTTAATTTGGAAAAGGAAAGGGTGAGAAGAAGCTTGTGGTTGTCAATAGAAGCAGAACACTATTACAAGTATCATCTTCATCATGCAGTGCTGAGTATGTTGGAATTTATGGCATGTGTTCATAGGGTGCATTTCAGAGAGAAGCTAAAATTAGTGAACCAATTGTGTTCCATTCAAAGAAAAGTAAGATGAAAAAAATCTATCTACAAAGAACCGATGATTTCATATTCAAGTACTGTTCCTTAAAAAAAGTCTAAATGTTAAAGTCTGCCCAACTTCAAAGCCACTTTCTTTGCTAATCTAATATTTTTACTTCCAAAAGTAGGGGGAAAAGATCTTTTTTTTTTCTCAAACAGTTATTTGGATCTTAGAGTAGGCAGAGGAAACCTTAAATAAAAATATGAATCTGTCTTTTTATTTTCTGCATGTGTACACATACTAAGACACTGAAGCAAAATCAGAGAATAGAGCCTTTCCCTTCTCAAAAGATGAAGGACATGATAAACGAGGGGGAAAAAAAGTAGTTTTTTATAAATCTCCTATATATATCAGATTTTTGATTCTGTGATTATGTATGCTGATCTTTCACTAAAATCTATATATTTTTCCATAGGAAATTGTTTTCAGGAGGCTCATTTTACGCCAATGCATCAGATCCATAATCCTAAATATTGAGTGCCTTTGTTATCACCAAAAAGACAGTAGCTAAGATATTGAACAAAATCATAAATGAAAATATTTTTTTTTCATTTCTGAGAATAAATGATTTTAAATATGTACAAATTTAGTCTGAGGTTTTCTTTAAAATTGTTAGCGAATCACCAAGAAAGGAAAATATCATCCACTGTCTTTTTAAAAATAGTATCACTGACTGACAGGCGTGTTTGCTTACTATCTGTTTCTGTCTGTACGTACGGGCTGCGCTGGGTCTCGTCGCTGTGTGGCAGGAGCCGGAGCCACCCTCCGGCTACGGTGCACAAGCTCCTCATCGCTGTGGCTTCTCTGGCGATGGAGCAGGCGCGCTCCGCACGTGGGTTCCGGGACCAGCATCGCGCAGGCTCCGTAGTCCGGGCTCAGAGACACGGACACGGGCTCAGTAGCTGAGGCTCACAGCTTTAACTGCCCCACGGCACATGGAATCGTCCCAGACCAGGGATCAAGGCCGTGTCACCTGCACGGGCGGGCGGATTCCTAACCACTCGACCACCAGGGAAGTCCTTCACCCATTGTGTTTTTCCACCAGTACAATTCAAATTTCTCCTTCCTTGGGTGTTTTTTCTCTCTTGTCTTTTCCTTCTCTTCTTGAAAAGTATCAGAGAACCAATATGAACAAACAATTCAGAAATTAAAAAGCATCCCTCCATTTATATTTTATTTCAACATGCTGTTGCTTTACTATCTGCCTTGATTATAAACCATTTATGGAAAAATAGAAAGAGCTCAGTATATACAAATTAAACTTTTATCTAAATGTTTAGCACATCTCTATGAAAGTCACTCAGCTGTGTCTGACTCTTTGTGACCCCAGGAACTATACAGTCCATGGAATTCTCCAGGCCAGAATGCTGGAGTGGGTAACCTTTCCCTTCTCCATGGGATCTTCCCAACCCAGGGATTACACCTATATCTCCCACATTGCAGGCAGATTCTTTACCAGCTGAGCCACAAGAGAAGCCCGAGAATACTGGAGTGGGTAGCCTATCCCTTCTCCAGCGGATCTTCCCAGGGTCTCCTGTATCGCAGGCAGATTCTTTATCAACTGAACTAATAGGGAAGCCCTCTATCTTTATGCTATTAATGTGATTATGTTTCAGATTATGTGGGAAAAGCTGGGGAAAATGATAAAATCCAGTCCCTATATTCAAGGAGCTTAGTGTACAGACAAAAAGATAACTCATAAATTTAAAACATAAATTTGATCAATTCTTCTATTATTGGTATATGTTAAGCAACATATAAACATGCACCTTTTTTTGAAGAATAATGATTATGTAAATCAGCTGATTGCGTTTATTAGGAATTACTTTTGGATGCATGCCTATAATGTCTTAGTCAAATGGAGATTTATTTTAACATGAGAAAGCTGGTGATGATATTCCTTGATATCATCAGTGTTCCAGCATCCTTTTACATTTTTGCTATGTCATCTTTTTTTCTTTGCTTTTTTTTTTCCCATCTTTTTTTTTTTTTTTTGCTTTTTTTTTTTCCTGATTTATTTTTATCAGTTGGAGGCTAATCACTCTACAATATTGTAGTGGTTTTTGTCATACATTGACATGAATCAGCCATAGAGTTACACGTATTCCCCATCCTGATCTCCCCTCCCACCTCCCTCTCCACCCGAATCCTCTGGGTCTTCCCAGTGCACCAGGCCCGAGCACTTGTCTCATGCATCCAGCCTGGGCTGGTGATCTGTTTCACCCTAGATAATATACATGTTTCGATACTGTTCTCTCGAAACATCCCACCCTCGCCTTCTCCCACAGAGTCCAGAAGTCTGTTCTGTACATCAGTGTCTCTTTTCCTGTTTTGCATATAGGGTTATCGTGACTTTCATCTCTGAGTCCATCTTATAGTTATAAAGATGCCATTCCACCTCCAAGTTTACACACGTGTTCCAGATTATAAAAAGATTATAAGAAGGGAGCCCCAAGAAGAGCAGAGAAGGCTTTATTAAGAAAGCAAAGCTCTCACAGAAATCCCCAGAAAACCTTTGCTTTGTTTCATTGGTTAGAACCTGATTGCAAGTTTATCTTGGAGATACAGCTTCTAAGCTAGAAGTACCGCTGCCCTAAACAAAATCAGGGCTTTATTCATAAGAAAGAATACAAATATGGATATTGCTTAAATAGTTTAGAAGTGTCCACCATCAAAATCCCTGGCAAGAGTAGCTTAACGTCCCAACTTTGACATTCCTGCATATTTATAATCCCAGTGCATTGGGTCGATCCAGTTAAGAAGGACCCTGCTCTGGACCTAGGAATTTGAAGAACCTGCTCTGGTTCCCCAGTGCCAGGGAAAGGGAGTTTACGGGATCCAGGGGACGTATCTCATGGAAGCTGTGTTCCCACCCCTGCCAGATCACGCCTTGATGCTTAGGCCAAGGAATTACCTGCCCAGATGACTTCTGGCCACTCTTCCACGGCCTGGGTGGGCCTTGTCCTTGGGTCAGTGCTTCTGAAGTCTGAATTCACCATCAGTGTAAATGCGCCTACAACTAAGAGTGGCCAAGAGACAACAAAGGGTGTGAGCTAAGCTTGAATATGAAGCTGGGTGTTCACAAGGATGTATGCAACCACCCTCTCAGGGCAGGAGGGCCAAGGTGGGGGGAAATGGGTGGGGGGCACGATGTAGGACCAGACTAAACTGACCCACTACTTTGAAGCATGAACACTGAGGAGCCTAAGAATTCTAAATTCAAGCCTGGTTTTCCAGGCATTGTGAAAATATATTTATCAAAGTTACAGGATAAGACATATTTTATCAAAACATTAAATAAACTGATCTGGAACTTATATTTAGACGTATGATATGTGGGTCTCCATTTGTACTCTTATCTTTAGCCACACACATGCTGGGATGTGACGGACAGGGTCAAAAGTTCATGGGTTTTGAGAGAATGAGTTCTTATCTCTAAACTGGCATTAGTTTAGCGTACCTCCACACTTTGAGAAGGTAGATGTTGATATGTTGACTGTAGTCCAGACATACCCTAAAAATGTTTAGTCAAATAATAAAACAATAGCCCCACCTCACTTGATTGATACTTTGTTAAATTTTGCTAAATGTGCATATTGACTGGATATTTCCCAGTACCTAATACCTCATGAGAAGGAGCTTGGCTCCCTTAAGTTAGGTTATTCAGCCTAGCACACAGAATGGTTCAATGTGATTCATTCAATTAAAACAGAAACTAATAATCCAAGGTATGATTATGATACTTATTTAAGTCTATTATAATGTTTATAAGAATAATTCTTCTTATCATCATAGAAAGTTCCATCTTGAATACCTAAATTTCATTTAATCAGCAAATATTTCATAGTCCTCCACTATATGCTAGGAACAATTCTAGATCCTTAGGATATAGTTGTGAAAAGGACAGACAAAGTGTATCAAGAACAGTTGGTGCCTTATATTTATATAGTCATCTCTCAGTTAATATTAATAACTCAGAAATTTCTGAAATTTAGAGCTTGTCCATGATATGGATAAGAAAGAGCCTATTTCTCATTATTTTAAATAGGAAAAATTACAATGCATTTTACTGTGGCCCAAATCCCCAAACCAGCTTTCCATATTCACCAAAAAATAATAAAACACCTATAAAAATATAAAAATTACCAAATTAAAATGCAAGATACTGAAAACACCACTTCATCATTAAGCAATTAATATGGTTGTTAATAAACAATTCCTTTATAAGCAATAAATAACCCTTTTTAGAAGCACCAAGAATGTGGGAAACACAGAATACACCCCCCTGGCTGACATGATGTACATTGCGAAAGTCAACAGATGACTCTGCTTCCCGTCAGTACCAAGCCAGTTTTTTCAGCACAAATAAGAAGACTGAATAAAATACATGAAACAATAATTTTCAGAAACATTAGATAACAGGCAGTGCAGGACTGTAATCCCTGAAAGAAAGGAAACAAATGAGATGAGACCATGGGCTTTCCAGGCTTCCTAGGTGGGCTAGTGGTAAAGAAACTGCAGTCCCTGCATTGGGAAGATCCCCTGGAGGAGGGCATGGCCACCCACTCCAGTATCCTTGCCTGGAGAATCCCATGGTCAGAGGAGCCTGGCGGGCTACAGCCCATGGGGTCTCAAAGAGTCAGACATGAGTGAGCACGTGTACACAGGCACACACACACACACACACACACACACACACACACACACACACACACACACACACACACACACACACACACACACACATCCCTGTGTGGAGGCACTCTCTGAGCCATTGTGCGTAAAAAGGAGAAGCCCTAACATCTCACCAAGGGCAGAAGTTTCACTGAGATGAGGGCTCAGACATCTGAGTCTCTGGAAGCTAAGACAGCTAAAACTTAGGGACAGAGAAACGAAGAGGAAGGAATTTCACAAAGAAAGAGTTTCAGAGATCTGCACAAGGTTCCATTCGAATCTTTGGCCAAATATCCACCCTCCACCTAGACACGGTAAGACTCCAGGAAGCCAAGCATAGCCAGTAAACAACTGTTGGACAAACAGCTGCTGCTGCTGCTTCTGCTGAGTCGCTTCAGTCGTCGTGTCCAACTCTGTGCGACCCCAGAGATGGCAGCCCACCAGGCTCCCCCGTCCCTGGGATTCTCCAGGCAAAAACACTGGAGTGGGGTGCCATTTCTTTCTCCAATGCATGAAAGTGAAAAGTGAAAATGAAGTTGCTCAGTCGTGTCTGACTCTGAGACCCCGTGGACTGCAGCCTACCAGGCTCCTCCATCCATGGGATTTTCCAGGCAAGAATATTCAAGTGGGTTGCCATTTTCTCCTCCAGGAGATCTTCCCAACCCATGGACTGAGCCTGGGTCTCCCGCATTGTAGGCAGACGCGTTACCATCTGAGTCAGCAGGGAGTCAGCTGGCTAACTCCCTGCTAGCCCACAAAAATGAAAGATGCTTGTGCTCTGGATAGCAAGAGTGGAACCATCACATTGGACACCTAGGGCATTCAGTACTATTTCTATGTACTGTTAATGAGCAATTTAAAGTAATTGCTACCGTTTAGATTAAATATTGTCATCAGGCTCATCTCTTTCATCAGGAATTAAAATTCTTCCTGAAACGTATGAGATTTCTCTTAGCATTTCAGAATTGGGTGTCACATATTTCTTGGATCAGAAGCCGCACTTACCTTGAGATCAAAGGATCTTTTTCAAAGACATCTTCTTTCTTAAATATATAATGTAGTCACATTACAAATAATTTGTAAATTAGACAAATAATGCCAAAGTACAGAAAACTTCGGTCATATCTGCAAGAAAAAAAGGAGGGGGAAGGATTTTTTATCAGTTTCTATCAGAATGTCACCATTTTGATGTCCATGTTACACCCGTATAGAAATATGTTTTAATTTGTTTAATCACTATTTCCAAAATCTTTAAACACACAGCTTGTTTCCCCACACAATGGTTATGCTCTGACCACTGTTTTCCAATGGAATGTTTTGTGATGTTGGAAATGCTTCCTCTCTTTACTGTCCCAAGTAGCCACTGATTACATCGTGAGTCCTTGAAACGTGGCTAGTGCAACTGAGAGAAGGGGTTTTTTCTTGTATTTAATTTTAAGAAATTTGAATAGTCACAGGGCTAGCATCTGCCATATTGGACAGCACAGCTGTAGAACAATGCCTATTGCAAAGAATATACTTTTGAGGAAGCTGCTATGTAACAATAACATGGTTACATGAAAATCAAGTTCAAAGTGGTTAAGTGACTTACTCCAAATAAACAGGAAGTGAGAAAAGAACAAGGATTTAAATCCAGGTAAACCCAAATAGGGCTTCCCAGATGGCACTAGTGGTAAAGAACCCGCCTGACAGTGCAGATGTAAGAGACACGGGTTTGATCCCTGGGCTGGGAAGATTCCTTGGAGGAAGGCGTGGCAACCACTCTAGTATTCTTGCCTGGAGAATCCCATGGACAGAGGAGCCTGGCAGGCTAAGGTCCATATGGTCACAGAGTCGGATAAGAGGAAGTGACTTAATAGGCATGCTTGCAAACCCGAATAACTGATTCCAAACTTCTCTGTGTTCATCATTCTGCTCTGCCTCCAGAGATGAGCATTTGATGGATTTTTGTCGGTGTTGGTAGTGGGAGGGGGGTTGTTTATTTTTGTTTTGCTGAACAGCAGGGAAGATCTTAGTTCTCCAATCAGGGATCAAACCCATGCCCCTTCTGTCCTCTGCAGTGGAAGCAGAGCCCTAACCACTGGACCAGCAGGGAGTTTCTGCTCTGTATTTTTAAAATTTTGTAATTTAATCTCTGTATTATGTTTACTAATTTACATTCATAAAATTTTGCTTTTTACATTTATTTTGCTTCCTAAGGAAATCTTATAGTGCCAAGTGCTTTGTAGATAATTCTTTTCAAATAAAATTTTATATAAGTAGTTCAGTTCAGTTCAGCTGCTCAGTCATATCTGACTCTTTGCGACCCCTTGGACTGCAGCATGCCAGACCTCCCTGTCCATCACCAACTCCTGGAGTTTACTCAAACTCATGTCCATTGAGTCAGTGATGCCATCCAACCATCTCATTCTCTGTTGTCCCCTTCTCCTCCTGCCTTCAATGTTTCACAGCATCAGGGTCTTTTCAAATGAGTCAGTTCTTCGCATCAGGTGGCCAAAGTATTGGAATTTCAACTTCAGCTCAGTCCTTCCAATGAATATTCAGGACTGATTTCCTTTAGGATGGACTGGTTGGATCTTCTTTCAGTCCAAGGGACTCTCGAGTCTTCTCCAACACCACAGTTCAAAAGCATCAGCTCTTCAGTGCTCAGCTTTCTGTATAGTCCAACTCTCACATCCATATATGACTACTGGAAAAACCATAGCCTTGACTAGACAAACCTTTGTTGGCAAAGTAATGTCCCTGCTTTTTAACATGCTGTCTATGTTGGTCATAGCTTTTCTTCCAAGGAGCAGTAGATATTACCATTTTACTGTTGGAGAAATTGAAGCAGAAAGAAGAAAACCTAAACAGTGACTTCTGTATCTGCTTCATACTGAAGACATTTTAAAGCTATATATGCAAACCTAGAAATGGAAATAATTTTGATCACTTATATTAAGTGAGTTATCTTAGAAGAAGAGTAAGTATTCAACTTATGTGCACACAAATAATATTTTAATCCTTAATAATGCTAATTCATTACAATGCACAAAGTGTCAAAGCTACTTTACAGAAGTCTAGGCTTCATTTGTAGTTTGTTTGAGTAGCATATATCTTAATCATCATCTAAGAGTTGGTAGAAATGCTCATAAGTTTAGCTTTAAGAATTATAATTCTCAGATTGTACTGATGTATACTAAACATGACCACTACTGACAGGTTATTAGATTTACTGACAGTTTGAGGGCTCCAGTTCTCCCAGACAAGACTCTATTACATATAACCATTGGTGATGGTTATTCATGTCTTAAAGGTAATAAATTTATTATACCAAACAGGAAGAGACAAGTAAGTCAAATTTGGTGTGCCTTCAAGTTTCTAAGATTGATTTTCAGAATATTATCTGAAAAAAAATATTTTGTTACATTTTAAAATAATAATTTTGATTTTTCTAATTTATACATTAGATAAATATTTCATATACTATGATGATTATCTATAATTTTTAATGAAAAATATTGCAAACATTTTAAAATATAAGTATTTTAAATGGTGCCTACATTCCAGTTTTAATTATGTGACAGTTATAGGCATAGGAAAAAAATGAATGAAAAAATGGCAAATTGCTACAAATAGTGATGTCTAAGGGATAAAATTCTGTGTATTTTGTCAAAGTGTTAGTAATATAATTACATTCCTTTTGTAAAGGAAAAAATATCTTCAAAAATATAATTCAAGGGAGATATATTCTTTTCCTGACGATACAAATCGGTTGACCTAGCTTTGAAGTACTTAGAAAACAGTTAAATTCAAATGAATTTTCCTTTTTTAAAACAGTCTTGCATGGCAAAGTGAAGTGAAAACCGTGAGCTAATTATGTGGTAAATTCAATTAGTGTAGCCACCTAATCTAAATTATTCAGGCTCATTGTAGCTCTAAGAAAGCAAGGACACCCTGCCCAGGACCCAGCCACGTGCAAACAGACCATTAGTAAATCCTGCCAATGGTTAAAAAACAAAATTGATAATTCCCTTCCTATTCCAACCACTTTTTCTACTTGTAGGAGTAGGAAGCATCAGATAATTTCATCAATGGCTTTATTTAAATTTAAAAAAAGACTGAATTCCTATATCTACTGATATAAGAATACTATATCATTCCTATATCTACTGATTTTTAATACATGTAACTTATTGTTCAGTTGTCCAGTCATGTCCAGTTCTCTGTGAGCCCATGGACTGCAGCACGCCAGGCCTCCCTGTTCCTCACCATCTCCCAAAGTTTGCCCAAGTTCATTCCCATTGCATCAGTGATGCCATCCAGCCATCTCATCCTCTGATGCCCTTTTCTCATTCTGCCTTCAATCTTTCCCAGCATCAGGGATTTTTCCAATGAGTCAGCTGTTCTCATCAGATGACCAAAATACTGGAGTTTCAGCTTCAGCATCAGTCCTTCCAATGAGTATTCAGGGTTGATTTCCCTTAAGATTGACTGGTTTGATCTCCTTTCTGTCCAAGGGACTTTCAGAAGTCTTCTCCAGCACCACAGTTTGAAGACATCAATTCTTCAGAGTTCTGCTTTCTTTACAATCCAGCTCTCACAACCATACGTGACCACTGGGAAGACCATAGCCTTGACTATACGGACCTTTGTCGCCAGAGTAATGTCCTTGCTTTTCAACACACTGTCTAGGTTTGTCACAATTTTCCTGCCAAGAAGCAAACTTCTTCTGATTTTATGGCTGCAGTCACCATCCGCAGTGATTTTAGAGCCAAGAGAGGAGATCTGTCATTACTTCCACCTTTTCCCCCTCTATTTGCCAAGAAGTAATGGGGCCAGATGCCATGATCTTAGTTTTTTTAAAAGATATTTAGTTTTAAGCCGGCTCTTTCACTCTCCTCCTTCATCCTCATCCAGAGGCTCTTTAGTTCTCTTTGCTTTCTGCTGTTAGAGTGGCACCATCCTCACATTGGAGGTTGATGATGTTCCTCCCATCTATCTTGATTCCAGCTTGTCTCATCGAGCCCAGCATTTCTCATGATGTGCTTAGCATATAGGTTAAATAAACAGGGTGACAACAGACAGCCCTGTCCTACTCCTTTCTACATATTACATGTAAGTTACTACTTGTAACTTACCCACAACTAAATGTTCTCAAAATCATCTGCATGTGCCACAGGTGACTGGAACCTTGGGTCAAGGGAAATTGGAGAAGATATGTTTCCTCCTATTTGAACTGTTGAGGTAAAAAAATGAATAGCCCATCATCTATTTTCAGTTTGGCTATTTACAGAGCAACTTGCGATCAATCCCATACTCTCCTCATGGAACAATCTGGGATTTAAAAGAGAAGAGACGCTATGTACCACTTCTGCACAGATATCTAAACTGCTCATCTTGACTTCCTCCTTCCCTGGAAGAAAACAGTGTCAAAATGCCATTTTGGGAAATATGAACTCTATATCCCTTAGGAGTACATTGGAAGCCCTGGATAATCCAGGATAATCTCCCCACCTCTAGATTCTTAATGTAATCACATCTTCAACATACCTTTTGCCATATAAGTAATATTTACAGATTCCAGGGGTCAGAACCTGGGTATCTCTGGGGGGCTATTATGTAGCTTATTACAGAAATGTTAATGGTTCTGATGGCAAAGATAATGAAGATGGCAATGATGTTACTATAGACAACAACAGAAATGTTAGCAAATTTCATGATATTAATATGAGCTGTGATAGTGGAGGTGATGTTGATGCCGGCAAAGGCAATGGATAGGTTAATGTGAGCATCATGGCAGGACTGGGGACTTTAATGAAAGTGATTTAGTCTCGATGGTGGGTCGGACATCACAGGGCAGACAGCACCTTTGACTCTAACTCCAAAGGACAGAGCGCAGTGCCCTAAATGGACTAACCAAGCTATCGGCTTGTCTTTCAACAAGTAACGTCAGCTAGCTGAGCAACTTAGAGCAGCCGCTGAGATAGTGAGAGATAAAGTCTCATGGCTGCCGGGGAGTAGGATTTATATAAAGACTGCTTCACGAAGGAGAATTTGCCGACATGACTGCCTGTGTTCCAGCTTCTGAAAGTACTTGGGCATTCTCCTGAAGTCTCCAAATGCTTCCCCTCTGACGTAAGACCTCGGGCATCCGGGAGCCAGGCCACAGCTTCTGACAATAAGCTACTCCAGTTTCCTGGAAAGAGGACAATTGGTGCACCAGGCCGCCGGTAGGGCGGATCATTGTTCTGAAATCCAATCTGTCTTGGTGCACTGGTGTATTGTAAATGGCCCCCAGCTCTACCACCCGATGGACTAAGCTTTCACAGAGAGAAGTTTCATCCGTTCCCTCCAAACCTTTTTGCTCCCTTCTTTCGGCATGCTCAGCACCCTGTCCTGAGAAGTCTGAGTTTATTAGACGTCTATTATAACTGACATATTGTTGCGGTGGGGGTGAAGAGATGCCTTAGACAGATGATCTTAATTGGCTTTCTTCCAAAAGAATTATTTTTTAAGAGGAGACAGCTGAAATTCATTCCCATTTACAATTAGTAAAACTTTCTTTCATTATTGAAATGCTTGCTGAAACAGCAGCCGCATCAGGGTGACAAATCCCGTTATCATGCTTTTGGCAATTGTCTCCCCAAAAGACGCCTATTGAGAGCCTTGTCTGGGTTTGTGTATGAGACTGACAATCAAGCTCCAGGCAGAGGGTGGGGGCAGCTACCAGCCTGCTGCAAAGTGCCTGTGTGTGTGTGTGTGTGTGTGTGTGTGCACGCATGCACGCACTTGTGGTTGTTCAGCAGAGAGATCTAAGGTTCTGGAAAAATCCGAGAATGCACTGTGTGTGCTAACAAGATCAGTCATCGGGCATTAGTGGGACTCTCAAGCTTTGCCCTTTCGTTTTCCATTTTCTTGTATTTTTCCATGTGAGCGATGGCAGGTGCTATTTGTTTGTCAGGCTGTTACGGGGCAAAATGAGGGTGGGGAGGGGGAGGATCGCTTTTTTAAGCTGAGCTCACATGGGTGACAATAGAATCGCGATGAAAGGCACAAACAAAGCTCGCCCCTTCAGAGTCCCGTGGAATGAACTGTCTCTGAAGGGACTGGGACGGCGCTCTTGCCTCTGTCCCCCCTTTCTGCCCGGTGAAGGGAACTGGACAGTCCGTGCTGGTCTGGCACTGGTAGACGGCTGAGCTTGTCAGACTTAGAGGTATTTCTCTCTGTGAAAATGGAGAAGAAATAGGGAAGCCCTTCACAAGTTGAGTGGAAGGAGAGAAGGGAAAGGAAAGTGGGAAGAGAGAAAGCGTCAATGGAGCAAGGCAGATAACTGCTCTCTCAGTTCCCGTGACACACGAGCATCCTTTTCTTCCACCAAACGATCTACCTCAGCAGTGCTGTTTAAATAGCTTTGTTGACTTATCGTCTGACACGCACCAGGTTCTTTTCTCCCATACTCATCGTGAGTGTGGGCAGTTCCTTTCTCTTTGACCAACTCACCAGAAGCCTGTTGGCTAACCCAGTCTGTTCTTTCTCCAGAGAGCCCCTTCTAGTTTTAATACCACACTTCAAACCCAGCAAAGCCTGCTGTCCATGACAGTTAGCCTGTTCTGATAGAGAAAGAGCTATGTGCTCATTGTCATGGTTTTACTGAGGCATGTCATGGCAGATGGGCTTCCCTTGTGGTTCAGTGCTAAAGAATTCACCTGCAAGGGCAGGAGACACAGCTTCTAGACCTGAGTCAGGAAGATCCCCCTGGAGAAGGAAATGGCAACCCACTCCAGTATTCTTGCCTGGGAAATCCCATGGACAGACGAGCCTGGCAGGCTACAGTCCACAGGGTCGCAAAAGATTCAGACACTACTTAGGGATTAAACAACAACAAAATCAGGGCAGATGCACAGTCTGAGGTTGAGAGGTGAAGCAATAAATAACACTGCTTGGAAGAGACCTATTGAACTGACATCAGAAAATTTCCTGTCCTTGGGATCTTAGGGTGACTGGAATGAAAGTTGAACTCTGTATGGCATTATCATCTGTATATTTTCATGATTTTCACACTTGAATGAGATAAAGAAAGTAAGAATCTTTCTCAGTGTAAGCACCATGAGGATACAAACCAATTTGCATCATGATCACCTCTCTAGGTACTAGTGCATAGATGGTTTTCAAAACATTTTTATCAAATGAAGGTGTTACTGAGTTTAACTCAGCTTTACTAGGTACCATGTGCCAGCAATAACTTTCATGCTTATAATAAATATCAGACACTCAGCATCATAGGCAAAACATCACATAAAATAGTCCCTTTGCTTTCAAAATAACCTAGAGTTGAGGACAGGAGATAGAGATATAAACTAAAAGGTGTTGTAAAAACTAAGATCACGGCATCTGGTCCCTTCACATCATGGCAAATAGATGGGGAAACGATGGAAATGGTGACAGACTTGATTTTCTTGGGCTCCAAAATCACTGTGGATGGTGACTGCAGTCGTCAGTCACTTTTAATTTCATTCTCTTAATGAAATTGAAAGACACTTGCTCCTTGGAAGAAAAGCTATGACAAATCTCTACAGCATATTAAAAAACAGAGACATTATTTTGCCAACAAATGTTCATACAGTAAAAGCTATGGTTTTTCCAGTAGCCATGTACAGCTGTGAGAGTTGGACCATAAAGAAGGCTAAGCACCAAAGAATTGATGCTTTTGAGCTATGGCATTGGAGAAGATTCTTGAGAGCCCCTTGGACTGCAAGGAGATCCAACCAGTCCATCCTAAAGGAGATCAGTCCTGGGTGTTCATTGGAAGGACTGATGTTGAAGCTGAAACTCCAATACTTTGGCCATATGATGCAATGAGCCAACTCATTGGAAAAGCCCCTGATGCTGGGAAAGATTGAAGGCAGGAGGAGAAGGGGATGACAGAGAACAAGGTGGGTGGATGGCATCACTGACTCAATGGACATGAGTTTGCACAAACTCTGGGAGATGGTGAAGGACAGAGAAGCCTGGCATGCTACAGTCCATAAGGTCTCAAAGAGCCGGACATCACCTAGTGACTGAACACCAACAGCCACAAGAGCTCTGATAAACGCGTGCTCTGGGTGAAGGAGAAAATGAGCATTCCTATATGAAAGGGAGGGTTAGGAAAACGAGTTTCTATAAATTGGCTTTTGAATTGAGTTTTAGAAGATGAATAGGAGTGAACCACTTGTCCATGCCTTTGAATTGCCAGCCCTAAACCTGAGTCTACCTCATCATGACCTCAGCAGTGTCCCCTCCACAGCATGAATTTATCTGCTGTGATTCTCTTTGAACAGTCATGGGAGACTCTTGAAACCTGGATACCGGCTCATTTCAATCAATTCTCTATCACCACTAGCTGAAATATTAGCCCTAGAGATCATCCTCTCCCTCATCCCAGACTCCTCTGGCCTCCCCATCTCCTACCTCCATTCAAATGAGCAGAGAAATCAAGGGATGGATTACAGAGAATTCTGTATTCAGCCATCTAAGGAAGCAAGGTACTTATTCTGCAAAGGCAGCTTCCAGATAAGTCTTCAAGGCCCCACTTGCAAACAATTTTTTACCTGTAACCCTCTCTTGTGTGGAATGCTAGAACTTCTAATGCTATAACAAATGTTAAAGGCATCTTCTCAAACTCCCATTTCATGAAAACTAAATTATATCCTCAAACTTCTTAAAAGATACTTTTCCCCTATCTTGACCTTTACCAAAATCATTATCCTGTTTTCCTTATACCTTCCCTGATGGAAATATCTTATTCTCCTGACACTCGTAACCCACAGGCCTCATGAGGAGATCCGATATTAGTCCTGCTTTGCCTGGCTATTTCCAAATTATAATACTTTGCACACTCCATCTTTGAAATACTTGGCATCTGGTCACATACCCCTGACTACCCATAATCAGTATCTCTCCCAACTTTCTTCTGTCCTTCATTAATTATAAATATTAGCATGTGACTCACAGCTTTAGCCCAAATTTAGCCACTGTCCTAGGTGTCTCCAGTAAATATGTGGAAGACCCCCTCCGTGTTCAAATCTCCCAGTTCATTATCATCCACAACTCCAGTGGCCATCAAAACCACTCTACTTCTTGAATTGATCATCATTTTGAACCCTTCTAACATATGCTATCAAACTCCAGCCCATAATTCTTTGTCAACCATTTCCTATATTTTTCAACCTGTCCCCTCTCTCATACACCTATTCCCACCACCCCTGCACTTATGCCTCAGAGCCCAAAGCCTCCAGATCACTTTATTGTCTGTCAGTCATGCAGGCTCCCTTCCCTGACTAGCCCTGACCTACAGTGATTACATGAATATTCTGTCAATAGTCACTCATTTTCCTCATGTCCTTATAGAATGTCAGATCTTAACCCCACCTCTGGGGCATTCCCATGATTCATCTCCTCTACTCCTATATCCAGACTATAAGCACTGCTTGAGAAAATCGCACCAACCATGTGGAGCAGTAATGCAATAAAACGGTGGTGTCCAGCGTCATCTGGCCCTTGTTATTACATGACATTCCTTTATTTGTCCTTTGTCCTTGGTTCAACCTATCCATACCCCCCTTGAAATGATTAATTGCATGTGTCAGCTTGTCTAGTCTATGGTCAAGCACCAGTCTAGGTGTTGCTGCGAAGGTATTTTTTAGATGTAATTAACACTTTAATCTGTAGACTTTGAGTTAAAGTGGATTATCCTCCACAATATGGATGAGCATCATCCAATCAGTTGAAAACATTAAAAGACTGAGGTCTCCCAAGAAAGAAGGAATTTTTCCTCCACGGACTTCAGATTTAAGAATGCAGCATCAACTCTTCCATCCATTTTCAGCCTACCAGTTTGCCCAGCAGATTTCAGACTTGCCAGCCCCCTGAATTGCCTGAGCCAATTCCTTAAACCTCTGTCTCTCTCTATAATAGAACACTATTGGTTTTATGTTTTTGGAGCTCACTGACTAATTCTTCACACAGCAAGTGTTAAAAGTATCTGTAATTCTTTTCAACTCCTTTCCCAATTCCCACCTCCCTCATTTTCAGGACTTGCTTGGTGCACCCAGAAAGTTTAAGTAATCCAGCCTGGCCTAACTCAGTTTTCCAACACCTTACTTCTGATTACCACATACCCAGATGTCCACTGCTTAGGTAACATCTTTCTTTGATGTTTAAATAAATGAATTTGAATCCTAATTGCACACCTATGATGAGTACCAAAGTGTTTTATCAAGGTGCCGATGGCTTATGCATCCCTTGAATCTGCCCACACGGAAACCTTCTTTCTACCGCAAAAAAGCATTCTCACTCTGAAGCCTACTGTTCTTTGATGTATAACAAAAGTGCACTCATGGTTTAGGTGACTAGGTGGATTTAGAACCTAGAACAAGAGGGGCTATTCTTCAATTGAAGGTGAGATGCTACTGTCCTAAAACTCACTGGCTGTTCCTTATAACCTAGAACTTCACACTGACCATAAGCCTCTGAAAGACCTAGCTTGATGCCAATTTTTCAGGTCTTTTCCCCTAATATAGCCTCAAAGCCTGACCATCACCAGTCTTTGATACATTTCTCTATCTTCCCTCACTTCTCTGAAGAAATGTTGCTTCCAAAAACTTCAAATTCCTTCTTTATAATGCAGAGTAATTCTAGTCTATCCTGGACTAATCATAGAATAGCAATTCTCAAAGTGTAGTCTGGAGACACTTGCAGTGTCACTAGGATCTTTTTAAGGGTTTTGCAAAGGAAAAATTATTTTTATACTATAAATTAAGAAATTATTTGCCTTTATCACTGTCATTTTTTCCTCAGTGTATAATGAGTTTTCCAGAAGTTACATGACATGGGATATTGAGACGCATAAAATGTGGAGTTAGATACAGCAATCCAGTTCTCTTGTACTAACAGAGACCAGAGAGAGATTTGCAAAAGTGAAGAACAACAGCCTTTTATAAATTAAACTATATTTTTGAAAACACAATTATTTTTCATTAAAAGATATAATTAGGATTTGATTGGCTTGTTATTTCTTTTTAATAAAATTTTATATTAAATTTCCATCTCAATTTTTAATATGGTAAACATCTATAATTACGAACAACTTAAACAGAAACTCTTGGAGGCCTTTGATGTTTTTTCAAGAGTATCAAGGGTCCTGGGAACCACAGTTTGAAAACCACTCAGAACATGCTGTCAGATTTCCATCTTTTACTTCCAAGAGGCCTCTTCCTTTTGAAAATTTTCCATTTGAATGTCAAAGTATTTTCCTTTTGAACTCAATTCTTCTGATATGAATTAATAAATTTTCCAGAATTTATAAAAATATAAACATATGATTCTTTTCTGCTAAAAGCCAACCAATCTATAGCCCTTGTTTTTGTTCACTCACTAAGTTGTATCCTATTCTTTGCTATCCCATAAACCGCAGCACACCATGTTTCTCTGTTCTTTACCGTCTTCCAGAGTTTGCTCAAACTCATGTCCATTGAATCGATGATGCCATCCAACCATCTCATCCTCTTTCATCCCCTTCTACTCCTGCCCTCAAACTTTCCCAGCATCAGGGTCTTTTCCAATGAGTCAGTTCTTAGCATCAGGTGGCCAAGGTATTGGAGCTTCAGCTTCAGCATCAGTCCTTCCAATGAATAGCCAGGGTTGATTTCCTTTAGGATTGACTGGTTTAATCACCTTGCAGTCCAAGGGACTCTCAAAAGTCCTCTCCAGCACCATAGTTTGAAAGCATCAATTCTTTGGTGCTTAGCTTTCTTTATGGTCCAACACTCATATCCATACATACTGGAAAAACCATTGTTTTGACTATACAGACCTTTGTCAGCAAAGTGATATCTCTGCTTTTTAATATGCTGTCTAGGTTTGTCACAGATTTTCTTCCAAGGAGTAAGTATCTCTTAATTTTGCAGCTGCAGTCACTGTCCACAGTGATTTGGGGCCCAAAAAAAGAAAATCAGTCAATTTTCACTTTTTCCCCATCTATTTGCCATGAAGTGATGGAACCAAATGCCATGATCTTCATTTTTTGAATGCTGAGTTTTAAGTCAGCTTTTTCATTCTCCTCTTTCACCTTCATCAACAGGCTCTTTAGTTTCTCTTCAGTTTCTGCCATTTAAGTGGTATCATCTGCATATCTGAGGTTGTTGTTATTTCTCCTGGCAGTCTTGATTCCAGCTTGTGAGTCATCCAGTCCAGCATTTCACATGATGTACTCTGCATATAATTTAAATAAGTAGGGTGACAATATAAGGCTTTGACATATTCCTTTCTCAATTTTGAACCATCCTACTGTTCCATGCTCAGTTCTAACTGTTGCCTCTTGTCCTACATACAGGCTTCTCAAGAGACAGGTCAGGTGATCTGGTATTCCCATCTCTTTAAGAATTTTTCAGTTTGTTGTGATGCACACAGTCAAAGGCTCTAGTGCAATCAATGAAGTAGAAGTAGGAACTTTTTGGAATTCCCTTGCTTTTTCTATGATCCAGTAGGCAACTTGATGTCTGGATCCTCTGCCTTTCCTAAATCCAGCTTGTACATCTGGAAGTTCTTGGTTCACATACTGCAGAAGCCTACCTTGAAGGATTTGGAGCTTGATCTTGCTCACATGTGAACTGAGTGCAATTGTGTGGTAGTCCGAACTCTCTTGGGCATTGCCCTTCTTTGGAACTGGGATGAAAACGGACCTTTTCCAGTCCTGTGACCACTGCTGAGCTTTCCAGATTTGCTGGCATATAGCTCTATATATACTTCATTCCCTCCTTCTGCACTCACTAATTAGGATCCTGATTCCAGTCAATTCTTATAGCAATGCCCTCAGTTTCATTTCATATCATTTATTTTCATCAGTCAGTCAGTCAGTTCAGTTGCTCAATTTTGTCTGACTCTTTGCGACCCCATGGACTGCAGCACGCTAGGCCTCCCTGTCCATCACCAAATCCTGAAGTTTACTCAAACTCTTGTCCGTTGAGTCGGTGATGCCATCCAACCATCTCATCCTCTGTTGCCCCCTTCTCCTCCTGCCTTCAATCTTTCCCAGCATCAGGGTCTTTTCTAATCAGTCAGTTTTTCGCATCAGGTGGCCAAAGTATTAGAGTTTCAGTTTCAGCATCGGTCCTTCCAATGAACACCCAGGACTGATCTCCTTTAGGATGGACTGGTTGGATCTCCTTGCAGTCCAAGGGACTCTCAAGAGTCTTCTCCAGCACCACAGCTCAAAAGCGTCAATTCTTCAGCACTCAGCTTTCTTTATGGTCCAACTCTCACATCCACACATGACTACCGGAAAAACCATAGCTTTGACTGGACAGAACTTTGTCAGCTAGTTTATTTATTTTCACAATCATCCTTAAATACTTGCTCCTTTTATACCTTAGTTTCTTATCCTTATTTTCTTCAGCTTATAAGTTGATATGAGTTCATCTAATTTTTTCAATTTTTATTGTCGATTTACAATGTTGTGGTAATTTTTGGTATGCAATAAAATGAATCAGTTATACATAAACATATATCCACACTTTTCTGGATTCTTTTCCCATATAGAACATTATAGAGTATTGAGTAGCATTCCCTGTGCTATGGTCCATGTAAGTCGTCACTAGTTACCTATTTTAAGTATGCTGCTGCTGCTAAGTCACGTCAGTCGTGTCGGACTCTGTGCGACCCCATAGACGGCAGCCCACCAGACTCCCCCGTCCCTGGGATTCTCCAGGCAAGAACACTGGAGTGGGTTGCCATTTCCTTCTCCAATGCATGAAAGTGAAAAGTGAAAGTGAAGTCACTCAGTCATGTCTGACTCTTAGTGACCCCATGTACTGCAGCCTACCAGGCTCCTCTGTCCATGGGATTTTCCAGTCAAGTGTACTGAAGTTGGTCGCCAGTGTCTTCTCCGATTTTAAGTATAGTAGGGCATATACATCAGTCCCAATCACTTAATTTATCCCTTTGGAAACCATAAATTTATTTTCTCCATCCATCTATGACTCTATTTCTGTTTTGTAGATAAGTTCATTTGTACCCTTTTTTTAGATTACATGTATAAGGGATATCATATGATATTTGCCTTTCTCTGACTTACTTCACTCAATATGATAATCTCCAGGTCAACCCATAGTGCTGAAAATGGCATTATTTTGTTCGTTTTTGTAGTTAAGCAATATTCCATTGTATATATATCACATCTTCTTTATACATTTCTCTGTTGGAGAACATTTAGGAGGCTTCCATGTTCTGACTACTGTAAATAGTACTGCAATGAACATTAGGATGCAAATAGCTTTTCATGTTATGGTTTTCTCTGGATATATGCCCAGGAGCAGGATTGCTGGATAATACAGTAGCACTATTTTTTTTTAAAAGAAGACTCTGCACCCCAATGTTCATCGCAGCACTGTTTATAATAGCCAGGACATGGAAGCAGCCTAGATGCCCATCAGCAGATGAATGGGTAAGGA
This sequence comes from Muntiacus reevesi, assembly GCF_963930625.1. Lineage (NCBI taxonomy): Eukaryota > Metazoa > Chordata > Mammalia > Artiodactyla > Cervidae > Muntiacus > Muntiacus reevesi. Next base: position 10,286,074 of record NC_089260.1, read on the forward strand.
AGCTGTGGTACATATACACCATGGAATATTACTCAGCCCTTAAAAAGAATTCATTTGAATCAGTTCTAATGAGATGGATGAAACTGGAGCCCATTATACAGAGTGAAGTAAGCTAGAAAGATAAAGAACATTACAGCATACTAACACATATATATGGAATTTAGAAAGATGGTAACGATAACCCTATATGCAAAACAGAAAAAGAGACACAGAAGTATAGAACAGACTTTTGAACTCTGTGGGAGAAGGTGAGGGTGGGATGTTTCAAAAGAACAGCATGTATATTATCTATGGTGAAACAGATCACTAGCCCAGGTGAGATGCATGAGACGAGTGCTCGGACCTGGTGCACTGGGAGGACCCAGAGGAGTCGGGTGGAGAGGGAGGTGGGAGGGGGGATCGGGATGGGGAATACGTGTAACTCTATGGCTGATTCGTGTCAATGTATGACAAAACCCACTGAAATGTTGTGAAGTAATTGGCCTCCAACTAATAAAATAAAATTTAAAAAAAAAAGTCTGCATTTATAATTGCTGTTTTGCTATCAGAAGTATATGTGAACTTGGAAGCTCTTGACTTGATTGAGATTTGTTTAGGTAAATGAAGTTTTCATGTTCTCTCTGGAAATAAAGCTTGTAATTAATTAAAAAATAAATAAATAAATAAAAGAAGACTCTGTACTGTTCTCCGTAGTGGCTATGTGTGTGTGCTTAGTCATGTCCAACTCTTTGCAGCCTTTTCAGAGGCTGTAGCCCACCAGACTCCTCTGTCCATGGGATTTTCCAGGCAAGAATACTACAGCAGGTTGCCATTTCCTTCTCTCGGGGATCTTCCAGACCCAGAGATCAAACCCACGTCTCTCGAGTCTCCTGCATTGGTGGGCAGATTCTTTACCACTAGCACCACTTGGGAAGCTAAACCAATTCGTAGAGTGGCTATATCAATTTACATCCCCTTTTCCACATTGTCTCCAGTATCTACTGTTTGTAGATATTTTGATGAGGGCCATTCTGACCAGTGTCAGGTGATACACCACTGGAGTTTTGATTTTCATTTCTCTATTAATTAGTGATGTGAGCATCTTTTCACATGTTTGTTGTCTATCTGTATGTATGCTTTAGAGGAATGTCTATTTAGATCTTCTGCCCATTTTTGAATGGCTGTTTGTTTTTTTTTATATTCAGCTTCATGTGCTGTTTGTGTCTTTTGGAGATTAATCTTTTGTCAGTTTTTCAGTTGCAAATATTTTCTCCCATTCTGAAGGTTGTCTTTTCATCATGTTTGTAGTTTCCTTTGCTGTACAAAAGCATTTAAGTTTAATTAGGTCCCATTTGCCTATTTTTGTTTTTGTCTTCATTACTTTAAGATGTGGATCAAAAAGACCTTGCTGCTATTTATATCAAAGAGTGTTCAGACTATATTTTCCTCTAAAAGTTGTGTAGTGTCCAGCCTTACATTTATATTTTTATCCATTTTGAGTTAATTTTTGTGTACGGTGTTAGGGAATGTTCTGATTTCATTCATTTCCTTGTAGCTGTCTTTTCCCATCATCACTTATTGAAGGGACCATCTTTTATCCACTGTATATTCTGGCCTACTTAGTCAAAGAATTGTGGTGCTGGAGGAGACACTTGAGAGTCCCTTAGACTGCAAGGAGATCAAACCAACCTGGAATACTCACTGGAATGACTGATGCTGAAGCTGAAGCTCCAATACTTTGGCTACTTGATATGAAGAGCTGACCCATTAGAAAAGACCCTGATACTGGCAAAGGTTGAAGGCAGGAGGAGAAGTGGACAGCATAGGATGAGACGGTTAGATGGCATCACTGACTCAATGGACATGAGTTTGAGCAAACTCTGGGAAGTAGTGAAGGACAAGAAGCCTGGCATACTGCAGTCCATGGGGTTGCAATGAGTCAAATACAACTTGCTAACTGAACAACTAAGCAACAACAAAAGATAGCTGCATAGATTTATTCGATTGTGTTCCACTGATCTATATTTCTGTTTTATGCCAGGACCATACACACTGTGTTGGTAACTGTGGCTTCATAGTTTAATCTGAAGTCAGGGAGCCTGATTCTTCCAGCTCCATTTTTCTTTCTTAAGATTGATTTGTCTATTGGTGGTCTTCTGTGTTTCCATACAAAGTATGAAATTTTTGTTCTAAAATTCTGTGAAAAGTGCCTTTGGTAGTTTGACAAGAATTATATTGAATCTGTAGATTGCTTTGGATAGTAGAGTCATTTTCACAATATTGACTCTTCTAATCCAAGAAGATGGTATATCTCCCTGTTTATGATTTTTATTTCTTTCATCAGTGTTTTATAGTTTTCAGAGTATCTCTTTAAGTAGGTTTATTCCTAGGTATTTTATTCTTTTTGTTGCAATGAGAAATGGGGTTGTTTCTTTCATTTCTTTTTCTGATATTTTGTTGTTAGTGTATAAAAATGGAAAAGATGTCTATGTATTAATGTTATACCCCAAAATTTATCAAACTCATTGATTAGCTCTAGTCATTTTCTGGTAGCATCTTTAGGGTTTTTTATGTATAGTACCATGCCATCCAAAAACAGTAACAGTTTTACTTCTTCTTTTCCAGTTTGGATTTCTTTTATTTACTTTTTCCTCTGATTGCCATGGGTAGGACTTCCAAAACCATGTTTTATAATTGTGGCCAGAGTGAACATGCTTGTCTTGTTCCTGATCTTAGGGGAAATGCTTTTAGCTTTTTCACCACTGAGAATGATGTTTGCCGTGGATGTGTCATATACGGCTTTTATTATGTTTATGTAGGTTCCCTCTATGCCCACTTTCTAGAGAGTTTTTATCAGAAAAGGGTGTGAAATTCTGTCAAAATGTTTTTCTGCTTCTATTGAGATGATCATATTTTTTTTTCTTCAGTTCCTTAATGTGATGTATCACACAGATTGATTTGCAGATATTGGAAAATCCTTGCATCCCTGAGATAAACCACATTTGATCATGGTGTGTGACCCTTAATGTGCTGTTGGATTCAGTTTGCTAGAATTTTGTTAAGGGATTTTGCATTTATGTTCATCAGTGATACTGGACTATAGTTTTCTCTTCTGTGATGTGTCTGTCTGGCTTTGGTATGAGAGGGACAGTAGTATGAGCTTGGGAGTGTTCCTTCCTCTGAGAATTTTCAGAAGGTTAGGTGTTGACTCCTCCCTAAATGTTTGTTAGAAACTGCCTGTGAAGTCTTCTGGTTCTGGACATTTTTTTTTTTGTTTGTTGGAAGGTTTTCTATCATAGTTTCAGTTTTGGTACTTGTAATTGATCTGTTCGTATTTTCCATTTCTTCCTGGTTCAGTCTTGGAAGGTTGTACCTTTCTGAGAATTTGCCCATTTCTCAGAGGTTGTCCGTTTTATTGGGGTACAGTTGCTTGTAGTAGTCTGTTATGATCCTTTGTATTTCTGTGGTATCTGTTTTAACTTCTTCTTGTTCATTTTTAATTTTATTGATTTGAGTCTTCTCTTTTTTTCTTGATGAGTCTAGCTAAAGATTTATCATTTCTTTTATCTTATCTTATCATTTTTTTTATCTTTTCAAAGAACCAGCTTTGAATTTCACTGACCGTTGCTATTGTCTTTTCATTTTTATTTCTTTTATTTCTACTCTGATCTTTATGATTTCTTTCCTTCTAATAAATTTGAGATTTTTTGCTCTTCTTTCTCCAGTTGCTTTAGCTGTAAGGTTAAGTTGTTTATTTGAGATTTTTCTTGTCCCTTGAGGTAGGATTATATCACTATAAACTCCCCTCTTAGAACTGCTTTTGCTGACTTCCATAGGTTTTGGTCAGAAAGAGTCGGGCACAACTGAGTGACTGAACTGAATTGACAGGTTTTGGATTGCCATGTTTTTTGTTGTTATTTTTCTCTAGGTGTTTTTAATTTCCTCTTTGATTTATTCAGTGATCCACTGGTTCTTTAGTAGCAAATTATTTAACCCATGTGTTTGTGCTTTTTACAGTGCATTTTTTCTGTAATTTATTTCTAACTTCATAATGTTGTGGTCAGAAAAGATGCTTGATATGATTTCAATTTTCTTAAATTTACTGAGGCTTAATTAGTGACCCAAGATGTGATGAATCCTGAAGAATGTTGCATGTGCATTTCGGAAGAAAGTGTATTCTGCTGCTTTCAGATGGAATGTCCTATAAATATCAGTTAAGTCTATCTGGTCTAATGTGGCATTAAGGCTTGTGTTTCCTTATTAATTTTATGTCTAGATGATCTGTCCATTAGTGCAATGGGGTGTTAAGGCCCCCCACTATTATTGTGTTACTGTCAATTCCCCTTTTATGGCTGTTAGTATTGGCTTGTATATTGAAATGCCCCTATCTTGGGTGCATATATATTTTACAATTCTTTTATCTTCTTCTTAGATTGATCCTTTGGTCATTACGTAGTGTCCTTCTTGTCTCTTGTAAACAAGTCTTTATTTTAAAGTACATTTGTATTGCTACTCCAGCTTTTGATTTCCATTTGCATGGATTATCCTTTTCAATCCCCTGTCTTTGAGTCTGTATATGTCCCTAGGTCTAAAGTGGATCACTTGTTGACAGTATGTATACAGATCTATGTCTTTCAACTGAAGCATTTAATCCATCTACATTAAGGTAATTATTGATATGTATATGCCTATTGACATTTTTTAAATTGTTTTGGCTTTGCTTTGTAGGTCTTTTTTCTTCCATTTCTCTTTTGTTCTCTTCTCTTGTGTTTCCTTCCTAGAGAAGTTTCATTAGCACTTGTTGTAAACCGGTTTGGTGTTGCTGAATTCTCTTAGCTTTTGCTTGTCTGTAAAGCTTTTGATTTCTCCACTGAATCTGAATGAGGTCCTTGCCTGGTAATCTTGGTTGTACTGTTTCTTTTCCCTTTCATCATTTTAAATATATCCTCCCATTCCCTTCTGGCTGAAAAATCATCAGATTACCTTATGAACCTTCCCTTATATATTATTTGTTGCTTTTATTATTTTTTATATTTAATTTTTTGTTAGTTTGATTAATATATGTCTCGGCATGTTTTCCTTGGATTTATCCCATATGGGGCTCTCTGCACTTCCTGGACTTGGGTGACTATTTCCTTATCCATGCTAGGAGATTTTTTGGCCAAAATCTTTTCAAATGTTTTCTCAGGCCCTTTCTCTTCTGAGACCCCTATAATTGGAATGTTTGTGCATTTAATGTTGTTTCAGAGGTCTCTGAGATGTTCATTTCTTTTCACACTCTTTTTTTTATTCTGTTCCACAGCAGTGTTTTTCACCATTCTATCTTCTAGCTCATTTATCCATTCTTCTGCTATTATTCTGCTATTGATTCTTTCTAGTGCATTTTCTCATTTCAGTTATTGTGTTGTCCATCTCTGTTCTTTAGTTCTTCTAGGTCTTTGTTAAACATTTCTTATCTTCTAGATCTATGCCTCCATTCTTTCCAAGATCTTAGATCACCTTTAGTATCATTGCTATGAATTCTTTTTCAGGGAGATTGCCGGTCTCCTCTTCATTTAACTGCTCTTGTACTTTTTTATCTTGCTCCTTCATCTGCAACATACTTCTTTGTTATCTCACTTTGTCTAACTTTTTGTGTTTGTAGTCTTCTTTCTGCAGGCTGCAGAACCTTAGTTCTTGCTTCTGATGTCTGCTGCCTGGTGGGTGAGGTTGCTCTAGGAGCCAAGACGGTGATTAGGGGTGAGCGGGCCACCCAGGTGGCAGGCTCCTGCCAGGCTCCTCTCTCCATAGGATTCTCCAGGCAAGAACACTGAAGTGGTTGCTATGCCTTCCTCCAGGGGGTCTTCCCAACCCAGGGATTGAACTCACATTTTCTGCAGCTCCTGCATTGCAGGCAGATCCTTCTCCACTGAGCCACTGGGGAAGCCCCTGTAGAATCACCTAATTTGTCTCCTTTTTCAGCTAAGTTTTTGTAAGAAGAGTCAAACTTTTTCCATCTCTATTTCCCTACTCTTCAGCTTCTTGGATCTGACATCTGACTGAATCCCTCCACAACAACTGTTTTAGTAATGATCACTCATGATTTCCAGTGGATTGATACCAGGCAGTTCTCGTAAACAATGGATGCTTGCAGCACTTCACGCTGCTAACCACCCTTGCTATCTTTGCCGTCTATAGCCTGTTCTTCATTGATCTACTTTCTCTCCAACCTTTCTCTCTTACTCTTCTCTTTTGGGTTCCTCTTCATACTTTAACTCCCCAAATTTTATTTTAAAATTTTTTGTCAACATTTTCTAAACTTTTGTCCATACCCTGGTTGAGTGTGAAAATCAGTCAAAAAGACTTGCAGGAGACTGGCAAATTTCTGACTTGGTTAATGGCTGATGCCACCACCTGAATCACACAGTATGGTTCAAGCAAGGTATTAACATGATCGGGAGGGGAATTGGGCAGAGGAGGGAGAGAAAGAGGAAACTGATAGTAAAAAGATTGAAATGTGCAGATACACATCATCTCTGATGTTTTTTTTTTTTTCTCTTCTAAATCCAAGTATTCAGACCCATTCTTGAATAAGAGGTGAATTATGGACCAATATAGGGGAGACTATAATTACAGAAACATAGGTAAGCTGCATGACCGTTTTCTAGAACTGCTGTGGACTAAGTAACCTCACAAGTCCTTTCAATATTCAGATGTTATGATTCTATGGATATCATCACTGTATTAAATACAGGACCAAAGACAAAGAAACCAAGGCAGACCCACAAAAAATCAGGGAACGAATCAGAGTAAGAATATATTTTCTTCCTTGCCCTGAGGAACTAAGCATTAGTTGTTTAAATTATATAAAACTCATTATAAAAGACATTCCACACACAACCCAAAGAATTTCTTCTTGACTGACATTTCAGCAAGCAGTGAACAGCCTTCTAAATTTTTCTGCTTTCCACCTTATGATAAATGTCTTCATTTATTCACCTCAGTGCCTTCTGCTGTTTCCATCTGAGTAAGATTCGTTTCAGGGCTAAACCTGGCAACCAACACTTGACCAGCGACTTGTGACAGCTGACATCTGATAAGTGGATGGAGTAATCCCTGATGTTGCTAGGCAGTTTTCTCATAATGTGGCATGGCCATCATCACTCTTCTCAGGGACTCTGAGCCTATGAAGAGAAGTGCTTGTTGCCATCCCACTTTAGCTGCCCTTTGAAGGAGGACTGTTGACCCATTCAGTATTGTTATCGTCTCTGAATAACTGCAAGCTCTCCTTAACCTTTCAACTAGGTAGCAACCAGGGTATAAGCCACAGTATCCTCGAGAACTTCTGATTTTTGGACATGTCAGATTTAAATGTCTGGCTTGAAATAAATGAGCAAATAGGTGAGGATCTAGGGTTGCTGAAAACCAACCAGAGTAAAGGGAAAGAAAAAAGAATGAGGTGGAGAAGGACAAGACGTAGGAGTGAGGAGAAAGAGAAGGACACTTAAAAATGCATGCTTTGTGTAGAGCCAAGAGAACCCTTTTATATAATAGCGTCTATCTGGTGAGGAGCATACTTATTGTCTCATGATTTCAGATGAGGATACTGAAGCTTAGAGGCTAACCTGCCTGGTTTACACAGTTACTGAGCACCCAGCTCTGCCACACTGCACTCAGTCTGAGAAAATCAGCAGAAAAGGCTTAGAGTTGGGCAACGGTTTACAGAAATTGAGAAAAATACTATGAGGTCTTGCATTCTTGATGTTTGAAACTTGTGCAACTGTTTTTTAAGTTAACATATAAAACCCTTATAGCACAAAAATAAGGGAAAGTATTACCCAAAATTCCTGCTATATGGAATAGAATAGTTTTTATGTACATCAAGATAAATTAGTTAGACAGTACTGCAACTATAACTCCTCTGGAATGTCTTTTAGTGTTTAAGAAAAAAAATAGACTTAGATATTGTCATTACCAAGAGATATATTACAGTACTTTGGAATTACTGTATAAACTGCATAAACAGCACAAAACACTAGCAAATGTTACAAATACCTAAAATTTTAAGGATATTTCATTTAGAATTTGTTGATCTGCAGTACCATTCTGTTCAGATAGAATGAATGTACCTAACCATATCAGAGCTGCTTGCTAAAGGATAGAAGCAAGCTAATATCAGGAGCTGGGTGACTTCTACCTCCATTATCATTTTGACCTTTGATTTTAAACATAGCCACTGTGATCTTAGAACTTTACAATCATGTAGCACTTGACAGTCACAAAGTTCTTTTTCATATCATCTCATTATATTCTAATAACTCCCCTAAATTGTTTTTGTTCCTTTGAGAATCTCCAAAAATTAATGGACTTGCCCCAAGTCACATCTATGATAGGTATCAGAGCAAGGATTCCAACCTAAGTTCTCCGCTTCCACTAACTCATTATGCTTATAACCATGTTTGGGATAGTTCTCAACATATTTACTCTCTGATGATAAAATCACTTACATAAGCATTTTTACATCATTTCAGTAAAGTTAAGCTTAATCACATGTTAAAGGTGATGACAGATAATTTTAATTCAAAGTAGACTGTATTAGCTATTTTAGAGTTTGTCAAAAAACACTCAGGCATAAAGGAAAATACTAACTTCTCCCTGAACTTGCCTGGTGAATGTCTAGGTTAGGGAAGGAATGTTAGAGTGCAGAACATTATGTATCTGTAATCTGATAAGCAGCTTGATAACCAGAAGCTGAATCCAAAAAGTTCATCTTGAATTGCACTCTAGGCTGTGATGTGTCTCTCCACATATCCGTGTATGTGTACGCAAATACGAAGTATGTAGATGCATGTATATTTATATCTATACACATATGTATTTATATATATATAGTAATATGTAAATATAGATGCCACTTCCTAAATACCAAAACATGCAGTCTGCATGAGTCTGTTACTACGAAGAGTGTGAGGATTGTGACAGACCGCCTGGTGAAATGTTATCCATGTTATTCACAAGACAAAAATTAGCATCACTCCCTCACTGAGCTTATTAAAAAAAATAGGAGAATGAAATGAACTAAAACTTCCCATTGAAAATCAAGCAACATATAGGTTGGTTTTCTTCTGAAAGATTCTCTTTGTTCTGACACAGCACAGAAATCATTTAAATCACTCAAATTGCTCTTTGTGGGTTGTGTCTGGAGACACGCTTGGGTGTAGGTGTCTCTGCTGCAGAAAAGTGGAAAAGTTCGCTTGGCACTCACCTTTTCAGCTGGCCCTCTCTCTCTCTTTGTGTTTGACCTTCACTGGCCTTCAAGCTGCAAGCCCATCCCTGGCCTCCTGTTGGAAGAACTGGGTCAAACCCTGCATGGTAGACCCTGTCGTGTTCCAACCTCATCCTTCAGGCCCTTTAAAATATTTCTGGGCTTTCTCTTTGAGCATGTCCTTCTAACTGCCCACCTCAGACTCTGGAAAATTTAGAAAACTACTAGTTACTGGAGTGTGTTGCTTACACAGAGGGTTTCTAAAAGTGCCTAGTGTTAACATATCCCTGAAGCATGTCAATCAATTACTGACGGGAGAGGGTGGAAGCTCTTGCCTGAGTTGGGACAGAATCAGAAGTATACTTTATACTGTCTATCTCCCCTGCAGGATCAGACTGAGACTGGAACTTTGCATGGAATCACACCGTTACTCAGCTTCTTCCCTTTTCTTTCAATGTGTCCTGGGGTCACATTCTTAATAAATGACTTGCATAGGGGTCTGCTGCTGGGGAACCCAATCACAGATGACACCTTGCTTCCTTCCTCTCCTCCTCTTTCTCCTCTTCTTTTTCTTCTTCCCCTCCTTTATCTTGTAGTTTTCCACCCTAATTCTTTTGAAAAATAAATGTATGGCATATAAATCAATAAATTAGTGAGAGTTAAGATTTACGGAACACTCACTATCAAATATTGTTCTAAGTGACTTGCATGTTATTAATCCTCATACCAACCCTAGATATAGGTATTATTATAATTATCTTCACTCTACAGGAAAGGAAATTGAGGCTTTCCTGTAAATTGAGGCAGAGAGATTAAGTAATCTATTTCAGGTCATATAGTTGGGATTTGAAGGCAGGGATTCTGGCTTCAGAGTCCATGCTTTTTCCAGTTCATCATGTTTCAGAAACAAGCCTGGCTTTTTAAGTCCCAGATCTGATTCCTTCACTAATGATAAGAATTTAGAAAAGTTTCTGAATTTTCTGTGCCTCAGTTTCTGTTCTTACATTCTTTCTGTAAAATGGAACTTCCTTGCAGTTTGTATTCACAAACTAACAAAAGAGTTTTTTTAATAATTTTTATTTTATTAAACTCTTGCTTGGAGTAAGCATAGACCTAACTTTTGTCAAATGTCAAATCACTCCTGTACTAAAATCTTCTGATGAGTTGACAATTGTGCACTATTACTACTTTTTAAATTGTTGCCAAAATAGTCAACAGGATTCTGGTTCCAAATTGTTCAAAGATATTCCCAACAATGTGGAAGTAATGAGTACATTGCCATCATGCCATACTGCCTGTTAGCTAGTTATATGGAAGTGGAGGTGTAGCTGACATCATTTATATAGATTAATTCAGTACAGCTATTTTTTCTTTATCTTTTAAGTGTGAAAGAAATGCCACACCAACTCACTATGACTAAGAATTTTGGATACCTCATGAAATAAGATGGTGCTTTACTATTTCTGTTGAAATCAGGGCCAGGGCAGACAACTTCATTCATGTCTTGTGAATCTATGTTAATGAAATCTGGAATCAAATTAATCTGATATAGCTAACATGAAATAAACATGAGGGCTGTGGTAGATTCAGGAATAGCATTTCAGAGGCATGTTATTCCCATGGGAAGTTGTCTGGTGGAAGCCTGTCATCAGACACCATGGTGTCGGCATTGGTACCTGATCAGACACGCGGTGGCGGGGTTGAGGGGGGGAGTCTTGCCTGGTGTGTGACTCTGCACAAGTTTCATAACTTTTCTTCCTTAGGTCCCTTGTGTAATGTAAAGCTATTTAGACAGGAAGCTCCCTGATCTTAATCAGGCCCATGAATATTTGGTTTTGTTAAAGCCTATGGGTTTACTTTTGTTTGGATTTTGGCTGGAGTGAAGCACCAGAATTTCCAGTTTCATTTATTTAATGAATATTGGCTTGTGCTTTGGTAGATTCTGACACTACCTTCCCAGTATATACCCAGACAGTCCTTGTGATCCACCCGTCTACTCATCAGCTGACATGTTCTGCTGGTACTTTAAATAAAGCGGAAGTAACAATAACTCTTGGATTTTTGACTTGAGAACAACA